>NC_141540.1:127705000-128076250 GCF_021556685.1 Rattus norvegicus
ACTAACTTGAGATGGGGAGATTGCTCAGTGGTTAAAACGTTTGCCACACAAGTGTGGGAAAAAGAGTTTAGACTACTTAGAAGGTATGTGAATGCTGGGTGGACATGTGGCCCTGTTATAATTACAGCCTAGGAACACAGAGGTCTATGTGTGTGGCCAGGGGTCCTCAGAGTACGCTGGCTATCCTGACTAGCCATATCAGTGAGTTCCGGTTTGAGAGACCCTTACTCAATGAAGAAGGTGAAATAGTGCCCAGGAATGATTCCTTATATCAAGCAAATGCATACCCACAGTGGCAAAAAGATGCATATGCATGCATACGCACCCAGAAATGGAAAAGGGAAAAATGAGTAAATACGGGTGCTGTTGGCACACAGAGGCAACAGCTGCATAAATCATGGATAAATATGCAGAAAAATCCCTGACATTAGAAGTGAAAATCTGGGCTGGAGAGAAGGTTCTGTGGGTAAGAGCAGAGGACCTGACTTTACCTGTAATTCTAGCTCAAGAGGATCTGATACCCTTCTGGCTTGAGGGCACCCACATGGATGGATGTCTTTATACATACATACATACATACATACATACATACATACATACGTACGTACGTACGTACGTACGTACGTACGTATGTACATACATAAACACACACAATAAAGAAATCAAAATCTTTTGTTTTGGAAAGATATTTATTTTTATTGCATGTGTGTGGGCATTTTGCCTGCATGTGTATGTGTGTATCATGTGTGTGAAGAGGCCAGAAAGAAGGCACCATATCTTTGGGACTGGGGTTACAGATGTTGTGAGCTGATGTGTGAGTGCTGGGAATAGAACTCAGGTCCTTGGCAAGACCAGCAAGTGCTCTTAACCTCTGCACCATTTCTCTAACCCCCAACCTTCATTTTTAAAGGTAGAAGTATATGTAAAAGATAATCTGTCTGTTTTTTCTTTTTCTTTTTCATTCTTTCCTTGTCTGGTTGGCTTGTTTTGCTTTTCTTGAGATGCAATGTATTGCTGTGATGTTTGGGCTGGTCTCAAACTCCTTGACTCAAGCAATCCTCCTGCCTCAGCGACCAAGTGTATGGGTCTACAGACATGAACCTCTGAGCACATACAGCAGACTACAACCTTGGAGGTGATAGCCACAGGAGACATAACTGGTACTTGAATTTGGATTTGAATCCAAAAACCACAGCAGAAACATGGTAAAAACACAGGATTTTGAGTGCACATAGGGAAAAGTACCCAAACTCATTAACAGAGAAATAGATGTTAAGTGTGAAGATGCTACCCCGGAAGAGTGACACAGTGGGACCCAGGCTCATTTGCTACACTCCCAGGTCCTCAACCCCTGATACCGGGAGCACCTGGGAAGTGTGTGCCCCACAGCCCTGGAATCCCATGCCTGCCTTTGCAGCCAACCTTTAGACAGTAAGAAGAAATGCACATAACATTGGGCTTCTCTGTTCAAATTAGTTTGACATAAGGAAACCCTGGAAAAAGCAGAAATCCATCACGAGGAAAACGGATAAACAAATTACAGTATATTCACATAACAGCGCGCCGTGTGGAGCAGACAGATGAACTGGGGTTTCGTGCGGAGACACACATAACTCTCAATGCTGGGAGGGTACGCCGGCTTCGGGAAGATTCATACATTTTAATTTCATGTAGACAGTTTTATAAATAGAGAAATAAAATGCCGTGTACAGGAAGGCAGCAGACATGAGAACATATGATGGGTGCAAGGACTCCAATAAGCTGTGATTTCTGAAGGAGTCGCCATGCAGGGGATGTGACCCAGGCACAGCGGCACGCGGTGCGGCGCCATGCCCTTGAGGGCACTTCATGTTCTGAGTACGAACCTTCTTAAATCCCGTTATCTGTGTCTTCACTGCTTTCTCCTATGCCCAGCCTGACACTACCCGTGATCCATCACGCTGGGGCTTCCTCACTCTTTAGCCTCTTTTCACCCTGGGCCTTTGTGTTCCTGTAGGTGAGATCATCTCTGGCCAAGTTTATGGAGAATCCCCTTCCTTCACGTCCTAGTTTTGCCTTCCGTCTGTTTGCTAGTGATGTAAGGACGCTAGCGGTTTAGTGGAGCAGCTTGGAGGCAGGGAATCCGCACAGAACGTAAGTAAGCCCAGCCCTCTGCATCAGTTTCCCTCCTTCTCTTTCTCTCTTCTCTTCCCTTATTTCTCTGTTCCTTCTTTCCTTCTCTCCCTCTTTCTCCCTTCCTCCCTCCCTCCCTCTCTTTCTATCTATCCCCTCTTCCTACTCTTGTCTCCTTTATTCCACCCCACCCACCTTTCCTCTTTCTGCCCACCTGCTTTTCCTTCCTTCCTTCCTTCCTTCCTTCCTTCCTTCCTTCCTTCCTTCCTTCCTTCCTTCCTCCCTCCCTCCCTCCCTCCCTCCCTTCCCTCCCTCCCTCCCTCCCTCCCTCCCTCCCTCCCTCCCTCCCTCCCTCCTTCCTTCCTTCCTTCCTTCCTTCCTTCCTTCCTTCCTTCCTTCTTTTTTCATCTTCTTTAACACTCCCACCTGCCATGTGTAAGGAAAGATGTTGCTACCCAACATGTTGCTACCAAGAGATAAGTCTTAACACGAATCAAAATGGGGGTCTGATGACACACAACGACAATTGTAAACAAGGCCAGCCTTGAGCACGCGGCATGCAGGAGGTGAGGAGAAGTGGGAAGACTATCACCACTTGTGGGACTCCACATCAGCAGCTCTCAGAGGTGGAGGAAGGAGCGCAGGGAAGGACAGAAGGCAGGATCTACGTCACACTGGAACCTGGAGAGACCTGAGTGAACCAGAACCCTTGGCTGTGAGCAGAGGGGAAGGTATCCTATACAGAGCAGACTGTGGGTGAGGCTGGGCGACGGTGGAGACCAGTGTGCAGAGGGCCATCTTCCTTGGTGACGGTGGGTTGGGGCCAGATGAAGGTGAGATGACATGCAGGTGGCTTTAGCTGGTAATAACCAGCATCAGGCTGTACTTGGGTGGTATTTTCTGGATGTTTTTTCTTGGGGGATGGGCATAATCACAGACTCCACTGCTTCTTTTTGTAGCTGTAAGAGCAAATAAAAAGATGTTACTTTTTGTCATAAATTTGGTTCCAGGTTGCAGTATCTGATGTGTGCTGTCATGCTTCAGCCTTTCTTCATGCTGGGTGTGGGTGGACGCTGGGTGTGGGTGGGCACTGGGTGTGGGTGGACACTGGGTGTGAGTGGACGCTGGGTATGGGTGGACACTGGGTGTGGGTGGACGCTGGGTGTGGGTGGGCACTGGGTATGAGTGGACGCTGGGTGTGGGTGGACGCTGGGTGTGGGTGGGCACTGGGTGTGGGTGGACACTGGGTGTGAGTGGACACTGGGTGTGGGTGGACACTGGGTGTGAGTGGACACAGGGTGTGGGTGGACACTGGGTGTGAGTGGACACTGGGTGTGGGTGGACGCTGGGTATGAGTGGGCACTGGGTGTGGGTGGACACTGGGTGTGGGTGGACACTGGGTGTGGGTGGACACTGGGTGTGGGTGGGCACTGGGTATGAGTGGACACTGGGTGTGGGTGGACACTGGGTGTGGGTGGACACTGGGTATGAGTGGACACTGGGTGTGGGTGGACACTGGGTGTTAGTGGACACTGGGTGTGGGTGGACACTGGGTGTGGGTGGGCACTGGGTATGAGTGGACACTGGGTGTGGGTGGACACTGGGTGTGGGTGGACACTGGGTGTGGGTGGACACTGGGTGTGGGTGGGCACTGGGTATGAGTGGACACTGGGTGTGAGTGGACACTGGGTGTGGGTGGACACTGGGTATGAGTGGACACTGGGTGTGGGTGGACACTGGGTGTGGGTGGACACTGGGTATGAGTGGACACTGGGTGTGGGTGGACACTGGGTATGAGTGGACACTGGGTATGAGTGGACACTGGGTGTGGGTGGACACTGGGTGTGGGTGGACACTGGGTGTGGGTGGGCACTGGGTATGAGTGGACACTGGGTGTGAGTGGACACTGGGTGTGGGTGGACACTGGGTATGAGTGGACACTGGGTGTGGGTGGGCACTGGGTGTGGGTGGACACTGGGTGTGGGTGGACGCTGGGTGTGGGTGGGCACTGGGTATGAGTGGACGCTGGGTGTGGGTGGACACTAGGTGTGGGTGGACACTGGGTGTGGGTGGGCACTGGTGTGGGTGGACACTGGGTGTGGGTGGACACTGGGTGTGAGTGGATACCAGGTGTGAGTGGGCACCGGATGTGGGTGGGCACTGGGTGTGAGTGGACACTGGGTGTGGGTGGACACTGGGTGTGGGTGGATGCTGGGTGTGAGTGGACACTGGGTATGTTTAAGAGCTGTCAGAAAAGCCCTGGAAATGGAGGTCTAAAGGACAAAAGGAGGAAATGTTATCGGGAAGTTGGTACCAAACAAAAATGTTTGGCAGATCCCTGAGAACCTGGTAGGGTAAAGTGTCAGTGACAGTCCATGGGAAAGTGCCAGCTCTCAAGAAGAGCCCCCTCAGCTCTGTGTCTGTTGCCCAAAACTTCTGAGTCAAATAACCTCCATCTTCAGGAGTGCAGCTTTGAATTTCTGCTTACTGTTGAGATTCCCTCCCAGAAGGAGGGGTGACAAGGGTCATTGGATGCTCACCTGAATATCTAGTCCCTCTTCTCAGTCCTTTTTATATCATTTCTTCCCTAACTGTGCATGGTGCCTTCCACCGGGGGGAGGGGGGGATAGGATATATAGACTGAGGAAGATGGGGGAAAGGGGACTCCATCTATGTGGCTAAGGGGAAGCCTCCACACTTGCTGGGTGAAGACTTTCCAATGTGGCTGTTTTAGGTTTACTCCAAGCTCTGACAGTAACCTCTGACCTGTGCTCAGTAAGCCAGCTCAATTACCTCATTGGTTCTTTTGATTTTTCCTTGGAGTATTAGAGTGAGAGGGATAGATATCACTTGGCTCCCCTTCAGGAAGTACATCCTTGTAACATCATCCCAGGGCAGTGCCCTTTCCCAATGAATCCTTACAGTTCAGGGAACATGAACTAGGTCCTTAAGGACATAGCCTTCCCATTAGTTCATGTGGTTGGGGTGGTGGTTCTGTGGGATGTTGGTCAATGTGCCCTGTGTACCTCAGAAAGCCGCATGAGACTTACCTTCTGGAAAGAACCAATACCAAAGGTGCCTGTGTGGACGACTCCAGGGGATCCTTCCTCTATGGAGAACTGAAGCCATAATGGACACCTTGCCTCAAGCTGCCAGCAGACTTGACCCATCCATGGAATCTTTGCATGTGATAATGGCTCTCCCATGCCCCCAAAGACTGGGCTATTTAGTTACCACAGTTTTACACAACTATAGCTTTACATAACACTGGCATGGGGGCTGGTACATGGTCAGTGTTCAACAGCAATATCTGTTGCCTTTGTCACAAAAGGGCAGTGACATTTTCTGACAGTTAACTGACATCCCTGGAGAAGGTTGATCCCCTCTAGACGCAAGCCACAGATGGCAATGAACGGGCACTATCAACTGTCCCTCTGTTTGAATTAGCCAGAGCCCCTGCAGTCAGGCAAGAAGAGTCAGCTACATGCATGATACTCCCATCCTGGGGCCAACCTGGGAAGCCTAGGAGGACAAAGTGAGATATCTCAGTTTATAGAATCAGGACCTTGGATGCCTTTTTTTGGCTCCATCCTGGCCCCACAGCTGTGTCTCTGAGTCCCCTCCTCTGTTATTTGCACGATGTTTTCTCTTTGAGACACACCCGTTCTTGATCTCTCTGTTTCTGAGCACTCACTACTTGCATGGGCTTTGGGTGGAGGAGGGCTGAAGGATTTCTCCCTTTTACAGATATAACCAGATCGAGGGTCCCTCCTGAATAGAATGATGTGTGCAGTGTCCCAGTGAGAAGAGGCACCATTTCTGCACTCTGCCTGCTAGGAAGGCCCGGATATGTAAGTAGATGAACACAGTCAGGGGAGACAGACAGGCTAAGCCAGAAAGAACCCACAAATCATTAACTTCTCCACACTCTGATAGAATCATAGTGACTAAGCCAAATCTCCACTTTGGTACCACATCACAAAGCCTGTCTGGGCTTGAACCATGGTGGCAATTCTGCCTGCACCAGAAGCTGGCCAATGCTCTCCTACAGAAAACTTACTCAGCTAGGAGCCTGAGTTACATGACAGGAGACCCCCACATGCCCCGTCTGAGCTGAACCTGTTACATATGGATGGTGGGTTACATCCCTGTACTTGTGCCTTTCAGCAGGGGACTCAGTGCCCAGGGTGGGGGTCCCAGAGGCTGGTCAACTGGTGAAGCTGCCCCATACTGTCCAATGCTACAAGCATCCAGCATTTCACAGCACTGTAGGAGGAATCAGCCTTGCTGGAGTGAATCAATAGATGGTATCTTTCAAAAGAATGTGGAGCAGGCACAGATGTGGGGATTAAGGATAAAACATGGGAGTAGGCAGCATATGCCCAGGGCAGCCCTGAGCCCAAATATGGAAGACAGAAAGGAGAGCCATGCCAAGTAGCATCTCTGTTTAATAATACTGGAGGGAAGGCCATAGACCAACAGCCATGAAGGTGAGCCTCTTGTCAGCATAGACAAATTAAGGAATTGCCTTCATCAGATTGGCCTGTGACACATCCGTGAGGCATTTTCTTAAAAGCTAATCGATGTAGAAGAGGGTGGGTGCTGTGAGCATACTGTGAGTGGTGCTATTTCTAGGCAGGGCAGGCTTGGGCTGCAGAAGAAGGTAACTGAACAGGCCAAGAGAAGCAAACAAGTAAGCAGTACTTCTCTATGGCTTCTGTTTCAGTTTCGGCCTCCAGATTCTTGTCCTGACTTCCCAGAGTGAAAGACTCTGACCTGAAAGTATAAGCTGAAGTAAATTCTTAGAGGAACACTGTTCACTGGCTTGCTCCCAAGCTCATATTCATCTGCCTTTCTTATATAGCCAAGTCCTACCAACCTAGGAATGGTACTGCCCATAGTGGGCATGGCCCTTCCACATAAATCATTAAACAAGACAATCTCACAAATATGGCCATAGTGCTATCTGGTAGGGCAATTCTTCCACTAACATTCCCTCTTTGCTAGTATATCAAGGTGACAGACAAAAGTCATCACAAAGATCATCATCCAGGGCTTGATGATCTTTCATTAGGTGCCATTATATGGACTGAGGATCCCATAATGTGGAGAGGTCACTTCCCTTGGAACACCTAGTTGAGGACACTAAGAAACTAAGTGCCAAGCAGTAGTCTCATTGGGGGATTTTTCTAGTACAATGGAAGCTAGCTCATGCTGAGAGAAGCTTAGGATACTTTTGAAGACGTCTAATACTGCTGATCGGTGAGCAGAGAGGTTCCCAGAGGAACCTTTGACCCTAGCCTGGGGCATGCTGTGTCTAGCCTTGCATGCTGAGGTATGAAAGGTGAGCCAGAGTTGGGAGAAGTTGTACTTGAGCCTTCTCAGTGAGACATTCATCCTGGGACTCAGGGTCTCCATGAGCCTCAGGTTGGTAGGCCAGTCATCAGGAAATGGAATGCTTTTATTTCAGAAAAATAAAACAGTTGGACAAAATCTAAACAAGTGTGGCCTCTTCTTCAGAGCCTTACTGACAAAGGCTTCAGACAGAAGACCTTGGGTAAGCCCTCCACAAACTGGTCCTTAGAAGAGCTGCTGCAAAACAAATTTTCCAAATTCTTATTGGCTGAAAATCACTATTATCTCTAGGGATCTGTGGTTTAGGATTCAGGGCCTGGTTTGGCTGGATGCTCACGCCTTAAATTCTTTCCCTTCAAAGGCCAAACCTTGATTTGAGTCTCATCTGAAGGGTGGCCCAGTGGAAAACCTGCTTCAACCTCACCACTGTGGCCCTGACAGATTCAGCTCTTCAAGTGCTGATAGCCCAAGGCTTTAGTTCCTCCCACTAGCTAGCATCCTCCTCTCTAGTCAGCCCCACACACTTCCCTCATGTCTTAGTCAGGGTTTCTATTACTGCACAAAACATCATGACCAATAAGCAAGTTGGGAAGGAAAGGATTTTTTCAGCTTACACTTCCACACTGCTGTTCATCTCCAAAGGAAGTCAGGACTGGAACTCAAGCAGGTCAGGAAGCAGGAGCTGATGCAGAGGCCATGGAGGGATGCTTCTTACTGGCTTGCTTCCCCTGGCTTACTCAGCTTGCTTTCTTATAGAACCCAAGACTACCAGCCCAGGGATGGCACCACCCATAATGGGCTCTCCTAGCCTTTATCACTAATTGAGAAAATGCCTTACAGCTGGATCTCATGGAGGCATTTCCTCAAGGGAGACTCCTTCTCTGTGATAACTCCAGCTTGTGTCAAAACTAGCCACTACACCCAAGCTCCAAGTGAGAGAGAAAGAGGGAGAAAAAACCCATCTGTCTGTAACTTCATCTTGGAAGGTCACTTGGGCCAAGTCCTGTTTTGAGAAGCAAGCTGTGGTAGGGGTTGCTATCTTTATTTAGGAAGGGCACCACACAGATACAGGTGTACTGTACCACTTCAAATGCACCACTTCCAGCTGATTCCCAGGTCTCCAAGAATAATACACACACACACACACACACACACACACACACACACACACACACACACACACACCACATATACACACATGTACACTAAAGTACAAATACACAGTAAGTAAAAAGTAATCTCTCTCTCTCTCTGTCCTCTCTCTCTCTCTCTCTCTCTCTCTCTCTCTCTCTCTCTCAGGTTTTCTCTGTAGCCCTGGCTGTCCTGGATCTTGCTCTGTACACCAGGCTGGCCTTGGACCCACAGACATCTACCTGTCTCTGCCTCCTAAGTACTGGATTTAAAGGCATGAACCACCATTGCCTGGCTAATAAGTGACACTTGATATTCACTAAGACCACTTAATATGTGCAGCCTCAGCTCTTAGAAATGAACTTGTTTTTAAAGATGAGAAGATCAGTCACTTAGCTCGCCTGTGAAGAGACAGGGTAGGTCTTTGGTCCTCAAAGGCCACGCCTATAATGGTTTTTTTTTTTGGACAGGGTCTCACATGTACTCCAAGCCCATGTTAGCTTCGAATGTGCTTCCATAGCAAAGGCTGGCTTGATATTTACGGTTTTCCTCTTGCCTCAGATTCCTAAGTAATGAGATCTATTTACCTATTTATTTAAAGTAATGGGAATTTTTTTTTTTTTGTTCTTTTTTTTCCGGAGCTGGGAACCGAACCCAGGGCCTTGCGGTTCCTAGGCAAGTGCTCTACCACTGAGCTAAATCCCCAACCCCAGTAATGGGATTTTTAAATGCATGCCATTGTTTCCTGCTGCTCACTGTTGTCTGGAAGGATATATTAGTGGATGCCTCCACCAGTGGCTCCACAGAGCTTTCTCCATGACGTCATTGCTTTGTCTTTCTGAGTGCACCAGTGCTGCTTCCTGCCTTGGCCCAGCCTCCCTTCTGCAATAAGACCAACATTGTCCTCCTTTGTGTAACTAACAGTCCCTCGCTCTCCCGTGACCTCTCCTGGTCTTGTGTCTGATGTGTCATCTTGACTCACAGCTTGTTCTTCCTGTGGCTGTGTGACTCTTCTCATTGCTTATAGCTCTGTGTCTCCAGAGCTCCTCAGGGGAGTCAGGAGCTTGTTCTCTGGGCTCCAGTATCTCCCTGAACGACTTCACAGTCCGGCTTCAGAGGTCATTTGCTGGCCTGGGCGGAGGTTCAAATGAGATGAGATCACGAATGAGGTCACCAAGAGTCCAGGATGGCGCAGTCGTGGATCGATCCATCCTGGAAGGGCAGGCAGATGTGTGTGGTGGGAACAGTGAGAGCTCTGGCCCTGGGGCATCTGAACTCTGAGGCAACTGTCCTTCCTGGGAGAGCCCAGGTCTCAAGAGCTAATCATGACGAGGTGCCTACAGCTAGGAACTGAGTAGCACATGAAGATGACAGGTGTGGACAGCTCTAGAAGATCCCCACTGCCAGGCCCTATGCAGCATTGAAGGTATTGAATAAGGTGGGGTCCAGTACAGAGTCTTGGCAGTGAGCACTCTTGTTGATCTTCAGAAGACAGAGGGCAGATATTCCTGTAGAGCTTGAGTGGGGTTTAGAAACAACAGCTGCCATGTTGGCCTAGTCAGAGGAGGACAAAAAGGAGTGACTTAAGGACTAGCTAAAAGCCTTTTAAAAGAGACAATAGTCAAGAATTATTAGGAGAGCACTATGTGCAGCATGGGGCTAGACTCAGCATGCCCTTAACAGACATTGTGAGACTAGAGGACATTATGACTGCCCACCACAGGATAAATGGGGTCTGGGGAGGTGGCAATCACAGGATGTGAACCCCGAGGGCCATGCAATGTCATTTAGGCTCTTTACAGAAGCACTGTATGTTCTAAGAAGACTCTATGTTCACACGTGACCATGGTGAAGGTCTTGTCCTCTCAAATCTCTAGCCACTTTCCCAGTTGACTTTCAAGGGACTTTATTTAGAGCTGTTGGAGAAGTGCCTGTCACTCAATGGGCTGCCAGATGATAAGGCAGCTTCAAAGAGGACATTCTGGGAATGTCATTAGGGAGACAGGGACATTTTGTTGAACTTTATGAATGGTCACTTGGTGCAACCAGGGACTAATTCATGAGGTTTCACCCCAGTTATGGAGAGCCCTGAGGACAGAGCTCTTCCTGCACCAGATCACATTTGGTGTTGTCTTGTCTCCACTTGAAGACACATGAGGCCCTCAGAAGTGGTTGGCAATGGCTCCCCAGGGAGCTGTCCTTTGTTCTAGTCTCCTGGGCTTCCCAGAAAAGAGAAAGGATATTTCACATTCATTTTCTAGGAAGGAGGCTATTTGAAGAAAAGGATTGGTTTGAGTAAAAATGACTCCATAGGCTCATTGGGATTGGCACTACTAGGAGGTGTGGCCTCGTTGGAGTAACCTTGGCTTTGCTGGAGGAAGTACATCACTGGGGGTTGGTCTTTGAGATCTCAGAGGCTCAAGTCAGACCTATGTCTCACAGTCTTCCTGCTGCCTGTAGATCCAGATGTAGATGTCTTAGCTTTTTCTCCAGTACCATGTCTGCCTACAAGCTGCCATGTTTCCTGCCACAGTGATAACAGACTAAACCTCTGAACCTATAAGTCAGTCCCAATTAAATGGTTTCCTTTATAATAGAATTGCTGTGGCCATGGTGTCTCTTCACAGCAATAGAAATTCCTAACTAAGATAGAGCCTTAAGCATGCTACCCATACTTCATTTCCAGACTTTTCTCTCAGGTGGAGGAGAGGCAGGGAGGAATTTCCTCTTGACCTTCCTTGGATTTTATCCTAATCCAGCATCCTTCTGTCTGTCCCAGGTTTCTGCTAACACAAGGTTTTGAAGTCAGTCATATGGACTTCTTGGTGCTATGAGCCTGACATTGTGCATGTGTTCCCATCCTGTAGATGCAAACTGCAGAAGGCAAGAGGCACAGGTCTTGATGCTGGGTACCAAGAAGAAGCCGTGGATGGAAAGGAGCTGCAGAGATGCCATCCAGCATCTGGAGGCAATGGTGGGAGATAGCTGGGAAGCAGTCCTCAAGTCCTTCAGGACCTTGTCCTGGACACACTGAACCCATCCCAGGCTGTAGGAAAAAGGCTAAGCCTCATCCTTCTTGTGTCCCTTGCCTACTTTCCACCTGTGTGGCCACAGGGCCTGCAGGTGTCAATTGTGAACATTGGGGGATGACCCATATGCCACCCGTTTCTCAGAAAGGTGTTAGCAGAGTTCAGGCCTCCCATCTGTCTTCCAAGAAGACCTTAGAAGCCCAGAACCTGGGCTTGAGATGAGGGGTCCTTGGGCTACCTCCCTTCTATCAGCTGGCAGCTGGGGTCTGTGGAACTCTATATCTTGTACCTTGAGTCACCTTAAACCCAGAGCTTAGAGAAGGTACCTAGCCACTGCTCTCCCCAGATCAGTGGGAACAGACTTTGAAGCACAGATGGGTTGGGAACTCCTACATTTGCATGCCCACAGGTGTCCAGCTGCAGACAAAGTAGGGGCCAAAGGGATCTTATTAAGGGACAAATGTATTTTATAGCTGAGATTGTGGCTTGTAGCTGAGGGGTGGTGACCATGCCAGCAGCAATAATGTCACCAGGCCCTCCAGGTCTGAACCCTAAAGTTGCATTTCAGAGGGACTTGGTTGAACCTCTTCCCCACTCACCTGGCCGCTGGCTGCTGCTTTGCAGACTCTATTGGAGTCCTGAGCTCATCAGGAAATTAATGAATTCTGTAAAAATGTTTTTGCACTTAGGTCCTTTGAAGTCTTATATATTTTTTTTTAAATGTGAAAACAAAACCAAAGTGAGGGTCTTTTAATAAGAAAAGAATGCTCACATTGGACAACCAGTGAAGCACCGGGACATAGACCTGGGAGTAAGTTACTGTATGCACAGCCACTCTGGAGCATTTGCCTTCATTAGAGGAAGTGGCCTAAATGCTGGTCAGGACGGGAAGGATTTTGACAAAGCATTGCTAAGCTCAGAATATTAAGATGCCGAAAGGTGTATTTAGGAAGATTTATTTGGGCAAAACTGTGGAAAATGTAAAACTTCTTATTTGTGTATGTGTTTATAAAGACACAGTATGCACATGTCCTTTTATATCTATAAAAGGTTTATGTGTGTAAGAACAGACAAGTAACATGTCCACACGAACACACACACACACACACACACACACACACACACACACACTAATGTAAGAGCATGTATGTGCTGGGTAGAACAGGGGGTATGGAGTTAAGAAGCAGTGAGGGAAATGGAGGGAGGGCAGTGCAGAAAGAAAACAGATAGATACATGAAGAAACACAACGCAGTGCAATTTCTACACACTTTTCTTTTTCTACACACTTGCAAAGAATGTATCAGAGTATGAGGTACATATAATAAATTGCCTCTTACATAAAAAGTAGTGAGAAGAGCTTGGGAGAAGGTCCAATGGTTAAGAACAATGGCTACTTTTCCGGAGGATCCATGTTCAATTCCCAGAACCTACATTTGTAACACACAACTGTCTGCAACTCTAGTTCCAAGGATCTGACAGCATCATCTTGCCTCCATGAGTACTGGGCAGTCGTGGATGCAGGCATTAACACCCATACAGGTGATAGAGTAACAAACTGTTTCAAGAGGAAATGAGTCCATGTGAGAGGACAGAGAGGTGGAGTCCAACAAAGGGAGCCATGAGCAGCACTGTGATGCTAAAGAGGAAGTTACTGACTCAATTGATGGAAAACCATCACTGTAACAAGGGTTGAACTCAGGCAGCCTGACCACACTGCCTCTGGGTGATGTGGAGCATACAGCACAGATCTGATTTCCATAGATTGGGACTCTTTGCAGAGATGGTCCTCAGGGCTGAAAGCCAGGGAGTATATTCCGTCCAATTGTCCTCAATCCCCACTTGGCCACCTCAACCTGGAAGAGTCACCCTGCAGCCAATTCCCACTGCACAGGACAGTCTCCCCTTCCTCCCTAGAGATGGCTGGAGTTCCCTCCCTGTGGCCTGCACTTTCTTCTCCCCACGAAGCCGTCTCACTCAGTGGCTCTTCCCAATGCTAGTCTACCAACATGGAGCCACACCTGGCAAAGGCAGTGGAACCCATCAAAAGATGTCCAAAGGTGCCAATGAGAATGCACAGCCCTAAGCCTGTTAAGGAGGAAGAGAGTTTAACCATGTCAGGTGGACAAGATCCTAGAGGAAACCTCACAGTCAAAACTACAAAGCTACATTAGCGGCTCTGAGGACCAGGAAACATCGTGGGGATGGGGTTGGAAAGACCATGAAAGATATAAGATAGAGTGTAGTGTAGTAAAACTTGTGCACACATGCGAGTGCAGATGAACATGAACACACACACACACACACACACACACACACACAGCATGAGAGTGAAGGTTGAGCTTGCTGGAGGAAAAGTGTCAGAAGATGTAGGAGAGAGAGAGCAGAATGGGGATGAATATGTCATAATAATGTGTACAAGTAAGAAACTGTTGAGAAAAAAACAAAACCCTAATTTTAAAAACCTAAGGAGGTTCAGCATGTCAGAAAAATTTACAGAGCCACAGGCCCAGGATGCACAGAGGACCTAAGCAGGATGGAAGGCGCCCCAAGTAGTGTCAACCTAACCCTGCTTCAGCATCAGGGCTCCCGGTCCTCCGGCTAAGAGCTAATGAGCAGCAGGCTTTCTGTGTTATACAAGCGGGAAGCAACTCCCAAAGGTGACAAAGTACTTACTTTCCTGGTGGCTGTAGCCAAATATATTTGTCAAGGAGCAAGTTAAGTGAGCAAGGGCTTATTTTAACTTGTGGTTTGATGGTAGAAAAAGTAGCAATAGGAGTATGGGGTGATTGATCATATTGCATCAGGTGCTCAAATTGCTTTACATATATCACATATATTATATATTACTTATTACATATTTCATATTACACGTTACATATTATACATTACATATTACGCATTATACTATATTACATATTACATATTACATATTACACATTACACATTACACATTACACATTACATATTACATATTACATATTACATATTACATGTTACATGTTACATGTTACACGTCACACGTCACGCGTCACGCGTCACGCGTCACACGTTACACATTACACATTACACATTACACATTACATATTATATATTATATATTGTATGTTGTATGTTGTATATTGTATATTGTATATTGTATATTGTATATTTTATATTATATATTATATTGTATATTATATTGTATATTATATTATATATTATATTATATTATATATTATATATTATATATTATATATTATATATTATATTATATTATATTATATTATATATTATATATTATATATTATATATTATATATTATATATTATATATTATATATTATATATTATATATTATATATTATATATCGCATATCGCACGTCACATGCCACATATCATATATCATATATTATATATTATATATTAAAAAAACCCAACAAACAAAAAAACCTTAGTCAGGGACCCCAACCCTTCAGAAAATGCTATTCCATTCTTCTGTTCTCAGTTGAACTTCTCTGAAAAATGTTCTCATTGACATACTTAGAGGAGTGTTTTCTAAGTGGCTCCAAATCTAATAAAGGTGACAACGCAGATGACCCATCACAGGTCGAAAGACTGAATAGGATCTCAAGAGAAGCCAAATGTCACAGCAGGGAGCCTGATGGCTCTCCTGTCACAATGTATGCACTCGTACATTACATGTATCTATACACGTGTCACATGTATGATGTGTACTCATTCTCATATATGTGTAGGGAGATGCCATGTACCTGTACATGTGTTTACATGACACATGGGTAGCTATGACATGTGTCTTATGCATGATGTGCATGTGTATGCACTCACTTTGAAATGTGTGCATGTTCTCTTTGTGCACAAGTATGGTATGGATAGGTGACAGTGGTCACACAACTGCTGCATGGCTCTTCTCTTGACAGTTCTCTTGCAGGATGCTGAGGCATTCTGACTTGAAGAGAGCCATTTTATGTTCAGAATTAATGCCCCTGCATGGAAATGCTAAGAAGTCAGAACGCATGCTGTGCCTCCCGGGCCTGGGGGAGATCCTGTCAGAACTTTCCCTCTCCACTGTCAAGAAGGCCAGATTCTTCCTCTGAGTACATCCATTGGCATCAGGCCCAGAGGACGGGTCCCCAGGCCTCCCCACCTGTCCCTTCTGCCCACATGCCCAGCCTCCATGGTTGGCAACATCCTTAAATAAATAGCAGATGAACTGATTTGATTATCAGACTGATTTTATTCTCTGCTTTAATGAAGAGCCCCTATTATGCAAATGCATGTGATTGTGACAGCAAGTGTTTTAATTACAAATTCATTCCCCAAGCCCAAAATAAACTTTTGCCATGCCAGGGGTGGGGGCTGCCATAACAGAAGGAAGATAGAAAGACTCATTTTGGAAAGAATGTATCCCAAGGTGTGGGGGGGAGAATAATTTAGCTCCTTAGAATTAACCTGAAGCCTTTCATATTTATCTTTTTTGACTCACTGAAAGTTAGAGGGACAATTTGACCATATTCCTTTTTGATCTATCTATCTATCTATCTATCTATCTATCTATCTATCTATCTATCTATCTATCTATCTATCTATCCAGTGAAAAAGAAAAATAAAAGCAAAACCCTACAGCCCCAATGTCAGTAGAGGATCACGCACTTTCAGAGTTTGGGGAGAGGGCAAGACCCATGTAGAGTGGGCCTTGCTTTCCTCTGATCTGTCTTCTATCTGTCATAGCTGGAATGTGGGCATTGGCAGGCCTTCAGACTACTAGGATGTGGTCTCCCCAGGAGCTAGGAGGAAGACCCACATCTTGTTTGCCTGTGAGGGGAGACAAAGAAACAGTTGAATTTGCATATTGTTTTTAAGTCACTTTTAGAGGCTAGGGAAGATAGAGCTAGAGGCCATACATGGGTGCTGCTCAGCGATCTTACACCATGAGTGCTGGGAAGCAGAGTGAGGAGAGGGATGTCCTAACACCATGTTGTTCTGCAGTGGCTGAATTTCTTTCCTATTGCGCCCTTTGAGCAATGTGATCTCGGCCTTGACCCTTGGTGGCCTGGAATAGGCCTCTTCTTTTCCTGGTATCTTTACACTGATTATTTTGGGCACAGTGAGGCCTCATACTCAGACTCTAGAGTCAGAAGAAAGATTAATCTTAAGGGTCCTCACAGAGTCCCCTCCTACCAGAAGTGACTCTTGCCCCCTACAGACTCCAGTGGACTTCCTGCTTTTTCATAACAGGATATTAGGTAAGCTTGCTTTTCCCAGTCCCACCACTTCTGGGCCCTTGATGCTGAAAGGCTTACAGTATAAGTGGTTATTGTTTGACGGAGACACTCAGCCTAGAAATAGAGAGGAGGTAAATTGCACCTACCTCCCTGCAATTGGGTGCAGAGGCTCATGGGACAAGACAGAGGAACTATCCCTCTTACTGAACTCTGTGAGCAACTCACAAGTTGAACAGCAAGATTTATCCTCCTCCTGCTCCCTCCCATCCCTTCCTAGATACCAACCATTCTCAAGAGAGTCCCACACCCAGCCCAGTCTAGTTCATTGTCTTTGTGAGGAGTTACCTCATTGTGGATTCACTGTGACTTTTTGATTCTTTTATCAACAGTTATTAATCATGCATGGTAGTGAGTCTCATTAAAGCATGGTTCATACATGTGCATAATGTATGTTGATCGTATTCTCCATTGTCACCCACCTTTGCCCCTCCCACTCATCCCGTTTCTCTTCCCAACCAGTCCCTCTCATGCTTTTACCGTTCTTTGAGTTACCCAATGCGTTTCACCAGTGTTTCTTCCAGGACCAGGAATGAGGAGTTATTTACAGAAGTGTAGGCACCTTACCTGTGGTATTGGTGAAACCATGCATTTAAAAACATGGGTGAGGGGGCTGGGGATTTAGCTCAGTGGTAGAGCGCTTACCTAGGAAGCGCAAGGCCCTGGGTTCGGTCCCCAGCTCCGAAAAAAAAAAAAAAAAAAGAACCAAAAAAAAAAAAAAAACATGGGTGAGTGTGGTTAAAATACGTTGTATTTTCATCTGAGCCTAGCACCTCTGTCCTGTGACCTCGGCTATGCCCGCTACATCGTTCTGCCTTTGGGCAGCTGTGGCTTGCACACACTTTTGTTTCTGCTTGTTTCATTAGGTAGGTACAGTTCTTCAGAACAGATAAGACAGAGATGATTTGTTTCATCCTTCTTTTTCCCTTGTTTTGACAGAGTAGCTAGATGGATCCAAGGTGTTTGAATAAATACTTTCCTCCACAGTCTATAGGGGACGTTGGCAGAGGCGAGGCCAGGGCTCCAGTGGAAAATGGTTGTTGCAGAAGGGAGATGCCATGGGAAGTGAGCACTCTAAAGGTGACTGTTACTCTGTGAGGTTCTAGGGCAGAGGCTCTCAATCTGTGGGGAGCGACCCCTTTGGAGACTGCATTTCCATAGTTACATTACCATTCATAACTGTAGCAACATTACAGTAATGGAGTAGCAATGAAATAACTTTGTGGTTGGTGGTCACTATAACATGAGGTGCTGTATTAAAGGGTTGCAGCATTAGGAAGGTTGAGAACCACTGGTCTAGAAATCCTCATTGCAACCTCCCCATTGATCTGACTTTCCCTCTATGTTGGACCCTTGAGGCCTCTACTGGTTCCTTGTCTGCAACACTGAATTTCCCCTCTCCATCGAGATTGCTAATACCTAAGGGGTCCTTGTGATGTTCAGATTTGGCATATCTTATGTTGTAGGGCAATTTCCTTGCTAGCTGGGACAAGGAAAGCTGTTGTTCACACCATGAGCCAACATCAGGAAATACCCACACAACATCAACTGGAGGGACCAGAGAGGAATCTCTCCATAGACAGCCTGTAAGGGGTGGGCAGAGCCACGACTTCATGAAAGTGAAACTGGACACTTCCCAGCCCTGCTTCCGCTGGCCCATATCCGTTCTGAATTGGTACCCTACCTGCTGACCCATGGGAACTCTAATACACACACAGTGCAATGAGTGCACAGCTGTAGGGTATTATCATGGCTTTCTACAAAGCCCAGTGATGTTGACACAAGCCAGGACTGGGCAGCACACTAGAATAGGCTTCCTCTGCTCCAGAATTGCATATTCTATTGACAACATCATTACCTCATGTGGTGTTAGCCCTTTGCTGCAAGGCTTCTCAATGCCCCGAAGTGTCCCTTTCTCTCTGACAGAAGCTGCTTCATCATAATCCCCAAAGAAAGGTACATGCCGAGTTCTAAAACTAATGTTACGTGTTGGGGGTCTCTCAGGAGCAATGTTCTGCATCCTCAGAGCCCCCTGTCCAATTTCCTGCTTCCATCCAGGGCCTGGTTTGCTTCGGCGTAAACTCTCCCTCAGACATTTATGCCTCTAAAGTGATGATTGGATGATTCATTTTGCAAAATTTTCCAAAAGATAATTACTCAATTTTCATCCATTTAGACTTCATAGCTTTCACACACTTCAATATTATCCGGCTAACATTTTTCTTTCTATGATTGGACAGAGGAGGAAAGGGTCAAATACGTGCCTTCGAGCATTTCCCCAGGACTCTCGAAAATCTATATACCATTGAGTCTGTGAATAAAGAGACACATCTGAAATTACACACCTAAAGCCCAGAGGAGCTGGAGCCCATACTCCCAAACGCAGATGGAGACAGTCCAGTCTGTGTTTGAAGATCACAGCTGCCGACAGTGACACATGATAGTCTTATTATCTTCATCATCATTATTTTGGACAGTAGTCATTGGTCATTTCCTATGAGGCAGGCTCTCTACAAGAGTAGATAGATCAGACGATTGATTTTTTTTTAAATCCCCATAACAATTTGGCACAGTTCTGTAAATACACGCTTTATAGACTTCCTGAAACTGCCTGGCTAGGTGCTGGCCCCGCACGGATTTATTGCTTGCCACTGACCCAATGGTGTGTAATGGGAAACCACTCACTGCCTGCTCCCGCCATTCGGCTGGCTCGACGCGGGGTCCACCTGTGCCCATGGCGAGCCGGAACACTGCCATTTGTCCTCCACTCCAAACAGTCCCCAGACATATCGATCTCGGGACCAAATGTCAAATACCCCACTTTCCACAACAAATGTCTCTCTTGGAAGTTCTGTGTAAATTGAATTTTTATAAATCAAATTGCAGCTGTGGAGCCAGGAAGGAGAAGTGCTGTTTATGGGAAGCTTGCTGTGGCCCTTCACAAGCAAGAACTGCACCATGAGAAAGCCTCTCCCATCAACTGCTTTGCAAGCCTTGAAATACCTTGAAACATGAAGGTATGGTGTGTGTGTGTGTGTGTGTGTGTGTGTGTGTGTGTGTGTGTGTGTGTGTATGCATGCTTATGTATGTGTGTGTATTCATGTATGTGCATGCCTGTGTGGATGTGGATGTATGAATGCCGGTGTGTCTATGAGGATGTGAAAGCCTGTGTGTGTATGAGTGTGTGAGTGAGTGCTTGTGCATGTACATATGTATATGTGATTGTGTGAGCCTTTGTGTGTATGAGTGTGTGTGTGTGTGTACGTGTGTATTCATGTGTCCTCATGCCTATGTATATGTATGTGTGAATGCCTGTGTGTGTATGAGTGTGTGAGTGCCTATGTGTGTATGTGTGTGTTTGAACTTGTGTGTGTGACCTTGTGTATGTATGTGTGTATGAGTGTCTATATGTGTGTGTGTGTGTGTGCCTGTGTGTGTACATGTGCATGAATATGTGTGTATGTGTGTGTGCCTGTATGTGTATGTATGTACATGTGTGTGAGCCTGTGTGTGTGTGTGGGGGGATGCCTGTGTGTGTACATGTGCATGAATATGTGTGTATGTGTGTGTGCCTGTATGTGTATGTATGTACATGTGTGTGAGCCTGTGTGTGTGTGTGTGGGGATGCCTGTGTGTGTACATGTGCATGAATATGTGTGTATGTGTGTGTGCCTGTATGTGTATGTATGTACATGTGTGTGAGCCTGTGTGTGTGTGTGTGTGTGTGTGTGTGTGCATGTAGGCCAGATGTCAGTGTCAGGTATCTCCTACTATTGATGTCTACAGTGTCTTCTGAGCTTCAAGAACTCCCCACCCTGATGTCCCTCCCTCTCCTCACCTCTCCAATGCTATAGTCATAGATACCCACAACTATGCCTGGCTTTTTTACATGGGTGCTGTGGATCAAACTCGTGCTTTCATGCAACATGTCTTTCTTGACTGAGTCATCTGCCCAGTCCCACTGTATTCTTTTCCTATGATGCACCAGGAGACACTTGGTATCGAAAATGGCTCTGAGTCACTGGTGGGCTCAACCAACTAATTGCTCAATCAATCAAGAAAATACTTCCGCCTTCGTGAGCTACACACCAGTCTGGAGTTTCTGACGGGGGCGGGGGGTGGACTGCAACCTAGAAACTTGGTTGATCTCAATTTGTCTTCAATCCTCTTTGGTCTGACACCCTTCAAGCTCATTTCCACATATGTTCCTCACATTTCTGCTGGTGAAAATTAGCAAAATCTCATGTTTTTCTTTTCTTTTCTTTTCTTTTTTTTTTTTTGCTCTCTCCTCTCAGGCCAGACTTGAAACATGTCCCACTGTATGGTAAGGATTCTCCTATAGGCATGGGGTGAGGAGGCCCATGTTGGTGAGATTGACACCCTTCTGCAAGTTGGTTGTCTCAGGAACGCACATTGCCATGTTGTCAAACAAGGACAGGTTAGCCGAACTCCTCAGAGTGACTTCTGCTGGTAAGAGATCTGCAGAGAGAATTGGGGGTTTAAGAGCCCCAGTGTTAGAGGCTAAAGAGATGATTCAGTGGACGAATGCATGTGGCGCTCTTGCAGAGGACCCAGGTTCAGCTCCCAGCACCCACATCGGGCAGCACAAAACTGCCTGTAACTCCAGTTGCAGTGGGGCTCTTCGGCCTCTCTTCTGGCCTCTGCAGGAAATGACACATGTCATATGTGTATTTCCATAGGAACACACATTAAGTATGTGTAAATAAAAATCAATCAATTCAAGGGTACTTTCCAACTTCCAGATGCAGCCTGATCAGGTCTCAACATTCAGCATTTCCTCAGTCAGCTCTCCCTCACAAAGATAGTTGATGCTGTGTGGACTCGGTAAATCATGCTGACAAGAAACCTGGGCAGATACACCTCGGCTCTGCTTATCGTGATCCTTCTTTCATCGAAGGAAAGAACACAAGGGAGCGCTGAGATCCCCTTGAACCTTGAACATTGCTGGAACTGAACTTTAATCATTTGGTACTCCCCTACCCCAGCCCATGGTGTAGAGGTTGGAGGGGTGTAAGCCAGCTTCCCAGTGCTACACCATGGTGCTCAGGAGACACAGCCATCTGGTCCCTTGTAGCATTTGATGACTGCCCCTGCCCTGCCTCCATTCCCACATTGCTATCAGCCCAGTGCATTTGAGCTCAATGTCATGTTAAAGGCAAAGGATGTGACCAAATCAAGCCCAGAATCCCATCTCCAGGGCCAGTTTTCTGGGATGTAATTTTTCCTCTGCTGCCTGCTCTAATAGTCAGGTTCTACCGAAGAAAGAAAATACAGGCGTTTCAACAGATAGAACGGAACATGGGGACTTGGCTACATAGAACTGCAGGGCTGAAGGAGCAAGAAAAAAACCTGAGAGAAACCGAATCATGATCCTAGAGCCAGGGGAGGTGAAGAGGGGGTTGCTTTTCTTAGTTCCAAGACCACTGAAGAGGAGCTGCTAGGAGCAGGGCATGACCCTCATGAATGGAGCAGGTCCCCATTACTACCACTGCCGATGCCGATGATGCAGCGTCTTCTCCAGCTCTGGCTCTATCTGCCAGTCAGGCTCCTAGGAATCTGTGTGTAGACCTTGTTTGGATGTCAGCAGGAAGAGAACAATAGACAAGAGAAGCGCAAGTGGGTAATTTGCCTAGAACACAGAACTTACTCTCCTAAGAGAAGAATGACAAGCGCTCAGAGAATTGGGGCCATTTTCAGGCTGAGAGATAAGAATGCAAGGCAGGGGCTCTAGGCCCCTTATGAAAAGGATCCTGAGACAGCCACAGGGAAAAGAGGCTTTTGTTCTCACTTCTCAATAAATGTACTTTCACTTCTGATGCTCTGGGGGACAGATAGCATCCAGGTTGGAGCTAAATTGAGGCTCTCATTCTTTCAGCTTTAGAGAGGCTTGCAGTGATTTGAATAAAAATGGCCCCCATAGGCCCATAGGAAGTGGCACTATTAGGAGGTGTGGCCTTGCTGGAGTAGATGTGGCTTTGTTGGAGGAAGTGTGTCACTGCAGAGCAGGCTTTGAGGTCTCAGAAGCTCAAGCCATGTCAAGCCACGCCCGGTATGACAGTTTCTCTTCCAGTACCATGTCTACATGGGCCATGCTGCCCATCATGGTGACAATGGGTTAAACCTCTGAGCCATAAGCCAGCCCCAGTTAAGTGTTTTCTCTTATAAGAGTTGCTGTAGTCATGGTGTCTCCTCCCAGCAACGAAACCCATCAGACTGGTCTTTTCTACCCACTGTTCATAGCCATTACTGTTCACTGGTTACCATGCTCAGCACTGCAAGGTAGGACCACCCCCCTCTCAATGACCATGAGGGAGCCTCCCTTTCATCCTTCTCTCTTCCCTCCACATCTGCACTGTTAGATTGATGTGACCTGCAGAGAAACAGGGCATTCTTTTGCACAGATACAAATGTATTGAAACACGCGTGGAATGGTGCTATAGATCCGATTTGATTCCTCATGTGTTACACAAAGCCTAACATATTTAATTTTTTTCATTGCTCTGTAGCTCATAAGCACTGCTTCTGACAACCAAGTAGAAACCTTCCAAAGCTACTTTATCTAAGCCCTGGCCACAGACTCCCAGATACCTAAAGTCCCCAATACTGCCATAGACCTATATTCATTTGTCAAGTCTCGGGTCTGCATCCAAGAGATAGGGGAACTGATTCTTACTGCTTTTGTTAGATCTAGGAGATGTTTCCATGCCATAAAGTTTACCTTATAAAGAACATGCGCACTCCCACACATTCACAGCTCCATAGCCTAATTCCAGGAGATTTTCACCAGTCCATAAAACCCCGCCTCATTAGCAGTCACTCTCCATTCCTGCAGCCACGACAAGCCACTGACCTACTTTCTCTATGGATTTGCCAGTATTTCTTTCCTTTAAAAATGGTGTTTATTAACTTATTGGCCAGTGGATGAGAAAAGTTCAATCAATTATGTCTCACTCCATAAAACATGACCCACTGCCCGCCTGCACTCTCCCTCCTTCTCTAGCTCTCTTTCCCTCCTTCTTTTTTCTATATTTTATCTTCCTTCCATTTCCCTCCTTTCCTCTTCCTTCTTCTTTCCTTCCTTCCTGTTTTCCCTTTCTCCATCCATCTTCCTTCCTTCCGTCCTTCCTTCCTTCCTTCCTTCCTTCCTTTTTTCCTTCCCTTCCTCTCTCCCTCTCATTCTTTTTCCCTCTTTTCCAAGATCATCAGCTTCTTTTCTGTCGCCTGCTGGGTGATGCTCTAGTTAATTGATACTAACCAGGATAACTAGTTACACAGACGAAACACTGTTGTGTGGCTTTGGTCTGTGTGCCTGAGTGGGTGCTTCACCTTCTTCCCTTCTCAGTGCTACAACTTGGGATTCTGAGCACAGGCAGAGCTTTGGTTTAGGAGTTGAAACACCACTTCCCACCAAATGGAAACACAGCCCCGAAGAGCTGTCCTTGGCAAGTCCAGGACAGGGGATGCTTTAGAGCCTAGAATTTCTCTTCAGAGCTAACAGGGGAAGCAGCTAAAAGTACTCAAGGTTGGAGAAGCATCCTCAGAAAATAACCCAGAGATCAATACAGACCTGAAGCACCAGGCGTTGGGAAACATCAGACATTTAAATCAGTGAGTCTGCAGTATCACTGTACAAATCTCATCGACCAACTGTGGAGGACGGCAGGCAAGGGATACATTTAACCTGAATCTTGTATCAGGAGGCTATCTATGTTCCTGTCTTCCTGAGTCTGAATTTACCTCAAAGTAATAAGCTGCCACGGACAGAAGGTTCTCTTTATAAAATGAGAAATTACGAATTCCGAATAGCACACTGTTTCAGGTCTCATGGTCAGTGGTTGTAGACAATAAATACTAATAGTTGTTGGCACAAAATTAGAATCATGCAGACACAGTACAGCTTACTGTAGAGATGCAGTATGGTACGCACGGGATGCTTCCACCCTGACAGAGCAAAAACAGAAACAACAAAATATAGTCACATTGCCAGAGCCTTCAGTTTGTAGGAATTTCACAGGGCATGTGAATGACCTAAAATCAAATCATACCGTGGTGATGTATTGTGTGTGTGTGTGTGTGTGTGTGTGTGTGTGTGTGTTTGTGTGTGTGTGTGTGTGTGTGTGAAATCATCAAACAAACAAACGAATAAACAAAATTCCTTGGGAGAAAAATAGAAATCCAGACCCAGGGAAATGCAGAGACAAACATCTCAGAGTGAGTCTTCAGCAAAATCTATGAGAAGAAGGAAGAATGAAGTTGCGAGACAAAGAGATTAGCAAAGGCCTTAATAGACACACAGAAACAGACAGACAGATAACAGACAGACCAGTCCCCAGACACAGGTGCCTGTGTATGCACCCAGTGGTATTGAGCACAGAGGGACAAACATATAGGTTGCTAGAAGCACTTTAAGAAAGCTCAGAAAATGTGGATACCTGCAGCGTATTTGAGGATCATAAACACCGATGGTTGAAGTCTCTGAATGGAGCTCGAACATTATGAATTAATCCACAAGGGGCTCTATTCAAAGAAAGAATTTATGTTTCTGAATTATGTCCTTTAAGATGAAATCATGTTCTCCTTAGGATCTGGCTTCAAAAATAACCACACAGGATGGGGTAGGTGGGTGGGTGGAGGCAGAGCAAAACCTCAGGCTTGGGAAAAAAAAAACAGGCTTGGCTGCTGACTTGTCTCGTGAGTGCTGAGAGAGCACAGGGAGTTCATGATCCGACTCTCCTATCTCCACATGTGTTTGAACTTTCCACTCGTAAAACTGAAAGCAAAAGAACATTTCTTGGGACGACCTCGTCTCCACACACCCTGCCCTCTTCCTTGTTTCTGGGAAGTGGGCAGTCATGTAACTTCTTGGGCTCTCTGTTTCTCCATTTGTCGGGGAACATTATGATTGTTAATCATATTGGAGAGCTTTTAATTTAGTATATAAATCACGGGTTGCAGAGACATCTGCTACTCTACAGATATTCAACTCAGGGTACAGGACAGAGAACTTCATGAAATGCACTCACCCAGTTCAGCCATCTACAGCTGTAATCAGAAGAGTACCCTCAGCTTGTCCCACACAAAAGGGGACTTAAGGGGACAAACCAAGAAGGAAGATTATCATGGAGTCACCCACCATCCTCTGGCTCTTAAAATATTTCCCCCTTCTCTTCTGTATCACTCCATGAGCTTTAAGGGAAGGAGTGGGGCATTTGTAAACATAACATCCCTAAAGGTGACAAACCGTCAGCCTTTGTGTTTAGACATCTGCATGGCTATCATCCTGGCTGCTACAACGTGAGTCTTATTTCTGCATAGCTTTGGAATCTTCCTTTGCTTTCTATGGCTAAAATAACCGCCGTGGCACAAAGCAACTTGGATTAGAAAAGGTTGATTTCATCTTGAAGTTTATAATCTATCATGAAGGGATGTCGGGGCAGAAGCCCAAGGCAGGAAAATGGAAGCAGGACCTGAAGCAGAGGCCATGGAGGAGCTCTCCATACTGACCTGTTCCCATAGCTTGCTTAACTTGTTTTCTTATAGTACCCATGGTTAGCTACTCAGGGCTGGCATCAATCGTGACAGACTGTGTCCTCCCACATCAATCATTAAGGGAGAAAATCTCCCACATATTTGCCTACAGGTCAGCATGATAGAAAGGTTTTCTCAGTCAAGGTTCCTCTTACAAGACCCTAGGTTTTGTCAAGTTGACAGCAAAGTAGTTCCCACTGTATCTTTTGCAGATGTTTGCCAATTCAGCTTGTCTGTCCTCGAATGGCCTTCCACAGGCTGCCCCAGCATTTCTACTTAATTTTCTCACGGGGAAATCCAAAGGCCTTGGCAGAAGCATCTTGCATGCTTACAGCGATGTTTTTTTATCATCGGGCTTTTGTCTCCTGCAAGTCTTTTTCTTTTTACATCTCTGTATCCATAGTCTGGTGTCTTTTCTGAAAGAGAATCTAATTTAGGGCACACCCGCTCTATCACTTTTACCTTGACATCTGTGCTTTCTAAGATTCGGTTGAAAAAACCAATCTGTCTCCCCCTGAATAGCACATAGTCACATGGTACATCACACACACACACACACACACACACACACACACACACACACACTATTCAGTAGCTCCAAAGAGTCTGCTTGGTGTTGACTTCTGAACTTCATACAGGCTAAAGTTTCCAGTGTATTCCTTTAAAATGTTGTCCTTTATCCTTGAAGATTTTCATGCTGATACACAATGGAGCATGACCATTGCCTACCCGCTATTCATCCTCTTCATCCGTCCTCGTACCCCTATAATGGGCCAGCCCCTCCTATATCAGTTAACAGTAAAGACAGTGCCCCTACAGTCATGCCCATGGCACAGTATGCTCTGGACCACAAGTCAGCTGAGAGTGCCTTCTCGGGTACTTCTAGGCTGAGTTAGAGTGACATTTAAAAGTAACCAGAAGACATACTTATTTGTCATGGTGAAGTGTCTCTCCTTTACATGTTTCTAAGTTATTTTACTGTAAACTATTCTTTACTGTTATTGTAAATTATTGTTGTTTGTATTATCATGTTTTTCATATTTTATATATTGGATATATCTTTTGATCATATTCTGCCAGGTCCTTCCCTTCCTGCCCAATTTTAGTTTCTTTCTCTTCTTCTTCTTCTTCTTCTTCTTCTTCTTCTTCTTCTTCTTCTTCTTCTTCTTCTTCTTCTTCTTCTTCTTCCTCCTCCTCTTCCTCTTCCTCCTCCTCTTCCTACTCTTCTTCCTCCTCTTCCTCTTCCTCCTCTTCCTCTTCCTCCTCCTCTTCCTCCTCTTCCTCTTCCTCCTCCTCTTCCTCCTCCTCCCCTTCCTCCTCTTCCTCTCCTCCTCCTCTTCCTACTCCTCCTTCTTCTCCCCCTTCTCTCTGTCTCTCCATCTCCGTCTCTCTCTCTCTCTCCTCTCTCTCTCTCTCTCTCCCTCTCTCTCTCTCCCCCCCCCAAAAAAAATTACAATGTGTTTTCCAACTGTTCCCAAGTGTGAGGCCTGCCCTGGAGTGTGGTTGATACACCCTGTCACTCCACTGAAGAAAACTGACTTTCCCTCACCAGCAGTTGTCAAAGTAGCTCCTTGGATAGGGATGGGATTTTGTGTGTTCACTTCTGCTTCTCCGTGCCAGGATTCTGTCTGGCTTGAACTCGGACAGGTCTTCCGCATGCTGTCACAGTGTCTGTGAGTTCATATGTGCACAGCCTTGTGTCAGGAAGACTGATTCCGTGGAACCACCCACCACCTCTGGCTCTAACAATACTTCCACATTCTCTTCTGCATTGCTCCCTAAGCTTTAAGGAGAGGTTGGGGGTTTGATGAAGATCTCCTCTTTCAGCCTGAGTGCTCCAAAATCTCTTACTCTCCACACACACTGTCCAGCTATAGTCTTTGAGTTTAACTCCCATTTACCATAGGAAGCTTGCCTGATGACGAATGAACAATGTCCTGATCTATTGCTACAGCAGTATGCCATTAGGGGTTGTTTTATTGCTAGGTTCCCTCAGCACAATAATAGTGTTAAGTTTTCCACGAGGCCTATGATCTTCCTAGTCTCAAATTCTTAGCCACGTCAGTAGTGTTTGGTTTGAGTTACATCTGAAGGAGTGGGCCTTCAATCCCCTAAAAGCAGTTGGTTATGCCCATAAAATGTGTGTTATGATTGCACTAGCCTTCTTGTAGGCAGGTCTGTATTGGGGCTCTCAGGGTTCGTAGCAGGTTGGGACTGACAATTGCTTTTCTTCTCTGGTAGCCTGTGTAGTGCCTTTCAGGACTGTGAATGCTGGTCAGTAGGGTTGAAGCTGCAACTGGAGCACTAGCTTGATTTATTATTAATTACTGAGGTGCAAATCTGTTGTTTTTTTTTAACCTATCAAGATTCATGTCCGCTATTACACGTTACTCAGAAATGCCTTCTCTGATTGTGACTTGTCTTTTTCACTCTGTCTGTCATCAAGATTTTCTGGGGGGGGGGAATATGTTCCATTGTTATGAAGCCCACCTGTTTAACAGTTGCACATGCTAAACTTTTGCGTCTTGTGAAAAGATATCTGAGTGCACAAAAATTTTCTCCTTGTTGCTTTAAATATGTTCCTCACAGACTTGTGACTTATATTTTTTTTTGACAGTTGTTTTGTATATTCTTTGTCATCTGATTTTCCATGAACTTGGGAGCAGAGGTTCTTAACTTTCCTCATGCTGTGACCCTTTCTCATGCGACGACGCCCCCATCCATAAAATTGCTACTTCAAACTGTAGTTTTGCTACTGTTATAAATCACAATATAAATAACTGTTATGCAATTATCTGACATGTTCAACCCAGAGGGGTCGCGACCCACAGGTTGAACTCAGGGTTCAACCCACAGGTTGAGAATCCCTGCTTTAACATCATTTGTACCTTTGTGTGTGTGTGTGTGTGTGTGTGTGTGTGTGTGTGTGTGTGTGTGTTCGTTCATGCATGCACTGTGTGTATGTTTGTGTGTGTGTGTCTGTGTGTGTGTATGCTGCTGGATTTGAACCCAGTGCTTTACACACCTAGATACATACTCTGCCACCGAGATACATCTCTAGACCTTCATTTTCTTGTTTTCTAAAAAAAAAAATAGTCTCAATTTTGATAACTACTCTATTGAACCTATAAATTAACTAAGGGATGACTCACGTCTTAGCTTTGTGCTATGCCTGCAAACCCGGGCCAACAGATCAGTACTATGAGTGCTGCTGAGTCAACCAGGCGGGGCGCTTAGTGAATCTTCTCGGAGAGGAGGGGAAACAACAATGGGAGGAGCTAGCGGGAAGGAGCCTGGACTTCCCTCAAAGGCTGTATGCATCAGGTAATCAGGATTAATCTGAGCTCTGGGTGGACCAGTTATCTCCAGTCGTCTGGTTCCCAGTCTGGGATGCTTAAAACAGAGAACTCCTGTTTCCTGGGGTGAAAGGGAAGACTGGCGAAGGCTCTGGTGTAGCCTTGCCTGCGAGTGGGGCATGCTGGGTAAGCTGTTTGCTCTGTGATTGGCTGGGAGGGTCAATTGCTCCATAGTCGATGAGATCCCCATTAGTCGGAATATCAAGAACATAGAAGTAAAAGAGCCAACAAGAAATTGAAGATGGTGACTGTTTCCGACAACAAATGTGGGATTTCTTCATTTACTAAGGCACTTCTAGATTTTTCTCTCGGTGTGGCTTATGGCACGCATACTTCACACATATCCTGTTATATTTGTCCTTAAAAAATTCATTCTGTTTGGTATGTTTAGTTACTTGTCTTGTTGCTGTGGGGAAAAAAATCAATCTGATAACAAACCATTTAAAGGAGGAAGGAAGGGGCTTTTGGCTTGATTTTGTCCTTTGACTTACAGTTCAGAGAGACCGTTTCACCACGGCAGAAAAAGTGTTGCTGTTCACATCGCATGTGTAGTCAAGTCAGAAAAAGAGTAAAAGGAAATGGGGCCACAGTTAGGAAATGTCAGGGCCACGCCAGTGACCCACTACCTCCAGCAAAGCTACACATCTTAAAAGTTCCACAACCTTCCCCAACAGCCTACCACCTGAGGACCAAATGTGAACACATAAACCTATGCGGGACATTTCTCATTCAGACCCCACAGGTACAATTTGAGACAGTGCTTGTAAAAGTCCAGCGTTCAACGTTTTATGGCAAGCATGTAAAATTAAGATAATTGTAACCTCTATGATTTATTTTAGCCTCCCAGCCTGCCAACTTGCTGAGGGTGATTATTATAGTCTGTGCAGTTTTGTTTCTAATTCAGTTCGTGGTTTTTTTTTTTTTTTTTTTCTGTCTCTCTCTACACCGCGTATTTGTAATGTTTGCTTAATAACCTGGATTACTGGCCCTGTTTTCTGCTGTCTTATCTGTGTCTCTTCCTGGACTCCCTTCCTGATTTCTGATATGATGCGGCTTCCGCGGGATTATGGGCACTGGTTTTAGGGGTTTGGTTATGGGCATTACAGTGCTTTTAATAGCACACTCCCTTACAGCAGGCAGTTAAGCTTCCTAGTATCAGTATAATTTATTTTTATGTTTGATTTTAAGCTTTATTAGGAAATAGATAAACTGCAGCAGATTCTTCGCAACAAATACGCTGTTTCTAAGGAAGCTAAAGCCTCGAATACTGTGTGATACATTGGGGACACGGGCACTGCAAACTCAACACACATAAGCACTAGACGTTGAATAGCTGTCAAGAAGATTGACACATTTGAAATTCCTGATTATGTACTGTTAGGATTTGCTGCTCAGGTCGACATCAAGAAGTATTTTCAGACATAGCCCCCTTCTGATTAGTGAGGATGCCGAACTCCCCATTCTGCACAGTTCTAGCCAGTTTAAACGTTTCCACTGAGTTTAATTTTGTATTTCTATTTTGATGACTTTTATTTCTCATTAGTTCTCATTATGTAAATTGAAATCTTCTAATAAAACAAGGCAGGGCCTGAAAAAATTAAAAAAAAAGACCATTATGTTTCAGTGCTCTTCTTTATAAATCAATAACGTGCATCTATCAATTTGATAGCATTAGGGAAAATATACAGAAAACAGGTTTGATTGCTTTTTAATTTCTGGTTGTGAGATTACATGTCATGAGGCATTTAAAAAATAGTTTCTGGTTTTGACATATTTCCTCAATATTGCAGTCACGATGATAATGATGATGAGGATGCTGGTGATGCTGGTGATGCTGGTGGTGGTGGTGGTGACGGTGATGATCTGGTAATGGTTTTGGTGATGATGACTTGTGAGGATGGGAATTGAATTCATGGTCTTACTCATGTGAAGCAAGGAATTTTCAATCGAACATCCCCAGCCTCTGTCTGTCTGTCTGTCTGTCTGTCTGTCTGTCTTTCTTTCTTTCCTTCTTTCTTCCTTCCTTCCTTCCTTTCTTTTTCCTTCCTTCCTTCCTTCCTTTCGTTTTCCTTCCTTCCTTCCTTCCTTTCTTTCTTTCTTTCTTTCCTTCTTTTTGTTTAAAATTTGAAATAAAATTTTACTAAGTTGTCCCTGCTCACCTTGAATTTTGTGCTGTGTCCCACACAGGAACTTGGCTTCAGTTATCTGAGTAGATAGGATTGGCAGGGTCCTGCTCTACTGTGATTAACTTTGAACACTGCTTTTGGAGAGCAGTAATAGTAGCCAATATTATCAATGACATGGAAAATCTCTGGTCTTGCTGCACTGGCCAAAGGAGAAGCAAAGATTTACCAGAGTACTGGTTGGTGAGGGGATGTGAGGCTCACAAATAGAGTTGGGGAAAGGACGTGGTAACCAAATGAAATCCTTTAGGTATTTAACTTTCCCAGTACAGATACCTGGGTGTCCAGTAATTGCATTCCTGGGAAAAACATTCAACAGGAGTGTATGCCGATGTGCTCGTGGGCCATGTACAAGAGATTTGTGGCAGCCCTCTTCACTACAGCCCTACACGGCTGATGGATCATTGGTTCATCAAGCAAGGGATGTAAAGAAACCATAGCAGATCTTTGAATCTTCATTTCAGGAAGAGTAGTCCATGCTAAAGAGTAAACTGCAGAGGGGTTCTCAGAAGCACAGGGCTAAAGAGAGCCATCGCAATATACACAGGAGTGGAAAATCCTGAACAAGGAATATCACAATGTGTGGAATCATGGCTATGGTTACTGCAGTGGCCGGAATCAGGTGGAGGAGGGGTTATGCAATGTTGAAATGCTTCTAAGCTTGAGCTGGTGACTGAGAGCTTGGAGGTTGCATGGTTTTGAGAATCATGGGTCTCTGCACAGCACAAGGTCCTGAGCATTCACAGGGCCATCATCATCACAAGACCATGGTCTTCAATCACATGGCAATGTGTGCCACTAGGCCATAGCCAATAAAAGGGCATGGGTATTATAAGCCCATGGGCATCACGTCTGTTTTTATTTCTACACATATCATGCTTAGTTTTGAAAGATGTCTCTTTTTCCATATGGTGGGACTTTTATGTGGACAAAAATCAGTTGTCACCACACGGAGATACCCAGGGCATGTGCAGACAGTCACAAACTCAGAAAGTTCATTTTGGGGCAATGAAATTTTAAACGCAGCTACCAAGTCACACACTTACCCGAGAAATTCTCATTTAATGCGTGATATCCAACACATCTTTGCCATTTCTGAAAACGTGGAGCTAAGACCAAGGAACGTATCAGAAAATCAGCCTGGGAATGTGGCTCGCTTGGTGAGGTGCTTGCTGAACTTGAACGGTGTGCTCCATCCCCACATAAACTGGGTGTGGTGGCCACACCTGTGATCCCAGCGCAAAGGAGGTGGAGGCAGGATGATCAGGAGTTTAAGGTCACTCTTAATTACATAACATTGTGGCCAGTCTCAGATACACGACAGAAAAAAATTGCTTTACAAATATTTAAGTGACTGATGGGTAGTGGAAATATGGCCACTTTGTTCCAAACTGTCTTTCTGCTCCTCAGTTTTCCTCTCGGCCTTCAAGTCTCACTAAGACAGGAACAGGATTTGTGCCTTGATGAAAACCTGTCAGGCCCAGCCACTCTCCTTATCTTAGGAGATAACGTAAGCAGAGATCACCGTCCCTGGGTTTCCTTGTTACATTTTACTTAAACACAAGTTAGATCATGACACTCTTAAACAAAGGGATGGTGATCTTTGATTATGTTGTTTTGGGATTTTTGCTCCTGAGTGTGGCCTGGTGTAAGATAAGGAGAGTCATGATGGATTTCATGTCCTGAATCTCTAAGTCGAAATACCCACCCTTTTCTAAGTTCCTTTTGTTTTATTCCATTTGTTTATTTATTTATTTATTTATTTGCAGGCCAATCACCAACACCCTTCCAATCCCCTTCTCACACAATGCCTGCCTTCTCTTCTGAGAGGGTAGAGGCATACCCTGGGTATCCCCCTATGCTGGCACATCAAGTCTCTGCATGGCGAGGCACACCCTCTCCCACTGAGGCCAGACCAGGCAGCCCAATCAGGGGAATGGATTCCACAGACAGGCTACAGCTTTAGGTATTGCCTCCACTCCAGTTGTCGGGGGATCCCCCATGAAGACTGAACTGCACATCTGCTACCTATGTGCTGGGGGCCTCAGTCCAGCCTGTGTGTGATCTTTAGTTGATGGCTTTGACTCTGTAGGTCTTCCTGTGGAGTTCCTATCCCCTTTGGGGGCCCTTAGTTGGAGCCTCTCAGAGAACAGTTATGCTAGGCTTCTGTCTACCCGCCCAGGGTGGGAGCATGCCTCCCAGGAGGCAGTCAGAGCTGTGGGCTGGGGCATGGAGTACAGATCCAGGATTGCAGGTCCCTACATTGCTTTCATTGGGTATTTTGTTTGAGCAAAGAGAATTGTGAGTGATAGAGCTCTACTATGTGTGGAAAAACCAAAGCCAGTCCAAGCCTGGGTAGAGACCACCAGGCCTGGGGGGTGGGGAGCTCCAAAGGGCACATCCTCATCTGTAGGTCTGTGTGACCTACCTGTGTTCTGTATGTCTACTCACCATTGCGTTCTTCTCTGAGTGAGGTGATGGGCAGTCTGGCCTCGGCCCTTATTTCCTGGGACTTGTCAAGCCATCTCCCTGTAGCCAGACCAAGAAGAGGAAGTGTTAGATAACCATGAGGCAATTAAGTTTGAGACAACTTCATTGATTTGAGCTTTAAACTTTTGATTCGCCTACACCTCAATTTGAATTCCTTCCCGTAAATGCTACCAATTTCAAGACAAAGCAATGAGAAGAGAGCTCCAAGAGACAGGGCTGGAAATGACAGCAAATGCCTACAAAAGCAGCCTGCATACACACTGTCCAGTTTTTCTCCATGGTGGCCAGAAGTCATTAAGCATGCGCTTATGAACCTAGCTTAATATTGATCAACAGTGGGGCTAAGGGGGGAATGTTGAACCTCGAGGGAGTGAGAACTATAAGGTGGGCTGAATGATTTTCTTCCTGGTGGATCATTAGAGGTATCTCTGTCATCATGAGATTTTCCAGACAGTTGGATCAATGATGTCAACTCTGACCCCAGGGTCTGAGTGATGACTCAAGTTCGGGAGTTCTGGATTAAGGACAGAAGAGACAGTCACGTCCTCCCTAATGGATAGTACAGAAACACCCAACGTGACCCACAGGAAATTACTCACTAGACCATTCCCGAAGACAAAAGCAATTGGCTGCCTTCTCTGCCCGGGATCTCACTTATTCTAACTGCCACTGCACATCAAAAATGTATTTTCTGTGGCGAAAGGCAGCGTGCTGAGGTCATCTGAGCTGCTTCTCTGTCTGAGGTGTTGGCAGTGATGGAGAATTCCACTGGGCTACAGAGATGTCTGTGTATCATAAGATACTATGCAAAAAGCCCAGCCAGCCAGCATCTTCCCCTCTCTCACAGGCATGCTCTAATCTGGAGACGTTGAGTCCAGTTGGGTCCTTACCTCAGTATCTTGCACACATATCCACAAGCCTAATGAACAGGTGATAAAATGTCTCCCATAATGAAAACCTCATTCTCAGTGACCCTTTGTGTCTTTTCTGGTGTGTTCTGCACCCACCCACTTGTCTTTCACCTTGGAAAAGTCCTTCCTTTTTCAACATAGTAGACTTCAGTCCAAGTGCGTGTTCAAGCCCTGCTCCCTGGAAACAAAGTCCCCAGTGTGATGAGGGGCCCTTGCTGGCCATGCCATCCCACGGTAGTTTTCCAGACCCTGTTGTAAACCCAGAGGTGTTCTGAGGCAGCTTATGATTTTCCCCGGAAGACTTGAATCTAGGTGTGTGGTGCCGGGCTGTGCCACTTGAGTTGAGTTCCTAAGAGAAGCTCTCTCCATCTAAGATGGGCGCCTCCTGCCTGCCAGCCTCCGACACACGCGTCTGATCTTTCCTAATCCAGCTGGGAGCTCCAAGTGTGCAAGCCTATCAGCCAGGGGTAGTGGGGGTAAAAGTGTGCAGCCTGTTACTCCAATGGCCAGACAAATTCTCCCACAGTCCATTCTTCTGGATACTTGGAGTGTGCCCTTGCCCCTTTTGCAGTGAATAGAGAAGGTTGAGTGGAGGGATAGGAAAGTTTTCCCTGGGGTTCTCCTTGAGTCCTGTTTCATGGTCAATTCTCCCATGAGATCATCACTTGTGCTATAGCAGCCCTGTGTCATGTTGATCTCACCCCCCTCCACTGGCCCTAATGGAGGGAGATATAGAGACGGGTTCAGCTAATGTCCACTGGCTTGACCAGAGTTTCCCCTAGAAATCTTGTTCCTTGACTAATGAAGCCTCTGGTCTGAAAATATCCCTGAGAAAGAGCTGCACATCAGAGTGATGGGCAGTTATAGGCACTCTATGGATATTTGCTGCATTTAATGGAATTGAATTTCCTAAAAGCTGAACATTTCCTGCATCAAATATCCAATATGTCTTGACCATGAGCGATAGATAATTCAGCATCCCATCGCTCAGCATTTGTGGCCAAAGACAGACAGTTTGCTAAGGAACAAAGGCACATTGGGACGGGGATCTCCTGAGAGATGCTCTGAAGCTTGCATTAGCTCTGTCCTTTGGTTTGAAAGGAGGCTAGGATGTAGCTGCTCTCACACAGTACTTACAGAGGAACTTTGACTTGCTTGCAAGAGCACACTGGGTTTTTCATTCTCCTTGAGAGATCCTCATTTCTCAGAAGTAGACATCAATCTACCTTGTAGCACAAACTCTGAGTTCAAGGTAGGATTGGGATGAAGATGCTGTCCTGGATTCTGCTTAGTATGCTTCCCGCTTGGAAGAGAAAGCATGGAGACAGTATGAAACCCACTGTGCACAAATTTCTGGGACAGCTGTGCTAGGGGGGAATTGGGTGTCAACTTCCTGAACATATTGCCACATTCAGCCTTGGTGTTTTAAGATTTATTTATTAGATATGTATTATTGTAGGTATGTGTTTGTATTATTTCAGATATGTGTTGTATGTGCGATGAGTGCAGAGGCCAAAGGAAGGTACCAGATCCCCTGGAGCTGGAGTTACAGGAGATTGTGAGCTACCCAGTGTGGGTGCTGGGAGCCAAACTCAGGTCTCCTGGAAGAGCAGCATGTGTTCTGAACCACTAAGCTATCTTTCCAACCTAGCCTTGTGTTTTAAAGTCAAGTTGCAAAATGCCCTGTGTTCCTTGATGGTTTCAGACACATTGAGCGATGTTTATCTGTCCCATAATGTGAGCCTGTCACATAAAACGCATGATACCCATGAAATTTTAATTTTGAAGATGCAATAAGTAAATATTTAGGGTCAGGATGCTGAAGGCTCTGCAGTTTGGGGTCTAATCCTGCCTACTCTGGGAGGTAGGATACTGCAGTAATTAGAGCTTGGCTGATAGCTCTCAACATTAGCCGAACAGTTTCTGAGCCACTTTCAATGATTGGAAGAGACTATCACCAGCTACTCTATACATGGGAGTCTCTCTGGGGCCACCCAGGATAGTGCTGAGGGGGCATCTCACAGACTTTCCTGAAGTCCTGCTTTCAAGTATCCATCCATCAATAAGAAGCCTGACCTCAGTGATGGACACGCCTGTAGGTGTTGAGCACAATACAACCCACACGTGATGGGTTATTTCTTTTTTTTATTTTATTTTTATTTTTTTTATTAACTTGAGTATTTCTTATATACATTTCGAGTGTTATTCCCTTTCCCGGTATCCGGGCAAACATCCCCCTCCCCCCTTCCCCTTCCTTATGGGTGTTCCCCTCCCAAACCTCCCCCCATTGCCGCCCTCCCTCCACCAGTCTGGTTCACTGGGGGTTCAGTCTTAGCAGGACCCAGGGCTTCCCCTTCCACTGGTGCTCTTACTAGGATATTCATTGCTACCTATGGGGTCAGAGTCCAGGGTCAGTCCATGTATAGTCTTTAGGTAGTGGCTTAGTCCCTGGAAGCTCTGGTTGCTTGGCATTGTTGTACATATGGGGTCTCAAGCCCCTTCAAGCTCTTCCAGTTCTTTCTCTGATTCCTTCAACGGGGGTCCTATTCTCAGTTCAGTGGTTTGCTGCTGGCGTTCGCCTCTGTATTTGCTGTATTCTGGCTGTGTCTCTCAGGAGCGATCTACATCCGGCTCCTGTCGGCCTGCACTTCTTTGCTTCATCCATCTTGTCTAATTGGGTGGCTGTATATGTATGGGCCACATGTGGGGCAGGCTCTGAAGGTGTTCCTTCTGTCTCTGTTTTAATCTTTGCCTCTCTATTCCCTGCCAAGGGTATTCTTGTTCCCCTTTTAAAGAAGGAGTGAAGCATTCACATTTTGATCATCCGTCTTGAGTTTCATTTGTTCTAGGCATCTAGGGTAATTCAAGCATTTGGGCTAATAGCCACTTGTGATGGGTTATTTCTATGCCACATGAAAGGTTTGTGACAGGTTTACCAACAATGGTGATGGAAGACAATGGAAAGTGAAGTCCAGTCACAGCAAGATTAAAGACAGACATACAGATTGACATATGAGAGAAGCCAGTTGGCAGAAAAGACCAGAAACCTATTTTCACCTCCATGCTACAAACAGAGCATACATAGGAGAAGTCCTTAATATGGAAATGTGGTAGAGGCAGGTGCTATGAAAAATGGCCTATAAAGGGTTATATGTCCTTTGGCCCAGCATTTCTGAGCAGATATCTTTTCCAGTGCTAGCCCACTCCCACTCTCTGGAGGACTGTCTCTGCTTTTACTCCCTTAACACATGTCCCTGGGACAATTCTTTGTCTTAGGACAAAAGATCTCAGAAACTTCAAACAGTGTCCCCAGTACTCAGATCTGCACCTGTAACAATAACCCTGGCCAGACACATTTATAGGCTGACAAACTGCTCTTTGCTGTTCCCTTTCTTTTCAATAGATCAGAAGTGTCTATTGCCCAGCTTACTGGGTACATGCTGAGCCTGGAGTACCAGGATATGTGACAGTGGAGAGGACATGGGGCACACAGTGCTGTGAGAACAATGTGGCAAAGGGTGCTGGAGCCGGGACATAGACTTCCTGAAGAAATGAATGTCACAGAGAAGATTATTTTCAGAAGTGGACTGTGGGGCTACATTCTTGGCCAGCTCATTGCTGGCCCCAACCTGCTTTCCTCAAGTCATCTCAAGAGCAGTCCTTGTTATGCATCCGAGAGCTGAAAGGAAACATGCCCGGCTGTGCTTCCCAACCTGAGATGAGTTTTTATAGCTATGGTTTTCAAAGTTTCAGCTTCTTCCCCATTTCACTTTCAACCGAATTGGGAAACTAAGAAAAAAAGATGTGTTTTGTTGTAAATCTATAAGAAAGCTGAGCTGGAGAAAGTTTAAGGGATCTGCAGAAGGGTCAGCCCAAGTAAGACATGAATATGATCCCTGGTCACGGAATAAAATTTCTTTCCCTCTTAGGCGAAGACTTAACTTTGGCCTGTGTGACTGCTGAGTATACTCCCAGTATCCTCCACGGTGACCCCAAGCTTAATGCACAAATCCCATTTAATGTGCAGCCAGCGTCTGCTACAGAGAATGGCTTCCCAACTGTCACCCAGCCCCAGGTGGCTACAGACTGGACAATGAACAGTGCATTTGGAGCTCTTGGTGAAAGGACTCATTGAATTACAGGGCTTTATTCTCCTAATGTATTGGAGACATAAATTGTCCTTATCTCCAACCATTCTCCACAAGATTAAAAAAGAAATCTGCATTTCTTTGAGGGATGAAGAATGAGAGGCCAGAGGTTGGGTTTTGACACAATGGGGAAGAGAAACAACAAAGAAATCCAGACCAGAGTCCATTGCTCATCCCTGTCCATCACCTCGTCTTCGTCCACCTCTATGGTGTGGGGGATGTGAGGAAAAGGGGGCTTTGGACTCCTGTGGCTCTCTGGGCCTGTGAGTTTATGGTGCTAGGTAATCGAGTCTAGTTAAAAAGAAGCATGATGGGGCAGATGGGTCAGTCCTGGGGAGGATTCCACCCGATTACTGCCCCACCTGGTGAGCTTGGATCAGAGAACCTTCAGTTCTCCCACCTCGGCTTTCTCCTCTAAACGTGTGCTTTCTCACAATGGTGCATCAAGGCATCTGTGACCATTTCAATGGAAATTCATTGTAATTGAAATGAAGGAGAGAGCTGAGGATGGAGCTCAGTTGATACAGCACTTACCTAGGTGCACATGACACCACACTGGGCTCAGTTCTCCGTAGCACATAAACTAGACATGGTGGCGTGTGCACCCTTGTATTGCAAGACGTCAGAAGGCAGTAATAGGTCTTTAGATCCACCTTGGCTACATGAGGAATCCAATGTTGGCATGTGTTCCCTGTTAACCTATCTCAAAGGAAAAAAAAACTAGGAGTAGGAGAGAGAGAGAGAGAGAGAGAGAGAGAGAGAGAGAGAGAGAGAGAGAGAGAGAAGGAATCCCCCAGTCTAGCCAGTTATTTGAAGTATTCAGTAGCCACTAGAGTCTACTGGAAATCCCAGGCTGAGATGAAACCTGAAGTCCTTTGAGGGTATGAGGACTATTTTGAGCAGATCAGTCTAAGAATGTAGAATCCAGCCTTTACAAGGGACACAACGGTGGCGGCAGCCTTCCCCCTCTGACAGACGCCCTACTGAAACAATGTCTGTGGGTTTTTAATCCAAAAGACATCCCAGGGCCAGGATTTCATACCCAAGAACTGAATTAACACGGAAGTGGGTGTTGCTATTGGCAACACCCCCCCCCCCCTGCTCTATACCCCTTTCCCTGCTTCTAGCCTGGTAGTCAGAGAGCCTGCCCGTAGGCTCGTGCTGTGAACCTCCCTTGGCCTCAAAAGGTATAAGAGGCTCTCTCTTCTTCCATGGAGACTCTGATCTCTTCAGAGACCTCAGTGTGCCATCTCTGGTGTTAGCACCCAAATTCTCTTCAGAGCCCCCGCCACTCTCTTGCTCCTCTCCTTGTCCCTCTATGATGTTAATAACTCTTCTCATAAACTCCTTACTCCCGGTAATGAGTCTCAGTGTCCTCTTGAGTCCGCTCCCCCCACCCCCAGTCTAAAACTGAACAATCAACTTGAGGTACTTCCTACCAGGTGGAGTCTCTGGCTGCAAAGTTAGCTCTCTAATAGTGGAATTCCTGCCTACAAAGATACTCTATCCATAGGGTGGCCTCCTCTCTGTCTGAGGAGGCGAAGCTGATTTATTCATCTGTGGGAAGACACCCACATCAATCACAGAGGAAGCCTAACCTTGTCTGCCTACTGGTTCCACCCCATCACTTTCCTGCCTCTGTTCCTCTCTCTATTTTAGCAGGAGGAGGTACTATGGCTTGAGCCCCGAGCGGCCTTATAGATGCACACTTCTCCTTAAGGTATATGTGTTAATAGACCAGTCTGTTCTTCATCTCAACAGAAAGTTACAGATCACTGAGGGTGTTACTGTGTTCTATATCATATGAATATGGAGACACCTTATGGAAAAGGTCCAGGCTCAGAGCTGTAGTGAAGGCAAGGGATGCTCTAATTGGGTGGTATGATGTAGGGGCTATAGTCTGGGGAGGATGTTCTGACCATAACGCTTGAATGCTTCAAGACCTGGCCAAAGGGCTTTTGTTGTATTGTCACAGAATACACAGAAGCACAGTCAGAAAGGCTGGGGTGTGGGAAGGTGGGGTGAAGGACTGTAATAGAGCATCATGGGTCAAGATGCTTCCCTAGGAGGACCCAGTTCTCAGGAGGGTTAAGTGTTGGGCTAGCTGACAGTGGCCAAGGTTCCAGCTTCTGGAGGAGGGGAGTCCCGGTACTGGTGGCTAGAGGCTTATTGTCTTATTTGAACAAGGGAGACCATCCATCCTGAGACACACGGTGGGACTCTGAAGTAAATGGCTTGTCCTGGAGAAATGAAATGGATCATAATTCTCATCTAGGTCTGATGAAAGGGGGGCTTCTTTGCAATGAGCTGGTTTCCAGAACACAGAGAGGGGGGTGCTTTGCTCTTCATTGTGAGCTCAGAGAGATAGAGGAAGAAGACCCAACATGGGGTCTAGAATCATCACGTGCTGGAAAGCAGCCTCCAAAGAACAAAGGTGTCTTTATGCTTTCGTCGAAACACCAAACAAGGACAAAGAAGTGGTGACACAGGATGCACTGAGCGGTCCTGAAATTAAAAACACAAACACACACATACACACAACAGTCAGTTCAACCTCCCTAAAACCTGATTTCCCCTGGTAGTCATAGGTGGCTCAATGCTCTTTACTAATTGTGTTAAGGACCAGGATGAGGACTTCTCGGCAGGAAGCCTTCCTCGACAGCTGCCCCCTTTCCTTTATACAGAGCCACCACCTGACTTGCCCCTGTTCACACCTTTCATCTTCTGTCTGGCTCAAACTAATGCCTTAATGAAAGCTTTGTCTGTACCTCTTTGGGTCTTCTCTTATCTACAGTCTCCTTGGGCCCCCAAACCAGCACCAGCAATAGCATTTATGCAAATCATGTGGGATGATGGGCTTTGGAACATACCCACTTAGGCACATGCTTCCCTGGTACCTACAGATAATGACAGTAATCTCTCCCGTTTATATTTATGATGGGAGAACAACAGGACAGTCTCCTGCTCAGAGCAGATGCCCAGTAGAGAGCTAAACAGTTTTCTGAGCTCACTGACTGCAGTCAGTGACAGAGCTGTCTCCCTCTGTGGCATGGTTTCTGAAACTCTGCTTCAGCTCTGATTCTGTAGCAGAACAACTTCCCAGGCTCGCTCTCTCTCTCTCTCTCTCTCTCTCTCTCCAACCCCCTCTCTCTTATATTTCTGTTTCTGTCTCTATGTTTGTGTGTGTGCATCTTTGTGTGTGTGTGTGTGTTTCTCTGTGTATCTGTCTTTCTGTCTTCTCTCTTTTTGTCTCTCTCTGTTTCTCTGTGTCTTTGTCTCTGTGTCTCTCTCTGTGTGTCTGTATCTTTGCCTCTGTCTCTGTCTTTCTCTACTTCTCTGTTTCTGTTTCTCTGTTTCTCTCTCTCTCTCTGTCTCTCTCTGTCTCTCTCTCTCTCTCTCTCTCTCTCTCTCTCTGTGTGTGTGTGTGTGTGTGTGTGTGTGTGTGTGTGTGTGTGTGTATCAAGATCCATCCCTCTGCTTATCAAGGTCAGTTACCAAACTCCATTAGTCTGTCCAACCCGGCCCCTCCTTCAGTCTGAGCTGGACAAATTCTTATTCCCTGGCCAGAGGCAGTGGGACCAACTGCATGCACTAGACTGTTGTGGCCCTGTGAGACTCACATAGCACAGGAGGTATGCTGAAGACACCTCAACATATCTCCACCTGCCCCCGACTGAATCCCCAAAGATGACTCAGGCATGCATAGAGTTGCAGCGCTGAACGATGTGCTCATTGCCCCACCACACCCATCCTTAATTCGTCTCCCAAATTAGTCTGTTCTGGTTGCCACAGCAAAATTCGATAAACTGGAGTATCCGAGTCACAAGATTTCTTTGAGTGCCAGTGGCTGGTCGTGCAGGACCAAATCGTTGACAGGCTTAGAGTCAGGTGAGCACTGTTTCCCGTTTCTAAGACACCTCTTCACTGTGCTCTGGCATTGTTAAGGGTTAGACAGATTCCTAGGCCTTCTTGACCAGGGCATAAATTGCACTCATGAAGGCTTCATCCCTGGGAGACAGTGTGCTCCATCCACAGACTATTTCACCCTGGCAGTGAGGTGCCAGTTGAGAAACATGAGGGGAATGCCATCCTTCATTCGAGCCCCCATCTTGCTTTGTTTCTTTACCTCAATGCCTTTTCCCTCCCTTCCTCTGAACACACCATCCCATCCCACAATCCTGATCTCACTCCCCATCTCCAATTCCTGCCCTGCGCATGGGTGAACCTGGCTTTAATTTGCACCAGCTCTAGCCTCTCCCTGTTCTGCAATGACATATATATATAATCTGTCCCAACTCCACAATCCATTCTCATGCTGACTTCCTTAGGTAGCACAAATGTTCCTCCTTCCACAGAGTGTCTCCAGTACCCCCAACCTCCCCTCTCTACACCTCTGGACCTATGGGATTCCTGCTATCTTATCTAAGAACTGCTTGCATGAAGGGGGTCTTTGTGTTAATACCTCCACACATGGGACAGGTACCATGCAGACATCAACAGCTTCTAGAGGGATTAGTAAGGACCCCCTCCTGAATTTCAGCCTGACTACATCAACTGGGCTGAGAGAAGCTCTCAGGATGTGGGCAGCACCCTGACAGGTCTGTCTTCCTAGGACGCAGACTTTCCAGCCATATCTGGATCTGTTCTGGGCTGCCTGCTGCCAGGGTAGGTAAGCACATAGGCAGGGTGTGGTGGGGCATGGGTGGAAGGCTGGTAGGTGATCTCTGGGTCCTGTGATGAGAAATTCTGTGGAGGCACTCCTCTTGGTGACAGGGAGCTGGCTTTGCTGTTCCTCACAGGGAATCCACACCATATGTTTCCTGACTCCAGCCGTGGAATGCTCCCTACCTCAGGAACTGCCTGTCAGTCTTATCTGTACAGAGTCAATACACACACCCCTTCTACAGAGCAGCACAAGCTGCAGCCCCTGCGGATGGCTGGTGAGAATATCTGGGAGCACCAGAGTTCTCTGGTGCTTCTGGATGCTGTGTTGTAGGCAGATGCCAGACAGTTGTGATCCATTTCTAGCTCGCTCATTGTTACTCTAATTTCATCTCAGAAAATGACTGATGGAGAGCGAGAAGCAGAGCAGAGACTAATTCACAGCTCATTCTTCAAAACAGAAGCAACCGGCTGAACAAGTATAGTAAATGCTTTCTCGTCCAAGGTTGCTGTCACATCGGGAAAGCCTGGCAGTGGCTACTCTTGGGATCTTGACCAGCAGGTGATTGTGAACATGGAGCCAGGGACGGTGTGAATGCAACAAGACAGCTTTGCAAAATGCAGGGAAGGTAATGGAGAGTCTATTACATGCCAAGGTGACCTCACACTGGTCTCCTTTTAAGTATAGCAAGGACCTGGTCCAGTACCCTTGCTGGGTTGATTTTGATATAGTTCACTGGCCAGAACTAGGAGCAAGAAGTGCTCTCTGGAGGGATGGTTAACTCTGCTGGGCTCTGTGGCATAAAAGAAGCTTGTTGTAGGGCACATGACTGCACATGTTATGGGGATGGATGAGCTAACAACACAGGCCAGGTAAAGGAGCAAGTGAAGGAAAGACCTCTGCCTGGGTTTCTTTCAGCCTTGGCACCATCCTCTGCGAGTGAAGCTATTTCTAGCTAACTGCACTGCTGCCTGTTTTGAATTTAATAGATGTTGGCTCACACAGTATGTAGCATTTTCTCTCTGCGCTTGACATGATGTTTTGGGAATTCATTTCTGTGGGTCCACACGTTGATTATCTTTTAATAAATCATTATGGAATATTCCACTGTGTTCTTATATCACAGTTAGTTAAGACACTCTAACCTTGATAGTCATTGCTGCTGTCTCTGGTTTGGGACTGCCATCTATACGGCCATGTGATTATTCCACAAACATCTTGGTGAATCTACACATGCTGCTTTGTTGAGTCCACATCTGAAAGTGAGCTTGCTGGATTCTGCCTTCTGTGTGTCTATGTCTTTCCTAAATGCTGTCCAACAGTGTTCCAAACTAGCTGTAAAATCTCATTCCCCTACCAGCAGAATTTGAGTGTTCCAATCACTCCATATCCCTGCCAACATTTGGTGTTGTCAAATCTTTAATGTTATCCTTCTGGGAGACATGTACTGGTTGCCGATGGGGGTACATGTTGCTATATAGACTTTTAGTGTTTAGGGGAAAATGTCTATTCAGATTTCCTGTCATGGATTTTCCTGCCATATGTTCTCAATGGTTTGGAAGGCTTTGTTATTTGTGTATGATAAATATGTCCTCCCAGTCAGTGCTTCATGAAGGTCCCTGGTGAGCTCAAGTCTGAATGCAAATATCAATTCAGTGTTCTTCTGTGTGGCAAGTGCAGCTACAGGCCCATGAGACACTCTCCTCAGGTGTCTTTCATATTGAGATTTATGTCTCTGGAAATGAACTTGGCATGTGATATGGAAATGACAAGATTTATCTTTGCCCATCAGCAACTCCAATTGACTTAGACATTTACCAAGAAGGCATCGTTTCCTGATGCCTGGGACACTGTGGCCATCAGTCATCCACCTGCCATCTGGGTCTTCTCTACTCTCATCCACAGTGTCCTTGTGTATCCTTGTCTCAAAATACCCTCTTAACCACAGTACCTTTGCAGTTAATCTTGACTTCTGGCAATGCAATCTCCCAGACTGCACTTTTATTTGATCTTCACCCTTTGCAGAGGTATAGAAATTTCAGAATCAGTTTCTGTTTTAAAACTATTTTGTATTTTTCTTGTGATTGCATTTATTGTACAGCTCTACTTGGATAGAACTGATATTTGACTATTATGTCCTTTAATCCATTTTTTATCTTTTGTTCAAAGTCTCCAAACAATATTTCGTAGTTTTCTATGAGGAATGTTTGCATATTTTGCTGTTTATAGGAATTCAAATGTCTTTCAATAATAGTTAATGGAATCCTTTAACTTTTTACGATTTTGAAGTTGTTTGTAGCATATAGAGCCAGCATTGAGCGTTGTTTCTGACCCCCTTCTTAACTAGCTATTCTGATTCATTTGTGGACAGTCTAGCACTTTCTAAATGCATGTAATGACTTCAAGGAACAGCATTTTAAATGTTCTTGCTTCACCTTGTGACCACACTTTCTTTTTCATGCCTTATTGCACTATTTAGAACTCTCTGGGTAGAAATGTGATTTGTCTGGCTCCCAGCATTGAATAAAAATACTGTGTTGCTATGTCTCCAACAGAAGCATTCACTGTGGCCATGACGTAGCTCTTCTTGTCAGAAGCAGGGATCTTTGCTTGCACCAAGTCCGATAAACATTTTTAATGACAATGAAGCATTGGATATTTCATATTTATCAGATGTTTCTCTTGAGATGGTCATTCGATTCCCCAGAGGAGCTGCCCTCGGTTTGCATCCTGTATGTTTCAAAGTCTATTTTGCCTCATCTGTGATGAGTTCACATCACTCTGTGATCCAGGACAGGACTTCCCTTATCAATGGTGACTTGGTATACCTTCATTTTCTACCTCCTAGCATTGGCCTTCCTGCATCTCTGATGCTATGCTTACAATAAGCAGATAGCTGTATCTCCTTTTGATATAAAAATCCTTGTATTTTAACCAATGTATTTAGTACATGTCTATGAAATATAAATATGGGTTTAAAGTACTTAATTTTAATTTTTATTTATTTGTATATGTATGTGTTGGGGGCAGGTGGAGAGTCACGCGTGGCAGTGCAGCGACATAGAAGTCAGAAGAAGATGTTGAATCTCTTGAAGCTAGACTATCAGGCAGTTGTGAACCACTTGTTGTGGATGCATAGAACCCAATTCCTCCAGAAGAGCAGTTGACTTTGAGCTGACTCAATGTTCCTGAACATTCTTATTTTTAAATTTGAATTCCCTGTTGATATTTCTATTACCTCAAAGTGATCTGTGATTCTATTTTCCTCCTTTTCAACTCATTTTTCTTCTTATATAGTCCAGCTTTTTCTTCTTTGTCTGTATGAGTGTTTTGCCCACAGATATAGCTGTATCATGTCTGATGTCAACAGAGGCCAGAAGAGGACATCAGATAACCTGTAAGTGGAGTTACAGATGATTGTGAGCCACTCTATGGGTGCTAGGACTCAAACTTGGGTTCTCTGGAAGAGCTTAACAGCTGAGTCATTTCTCAAGACCTAATAATTTTATAATTTGCAACCACTTCATTATTTCTATGCCTGCATCCTTTTGCTACAGTTAATAGTCCACGTTATTACATGTATTCTTGAGTGTTCAACAGTAGAATATCTATTCTTTTCCCCATTTTGTTATTTGACCAGTTTATCTCTCTCTCTCTCTCTCTCTCTCTGTATATATATATATGTATATATATATATATATATATATATATGATCATTATATTCTGATTTCTTTCCTCTCTTTATCTCCTTCCCATCCTTGGCCACATTAATCCTACATACCATTTTCTCTTTGGATTCACAACTTTTGGCTTTGTTTTTGTGATCCATTTAGTTTCAATAGGACCATCTGTGTGGGCCACTGGATTGGGACTGTTTATCTACAGGAGACTGTCATGGTGATTAGTGGGCATTCAGCTAAAGGGAATGACTCTAGCATTCTACAGTCCTTCTCTCTTCCAGATCTTATGCTTTCTCCTCTTCTGCAGTGTTCCCTGAGACTTAGAGAAGATGACATAAATGTCTTATATAAGACTGAGCACTCAACCGTCACTTATTTTTAGCATCTTGTGCAACCAGAAGTTTCTGCATTTGTTGCCATTCATGGGAAATAGGGGCTTCTCTGATTAAGGATGAGAACACTCCTGGTCAATAACTGTAAACGTAAATACTTGAGAAATACTTTAATTCCAAATCAACTCAGCTAAACAACAGTATAACCACTTCCTCCTCTGGACCTATGATTTTCATTGGCATGGCATTTTTTGACAAGGCTTATAGTACCAGGAATGACTTCCCTCCTCTGGAGTAGGTCTTAGAGCCAGTGGGAGAGCAATTGGTTATCCCTATAACATTGATGCCACTATTGCTGAAGTTACCACTTCTGGCCTAGCAGGTTGACACCATAATCTGTACAATTCACAGCTGAGTAGAAACTACTGGTGCTTTTGATCCACCAGCAGCCAGCACAGCCCTTTCCAGGACTACAAAAGCCAGCTAGCAGGAAGAAAACTTCCAGCTCAGTTCCAGCTTGATTTTTCTGTGGATATGGGACTTTCGTTTTTCAGTGCTATAGCTGTGCCATCTACCGGTCTTTGTTACTTTGCCTCTGATGAGAAACCAGCTGCTAACATTACAATGGTTTCCCCTGTGCCTCAGAACTGCTTTGTTCTTGTGCCTCTCAGGATCGTCTTCCATTTTCAACCATTTGATTAAGTGCACCCTTGCATGAGTCTGATTAATTATATCCCATTTGGAGTTTGAGTTGAACTTTTTCAATGTGTGCACTCATTTGTTTTATGGCACTTGGAAAATTTCAGGTGTTATATCTGCAATATTTCTTTGCCCCTTGTTCACTTGTTGTCCCATTGGGAACTCCTATTGCATACACGCTGATGAGTTCCATCGCTTTGCAGGTATCTGAGATTCTATTCTGTTTTCCTGATTCATGTTTTTATTTACTTTTCATTTTCAACTTGCTGATTGCAACAGGCCCCTATTGAAATCGTTGATTACATCTATATTGCATCTTCTGTTCCCTAGACCCAGGTATCATTGAGGAGGTGGAAAGTGTGCAAGATCATAACTACAAGGAAACTGTTCTTCAGATACATAAGCAACAGATGAGCTCAAAGTGATTGTGACAGGATGCACAAGACCTGTGTAAGCTCCAAGCAGACAAAATCCCAACAGGAAGAGACACCTTATCCTCAAGATTGATCCTTGTTTTACCTTTATCCTGGATATTTAATGACTTCTCTGGGTTAGCCTTGTAAAGCCTGTATCATTTGCCATGTGATTTCCTGGCTGCGTCTTCTCTCAAAGTCCAATGATTCCCTACTGGATGTTGAAATCTTCAGCAGCTGCGCCAATACATTTCCTGGTTTGTCTCAGAGACTTTGTGTTATGGGAGGCAGGTCTTCAAACCAAAATGACAACCGACAGCTACTTCTGCCTATTCTACTTCTGCTTTTTAAGGGCCTCTGGGTCAGAATATATCAAAGTTTCTCAGAGACACCATGGGTATCTTCTCATTCCCTTCCAATTCCCTACATTGGCCTGGTGTTTATAATTAATAAACAATGTTGTGGGCAACTGAGACCTTAAAGCATTTGTCTGTGACTGTTTTCAACAGATGATCGTTGGGGAGGGGAGCTAGTGAGCACCGTAATGGCGTTGTAAGAAGATGACCTACAGGAAACTATTTGACATGTCAAACACTGATGTGTCTATCAGAAAGTTCTCAAGCAAGCCCTGACTGTGCGCTGTCCCCTCTGATACTGGGTGGGGGAGGGGATGTGCTACTCATTGTAAAGGCTACTCAGAGCTGAAGAGCAAAGCAAGCTACTCCACAGACAAGGGGTGCTTTGTTTGTGTTTTCTCATCTACTTTCCTGGAATAGATATTCCTCAAGGTCCTTTGAGTCCTTAATTAAGTGTCACAGTTGAACAATATATTGATGTCTATTAGTCTTTGTCATTGATTTTTATGAATAGGTGAACTTTAGGAAGATTAGGATGTGTTTTTATTGACCTTATTCCATTGACCAATCTTAAGCTTCATTTTCTTCAACACCCTGTTTGTAGAGTTCTTACTGGTGTATTTTCATTGTACGTTTAGCCCCCCCCCTTTTTTTCTAAACACATTCAGCAATTGTAAATGACTCTACTCTCTCACAATCTTGGTATCTTGAGGGGCCTGTTTCTAATGTTGGTTTGTTCTCTTGGCCTTTGCTCCCTTGCTTTTCTAAGTGTAGGCTTTGAATCAGGTAGGCCTGATTGATTTTCCTTGAATGTCAGATGCTGTGTATGGAAATTGTGTGGATAATTTGGTGGCACTATCTTACTTCCAGGACTGCTTGCCACATTGTCTGGCAGGCTCTCATGCCAGGGCTATTTCCAAACTGTGAATCCATTGATTTGAAGCTTGGCTTCAATGTTTGCAAATCCTTGTTTCATTTTGGCTTGCTCTAACTCTTGTATTGCCTCCCAGACATTCCAAATAAAAGTTTTGGAGTGTGTTCTAGGACCTTTCTTTCAGAAAGATAATAAAACATTCATGTTTCCTGACCACACAGAGGGCCCAAAGCTCTGTTCAGTTTCTTGGGCCCTTTCTGTTATATAAAACATGCAATATTCAGGAAAGCCAAGATTAGTTAATACCAGCCTAGAGTGGCTGAGAATCTCTGAAGCTTCCCTGAACTGCCAGCCTCTTAGTGAAGGGGAAAATAGATTTTAGTGAAGTTGAGTGGTTCCTTGCCTCTGAGCTCTCTTCCTTAAGAACTTCCTCCCTCCTCTCCCCTCATATTTGTAAACATCTCGTAGATAAGTCGTTTTCTCTGAGACTGTTTATCTGTTCAGTTAGAAGATCAGATTCTCACATCAGAAGCCACTTCAGCTTGTAAAATTGTATAAAGGGTCATCTAGATTATTTTAATCCTCTCATGGCCTGATTGCAAATGTCTTGTAGAACAATTTTACACTATAATGAGCTAGTAATGTGAGTGCCTTCTTATGTACCATGCAAGCAGGGGACTGTTATCTTTTGGTCCATTGCTCAGGGCATAGAGCTGATTTTTTTGTTTGGTACAAGCTTGCAGAGTGAGGGGCCACTTTGATGATGTCTGAAAATTGCTGGGAGTTTATGGTATGTGAAATACTTTTACAAACATGACATTCTGCGCCTCATATTAATTCCCCGAAACTACTGTCCATGTCAACAAGGAAATGACACTCTCCAAAAGCCTTTTGGTCACTTCATTGGTGAGGGAATTAGACTCCAATGATGTTAAGTCATTGTTTTGAGATGATAGCAGAGCTGGAATTAAAATCTATAGTCTTTCCATCTTGCCACATGCCATCTCAATATGAGCTGTCTTTCAAGGGCTTACCCGTGCTGTCTGAAGCAAGGTCTTCGACGCCAAGCATGGCTCTTTGCCAGTGCTGGCAAATACTGTTATTTTCACAAGACAGAGCCACTATACTGCTTTCAAAAATTGGAATTTATCTATGGGATAACAGAATTTTCAGGCACGTCTTTCCCCTTATCTGGGAATATTCACCAGGCAAAGAAGGTCAGCAGCTGTTTCCCATGCTTTCTTGTGAGTGTGATGCTTCTGTTGGTGAGGGATGATGCCAGGCGGCTGCTGGCAGCTCTCATCAGATGACGGAAACATCTGTTCTTGTAACCACCCTCCCCACAGACACATTACAGGGAACCAATGTCTCCTCTAACAACGTTAGTGCAGACCCACTTCAGTAGTCTTGGTTGGAATTTGGGTATTTTCTCAATCCCTCAAGTTAAACACTGGAGTCCAGAGTTACCAGTGACGTATGATTAGGAAAGAGTACCATAGCTTCTACAGTTGTAGTGATTTCCAAGCTAAGGGTGATTTCCCAAAGTCTCTGATCTGATGGAGTAACAGGCAAATGCCTCTGGGAGATTGTCAGGGTTGGGCTCTGAATATGCCCCTCTGTCCAGTTCTGAGGCAGTGAGAGTAGGACTCATGAGAGTCAGAAATGAAGAGATGCTGTAAATTCTGGTGAAAAATCTTTTCTTTTCACAATTGTTAGATGTGTATGTGGTGGAGTGACTGGTGTGGCTGCCGCTCAGGTGCAGATGAGTGTTTACAGTGGAGGTGCTGCAAGACCTTGAGAGAGTTCTTATGATCCTGACTTCTGAATATGGTGCCACAGGATCCCAATATCTGTGCTGACCTTTGCTGCATCTAGCAACCAAGCCTCACTTTCTCATCCTACATGGTCTTTCTTCTTGTCAGCCTGGCCTTGATATTGTATGTGTATGACAAGATATGGCAGCTAGAGTCCTCTGCAACCACTGATAAGACACCATGGATGAATTACTGTTTCCTGCCTACTTGTGTTGGTCATCTGTCTGAAACAATGACAAAATATCCAGGACTAATTTAGGAGAAGCAGAATCCAAGTTTGGCCCGTGGCTCAGAGATAACCAACCAGGGTATTTTGGATCCCCTGTTTCTAAGCTGTGGTAAAGCAGAGCATCAAGGTGGGCAGCATATGGAGAGATGCAGATGAGTACTTCATAATCTCCATGCAGCAGAAAAAGGAATGTGGAGTCCTGTCAGAGGAAGTAGATAGGTGGAAGCAGGTTCTTGGAATAGATAACCTCACTCCACTTCCAGTACACTCTCTCTGCTTTCTGCACCTAGTTTGGAATTTGATCTCTCAGCTTTCTTCCCTGGTTGCCTGTTGTCATACTTCCTCCTCCTATTATAGACCCTCCCTCTGGAACTGTGAGTTAAAATAAACATGATTCCAGAAAATGTTTTTGGTCATGGTGTTTATCGAAGGAACAGAAAGTAACTAAGGCATTTAGAAGTCTGCAAACTTCCACATCTTCCTTCAGCAAGCTGGAGGCCCAGGACAATGTGCTTAGGATGGCTACAGCTCCTGGCACATATTCTCACAGCTCTGCCACCTCCAACATCTTGGAGATGTCACTGTAATTTGCACTTCCACAGTGACACTCAATGGGACTCTTTCAGTGACTTCAGTACTGCTACATTTTTCTTGGCTGCAGTAGCTCTCTGAGACTACAGAGGAAGAATCTACAGCCCCACACGGTTGAGTTTATGCCTCCAAAGCTAGTAGCACATAGAAAACTCTGACAAAGTTCTGCTGCCAGCTTATGTTGCACCCTGGCCACCTTGCATTAGTACAACCTGTTGTTCATTGTTGTGTTCTAGGAGCAGAAAAGTCCTTAGGCCTTTTTATTTCACAAGTTAGAAGCTTAGCTGGTTGGAGGTCTTGCTTGGAGGTCAACCTTCCTTTTGTCACAGTACTAGCAACAAGCTTCTCCTAATCTCCTTAACAATTACAGCCTTTCCTTCAGACCATGCCTTGACAGTAACCTTAAGTTTCCTGGTGCTCTTTTGCTCTCTAAACTGTACATTTTGTAGTTTTTCCCCATGCTTGCACATTTTCATTATAAATCTGTATAAGCCCTACAAATCAATACTTCACAGACTCAATGTTATACCAACCAAACTAGTCCTTTATCTTAAAATTCTGCCTCACATGAATTCTCAGAGCAAAGACAGAAAACATCCAGACTCTTTGCCAAACTATTACATGAATGGCCTCTACCTCATCTATATAGACCTGTTCTCCTCTGAAAACTCTTGGACTGAGACTCTAGTGTCTGCCCTCCTCCTTACTAGTAGGATGGCCCTCTAAGCACTGCTTACAGCATTCAACCTTTTCTTTTTTTGGTAGGCCAAAGTTTCAAAGGCTTCCACATACCTTCCATGCCCAACTTAGTCAGCATCCTCAGAGCTGCACCCCACTTCTGGTACCAATTTTTATATTGGTTACTTTTTCTTGCTGTGATCAAATATCATGTCCTAAGGCAACTTAGAGAAGGAATAATTTATCTGGGTTTATGGTTGTAGAGTCTATAATGGTGGGGGAGGCACAGCAGTATGTAATTGAGAAGGAGGCTAAGAGATCACATCTCAACCACACACAGAAAGCACAGAGTGAACTGGAATTGAAATAAGACTATAAACTCTCAAAGTCCACCCACACTAACATACCTCTTTCATGATGGGTAGGCATTCCAAAGATCCCATACTCTTTCTAAACAGTGCCACCAACTGGGTACAAAGTGTTCAAATACATGAGTCTCTGTGGGACATGTCTCCTTCAAGTCACCACACTACAGCAGAAAAAAAAAACAGAATTAGATTTCAGAATCCCAGATTAATGAATGAAGTAGTCCTGTCACTATTTGCTCAACAAGGCCGGCTCCAGGAAAAGAGAACACACATTTCTTTTATTCAGTGCATTCAACAAAAATGTGTAATTCAAAAAAAAAGGAGAAGTGTTAAACAGCCAAACTGCAAGCTCACAAACTCCAGAATGTACTTAATGGCAACTATTAAACATACAAATGAGAACACTGATTTATCCTTTCTCCACAGAGCAGTGCTGGGTTCTGGCAGACTTGGGCTGCAGTCAGTAGTAGCTGGAGATACACAGACTCTGACCTACATTTCTTTGCTGGTTTGGGTGATTAAGATCACAAATGAAATCACTGCTAATTGACTCTATAAATTTTACATATGAAAAGAAGCACTTTTTTAATGAGTGCAACTTCATAATTTAGCTGTGATTTTAATAGTGGCTTTGAAAATTAAAACGCAAACAAACACACGATTGTTTCAAAGCTGTACCTCATGAAGCAGAAGAATCTGGTCTGGGATCTACTTGTTGGGGGTTGGGGTAGCTCACTGGACAAGTCACGAGATGTTTGTAGAACCTCTTAGCCCAGCTGGACACGATCCCGAATCCTGGAGGGTCTCAGCCCTACCCCTGTGCTCTGTCCTTTTTTCCATCACATGGATCTGTCACCCATCTTTCAGGAGACAAATGACTTGCTAAGCCCCAAATCCTCACCTGAAACCTGTGACAAGATCACCAAACACTCCTGTCTAGTTCTAAGTCTCTCCCGGATGTCAAAATGTTGACTTCGTCCCTGCTAAAATGTAGCTCCAGAAAAAAAATCACATCTTTTCAAATTTTGTGCAATTCCTGTCATTTAGAGCATATGTTCGTGCATAATGATGTTCCTAAGTGAAGTGACATTTCAGAGTAATGAGGCTTCGCTGACAATGTGTGAGAGATGTGACAAGCTTTCTGTAACATGGAAAAGGAGCCCAGACAACCCAAAATCCACGATGAGAGTCATCCAGCTGTGTGTGTGGCTTGGCCTTTCAACCTGCAGGGATGCAGCAGAACAGAGGCTAGTGCTGTCTCTGAGCATGTGTGGAACTAGCATGCAGCCTAACACATGCCTGTCCCCAGCTATTCCCACTAGCTGGGGAGAGGACCATGATGAACAAGGTCCATGGGACTGCATGGAAAGGAGGGCTTAGAATATTATGGCCATACGATGGAAACCACTGATGCAGAGTTAAGTTACACAGAGCCGGCACTAGCCAGTGTTGTCCCCCAATCATCTCTCACTCTCCACACACAGGTCACCCTTTCCAAGTGGACAGTGGTATTCACCTCCCAGGAATGAACTGAGCAACTGCGGAAGAGACCCCCCACAGTGACTGACTGTGAGAGGGCTGCTATGTTACAAAGTTAATCTACAAGGCAGAGGTATTCAGAGGTGGGACTTTCAAACATCAGCTAGATCACCAGGGTTCCGTCCTGGTGGATAGATTAAAACCATCCTCTCAGGAGTGGATTGCCTATAAAAAGAAAACTCTGTCCCCTCTGTCTCTTATCGCTCCTCTCCCTGGACCGACCGGTATGCTTTTAAACTTCTATTGTGTAAGACTCTTTTCTGGGGTGACAAACACAACTCTACTCACTCCAGATGAAGAACATGCAACAGACTGATGTGATGATTACAGCAAAGTCCAACTTGATGAACAAATGAGTTTGTTGAGGTTACTTTCAGGGGTCACTTACAGGACTATGAATAACTCAAAGGTAACTGTATCAAGTAAAAGCCCACCTCAGCCTGAGTGACAACTTAATGAAAGTTGTATCCATAGAGATAGTTCTTCATATGACTATAGGCAGCTGGGCAGGTCCTAGAATCTTCTCTCCTCCCCCAGCCCTTACTGTTTATATGACTTGGGAAGACAATAGCCAGGGGCATCTGGTCAGCTTCAGTGACTTCCTGGGAGTTGGGAGTTGTTGACTTCCTGAATCTTAATGAGCCTCTTCTTAGAACTTCCTGAGTCTTAATAAGCCTCTCTCCAGGATGGAAAGATTTACTCAGAGCAAAATGCTATTTAACATATTCCAGAATGGATGACTCAGTAAGGAAGATGTTTTCAGATGCCATGTCCTTGACCTTGTTCTGGTTCTAGCCCCGCCTCAACCACGGAACTGTAAGGAGCAAATCTGTGTGATCCAGCCTCTGGCATTCTGACATGGTAACACAAAACGAATGAAGAATATCAACTCTTGTTTTAAAATGTGTCTTACTTTTAATAAAGCAGTAGGACCTTTATGGAGAGGACTCAGTAGGAGCGAAGCTTCTATCCTGCTGGCACCAAAGGAGTTGGGTGCAGGCCCATCTCAGAGAGCACAGAGTTTGGCTGCCATGCTGGTCCTCCGTCACACTTTGGCTCTTCATCACCCATGGTTGATGACACTTCCCCATCAATATCCTAGGCTGCACATGCCCCATTCTATCCGATCTCTGATATCTGAATAACTGAGTCTTGTCGGGGCAATGGAGGCATTTAGACAAGAGCAGCTCTGGCTCAGCTTCCTCGCCATCAGGTACCAGAGACATTCTCTCTGCTGAGCACCCACATAGCTGCCTTCAGGGATTGGAAGTTTCCCACATGAGCCACGTGGGGAACATCGGAGACTCCATCGGCTCATTGGCTCTGCCAGGTCCTGCATGTGATCCCTGGCAGATGAAATTTGTCTTAGCAAGGCCCTGGGGCAAGTGAGGTGGATATATGCTGATGGAGGAGACAGGCAAAGGCAGATATATAAAACTGTAAGACAGAGGCAAGTGCACTGGGGTTCAGGAGGAGCTGCAGTGGCGAACACTGGGGTGGCAGCTGAACAGGGTGACTTTGGGTTTATTCTTCACGAACCCCAAGGAGGCCTGATGGTTCTTTTGTCTAACACTCATTTGTTTAATTCTTGCCTCCTCTGAAAGCCTCCAAAAGCTACATTAATAATAGGTGATATTTATTTAGTACTTTGGGATGGCTCTGGGCTCAGAGGTTGACACAAATTATCTCATTTTATTCTAAGCCTATCTTGAGGAAGTTTTTTTTTTCTTCCTACACAATAAAGAAGCAAGAAGCTAGGCTCAGTCACAAAAGCAGGAAGAAACTTCCTGGTTAGCGGGTAAGGGTGCTCAGTGTGACCCACCCCTTTGGCCTTTTGCTGGAGCCCCCCTCCCATTATTTTCCTGCTCCGAAGGCAGGGCTCTGGTTTGCTTTTCCACCCTGCAGTGTCTCAGGCTGAAAGTGCCAGCACCTGCCAACCTCATGTTCAGTGAACAAAGGAGGAAAGAAAGGAATGGCCCAGATGACCCGATTTTCCATCTGCCAGAGCGATTGCTACTATAACGGGAACCCAGAGCTCATCAGAACAGGATTCAGCCCCATGATGACAGACACCCTGTTTCTCTCTGCCTGGGGGGAGGTGCAAAAGGTATCCTTGAGATTTGGGCATTGGGTCAGACATCTTCATCTGAGATAAGCTTTGGGGAGAAGTCTGTTGGTGACCCTTGGCAAGAGGGACAGAGCTCATGATGCCTTGTTAGCATACAGGACAGTATGATTCAGTTAAAGCTTGAGATGGTACCTTCCCCACTGGCCTGAGTACCCCCCTTTCCTGATGCTTAGGAAATAAAAGAGCGTAGAAGTGACCGTCATTAAGTACCCACCATGTCTTAGGCAATTAAATCTCTACTATACTCTGTGAAACATACAATTTAACTTTATAAAAAGCAGACAAACCGAGCCCACCAGATTTGCAGAGTCCCTGGGTCCCTTTGTTAGGTGCAAAGATGGACAGAATCTCAGGGCTGCCGGGGCAGAAGGCACCAGGGTTTGGAGCAGGAGATGGTGTTGTGGTCTGGTCCTGAGTGTTCACCAGTTCTTATGACCAGTTGCCAGCTTCACACAAGTATAAAGTACACTATTTACCTCAGCTGCATCTCCCAAACCCTAGATCATCCAGGAAAGTGAATATGGACCCAGAAAACCCTAACAAATGCAGCAGCACACTCAGGAGACGTGATGATCAAAGGGTACCCTGGACCTGCGGTCGTAGACTTGACTATCCTGGAGACTCTGGGATGATTCTGTACAGAGCTGACACATGAAATGCTCTTATTTTTAAAGCCAAATGAGGCCTGCTCTGTGGTGTTGGGTCGGTTTGCAAGGTGCTGTCTCCCCGCCATGGTATACATCCTTGCTCACAGTGTGCACTGTGCGTGGCACCTGGGCAATACTCTTGCATCTGGCCCATGAGGACCTGTGAGGATTCGGGGTCCATAATAGCTAACTTTTTGTCAATTTGCCACAAACTAGGGTCATCTAGAAAGAGGGAGACTTGACTGAGAAAATGCCTCCATCTGGACCTATCTGTGTGGATCTTCTTAATTAATGATTAATGTGAGGATGTCCGCCCATCGTGGGTAATGCCATCTCTGGGCAGGTGGTCCCGGGCTATGTACGAAGCAGCCCGAGAAAGCCATGGGGAACAAGTCAATAAGCAGCACTCCTCAGAGGGTTCTGTTTCTGTGTGTGTATCTCCGGGTTCTTGCCTTGAGTTCCTGCTCCAACTTCCCTTCATGATGGACTGTCATGAGAAATAAATTCTTTTCTCTTCAAGTTGATTTTAATCAGTGCTTTCAAAACAGCAACAGAAAGCAAACTGGGACAGGACCTTACTACCAGAAGTAGAACAAACGGTTTTCTCATGCCCAGAGGGAGGGCTCTGTCACCTTGGACAGTAACACTGACTCTTCCAGGTCGCTGCCCCTACTCATTGTAGCTTCAGTGCCTTCGTCTCAGGTGGCCAGTTTCCTACCTCAGGAAACTCCAGGCAAAGAGACAGGCTTCCTCTTTGTCTGTTCCTAAGGGAAGTAGAGGCTTCTTAGGATAGCTGAGAAGGAAATGTGTCGAGGGATTTATGCTGGCCTTTCCCCCAGGAGCCCCGGCTTGCACAAACCCCATCATTCCAGCTTTTATGTACTCATTACAGTGGTTTGGGAAACATTTCAAAATTAGACAGGCATTAGCTTAGCTTATAAAATTAAAAATAAACGGTAACAGCTTTAATGGTGTTGTATTAAATGCCAGGCCTAATAATACCTCACATTACTTTAATATTTTATGGCTTTAAACACACTTTTAAATAACTTTTCATCTTGTATGGTTTTTCAGAATAACCCCATCTGGTGAGAGCAGGAGTTGCTGGCCCGTCTCGCACGTTGGGTGCCTGGCAGGCAGCAACGAAGTCTGACGTTCTGGTTTCCGGCTAAGGTCCTTGTGTAGATCAGGGACAGGTTGTCTGTTGGAGAAGTTGGATTGACTTAGATGGGATTTTTTTTTCTCAACATGTGTCCCTCAGATCACCTCTGACTTCTAGTCAGCTGTGGTGAGCGTTCACTGGCAGCCACCAGTGATTCCTTGATTCTCCATCCAATTAATTTTTTATAGTCTTTTCTTAAATTAACATTTTATTTATTTGTTGTGTGTGTGTGTGTGTGTGTGTGTGTGTGTGTGTGTGCTGATTCACATGGCAAAGTACACATGTAGAGGTCAGAGGACAGTTCTCCTTGTACCACTTGGGTCCCAGGTTTTGAACTCAGGTTGTTAGGCTTGGCAGCAAATGCCTTTACATTCTGTCTGAGTCTTCCTCTGTAGTATGATGTAGTCAACTCCATAGACTCTGAAGCCTCAGGGCCCTGGACCCCAAGGTCCACATCTGGTGTAGATACATAGTTTGCAAGACTCAGTGCAGAGTTGAGGATAGTAGGGACTTTGACCTGTGGTTCAATAAGTGCTTTGAGAGGCATGGGGCACAGGGTTACCTGGGAAGGTGGGTAACAGCAGCAGCAGCTACCATAGTCCTCAGCAAGAGCCCCCGAACAGAAGGCAGGACTTCTCCGCTAATGCAACTCTCTCTAAGAAGCCTTGGTTGAAGAAAGTCCTTGTGCTGTGGCGGGGTGGGAGTTGAGGAGTTGGAAGTCTTCATGGGATTGCTACCCTGAAGGCTCAGGAGGCTGGCCACTGTGGCAATGGCAGATTTGGAGCCTTCTTCCCTGCCTGCCCTGAGCACTTCCGTGAACTTCATTCTCACAGTGACAGGGTTTACCACAGCATTTGAGAGTATGCATGCCTGAAGTGGAACTTGAACTCCACACTTCTGCCCATGGGCATGGCTTCATTAAGCAACACTCGACACCAGCTTGACACGCTGGAGAGCAGAGAGGGCAGAGTGACCAGCCTGGGAAGCACAGAAAATGGTCATGGTGTGGTCAGAATTTAAAGCCACATTGCCACACCTGCCTTGACCACACTGCATCCTTGCTATGAGTGTAGGCAGGTGATCCTATGAGAGAGCCCCAAGCCCCAAGCCCCAGAATGTCACCAAGAGCCACACAGATTCCTCTGCACCACTGAGCAACTTTGGAGAACTCCCATCGCTTTCTCAAATCTTATGAGCAACTGTGGGGAAAGCAGTTAGGAAGAGCCTGTTTGATGAGCTAAGCCACAATCCCGACTTCACAGCAAGAGTGCTGCAGTTCTGGGGCTCCTGTCTTCCCTAGCTGTCTGGGTGCCTGCTTGTCTAGGTTCTGTCAGCTCATCCTAGTGCTGAAAAGCTACTCTACCACAGGACTGAGCCCACATTTCAGAAAAGGAGGAAATCTCCATCCTTAGTATTTTACATTAGATAAAGCTCTGTGTCCTGAACCAGTTGGACAGGGAATCTGGGAAGGAGACAATGCTAGACCCAGAAGATTGCGCCTCTATGAAGAATTTAGTCTATGAGGACTTGGGTGCAGGGCAGTGCAATTAGGGGCTAGGAGTCTAGGGAAGCCCAGATCCTGAGCTGGTCCTGAAGCAATTGGGGACTCTGGCAAGTTGCTTGGCAAGGCTACAAGTTGAGCAAAGTGAAGCAGTTTACTTTATGACCTTGCAAAGTGAGGATTCAGCCCAGAGTACAGGCAGATGTGGCTGGCCTGATGATTTAGTGCAAAGCAGTAGTTTTTATAGCCCCTGAATGTGCTGTCCTGCACCCAAGTTTTCATGGGCTAAGTTCTTCATCGAGGTGTAATACTCTGTATGTAGCATTGTCTCCTTCCCAGATTCTCTTCCCAGAACACAGAGCTTTATCTAATGTATAACACAATGCCAGGTATGAAGATTCCCTCCTTTTCTGAAATGTGGGCTCAATCTGTTGGCAGACTGACTGTAGCTTTTCAACACTAGGATGAACTGACAATAGCTAGACAAACAGGTACCATCGGCCAGCTTGAGAAGACAGGAACCAAGTGTTTCCTGCTTGTCAGTGACTCTGATGAGATCTAAGTGCACCTCTTATGGAAAATGAGCTACAGTGGTCTATTTCTTCATCAAGGAAACAGAAGGAAAGGGTAAAGACCTGACTCCATATTTTCCCTTTCTTCCCTGACTGATGCTCCTACCAGGGGCTATTCCCAGGTTCTTCCAAATCCACAACCCCTGAGACTTTAAGTACCTACTCCTCAGGTACATGGCCCTGGGTACAGTGGCTTCGCTCTGGTTCTTCTCAGTTCGTGATGATTTGGAAAAGGACAGAATCAGATCTTGTCAGCTCCTTGAGCCACAGAAGACTCTCTTTCTCCAGTTCAGCCTTCTAGGGTTGTATCCTGTAGTCTGTTTGAAATGTCAGCACGACAGCTCACGGTATCTGCATTGCCTTCCTAGAAACTGCATTGAAATAAGATGCGCAGTGAGGGTGTTTGATCTTCTGGATGTGACATGGGAGGATCGTACTTCTTTCTACATGCATGATTCAGGAAAACAAAAATTCATAATCTCATTAATAAAATCCTGAGCTGGTCCTAAAGCAAACAGGGACTCTGGTAAGTTGCTTGGCAAGGCTGCATGTGTCTTTATAATATTTACCCAGCCATCAAAGCCTTCTGGACAGATGATTAGGGGACGTCTACTGTAGAGAAAGCATTCCCTACATGCAGGAAAGAGAATGCTCTTTAGAAGGGTTGCCCTCTGAGATTTTTGTGTTGACTGCTTCAGTGGCAAGGGAAAGATATGTAGGAGGGAAATGAAGTCAAGAACATACCCTAAGCCAACACTTCTGGTCTTGGTCTCCCCTGATTTACAGCCAGTTACCTTGGCACCACAAGGTTCATGTCCTGTGGCACCCAAACGGGTTATGCCACCAGCACCCCCAGATGTTGGTATGATTGTACTATCATATACTTTAGACCAGTGGTTCTCAATCTTCTTAATGCTATGACCCGTTAGTACAGTTCCTCATGTTGTGAGGAATCATTTCATTGCTACTTCATAACTGTTAACTTTGGTACTGTTATGAATTGTAATGTAAATATCTGGTATGCAGGATCTCTGATATGTGACCCCTGTAAAATGATTATCTGACCCCTAAAAGTATTGCAACTCACAGGTTGAGAACAGAGAATTAGAAGGCTACAATAGTGACTCTTAGTTGTCAACTAGACAGGATTTTAAATTATCATGAAAAGAGTTCTCTGGGTATGCCTGTGACAGAAGCTTAAGACTGGGTTAATTGGAGTCCAAGAACTCATCCTATAAGTGGGCAGTGTTGTGCTGTTGACTGGTTTCCCCTACTCCATGAAATGGAGAAGTGAACTAAACACCAACATTCATCTCTTGTGCTTCTTGAATGTGGACTCAGAGTAGCAAGCTTCCTCAACTTCCTGCTGCTGTGTATTTACATGCCATCTCCTTTACACTGTGAGCTTTGGTTAGCTACATTGTCACAGAAAATAGCACAGTTCACTAGAGCTGGGCAGGGAGAAAGGACTGCAGAGTTTGGGGGGGGGTGGGGGGTGGAAGAAAAGATATATGTAGATGTAGATATACATATATACATATACATGTAGATAGATGGTACATAGATGATTGATAGATGATAGATAGATAGATAGATAGATAGATAGATAGATAGATAGATAAATGATAGATGATAAATGGCAAAGGGATAGATGGATAAATGATAGATGACAGATAAGTAGGTAGGTAGGTATGTTAGTAGATAGGTAGGTAGACAGACAGAGGAGTTCTGCTATGAACTCTGGCTCTGCTGTGACCTAAATTCTCACTTGTGAAGGCTCAAACACACACACACACACACACACACACGCACGCACACACACACACACACACACACACACACACAGAGGCAACCCTCAGACTATACAGATGCTGCTCAGGAAGCTACTGACCCGCTCCTCCAGGCTCCTTAGTTGACCAGCCTCTTCTAAACTCACAGCTACCCCCACGTGGCAAAGGGCAGAAGACCTGTCTTCATTCTTCCCAGACCACTAAGCCTTCCATGGCCTGTGCACCTGTGAAATAATCCTAGGCACCCTTGCGGGGGAGGGGAGTATTTATTCCTGTAAATTTACTTCTTCAGGACATGCATGCTTGTTGTACAGCTTATAACCTCCAGATGTAAACTTCGAATTCCCAGTTACCTGGTCTTATAATTTTGGACTGAGCAGGTTGAAAAGAGTCTTTGAGATTCTTAGGAGGAATACTCTACCAATTATTCTTCCGGGGCTAAAGATTACAATTTTATAAATATCCTTAGTCATTTCAGTATAATAACATACTACAGAATAATAGATTTTGGAACATAAAAATAAAACAGACTAATATGATTTGTTTATATTGGGGATAAGTGATTCTGAATGGGGTTTGCAGAATATCTCTGTAATTATCTGAGCAGGGAAGCAATGTTTTAATCCATATAAGAACATAGATTTATTTTAGTTTGTTACAAATGCTTAGCAAGTACTGACTGCTTTATAATCCTTCTCACCCTCAGATCAATATGGCGTTTACAACGGACAGATAAAAGTATTGTTCTGAAATGAATAAAGGCAGGAGAATGATCTTACCAAAGCGTTGTTGAGTCCCAGTAGATCACATTGAGGGTTAACCTCTAAGTTAACACCAAGAAGCCTTCAACTTCCTATCTCCTGGTAGCGGAAGAAATATGTGTCCTAAAGCTATGTACTTCTAAAGAATCTTGTCAGATCTGGGTGGCTTTCTTTCAGTTCCTTTCATATTTGATTTTCCTGTTTTCTCCCCTGGGTTAGTCTTTAGCCCAGTTTTAAACACACTTCCTATTCAAGGCAATGTGATGTTCTACAAAAACAAAACAAAACCACGTGAGGGTTTTAAATATTTTTATATATTCACTTTACATCCTGCTCACTCTTCCCCCTCTTCATCATCCCCTCCCACAGCCTGCTCTATCCCTCATTCCCTACTTAAAGCTAGTCACAGAGATCTATTTCCTTATTTGGCCACTTCCTTCTCCTGAGGGTGAGGCTGACTACTGAGGTCCAGTTAGCAAAGTATTGAAATCCAGCAATCAAATTCTCCCCCTTGACTACCCTTATTAACCTGTCCAATCAAAATTAAACACCTCATCCTAACACAGCGTCTCCTCTTTGACCTTTATAAACTGCCACTTGCCTATGGGCCACATCTGTTTCCTTTGCCTCCCACCTCTAGGACAAATAGCCCTGCCCCCTCTCCCTTGTTCCCCTCCCCTTCTCCATCATCCTCTATCTACTGTCTTTGACTCTTATTCCCTGCCCTTTGTCTCTCTAGGGCAAACACATCTTCTTTGTGCTGAGAACTTGGTCTTGAGGGGTCTTGTGATGAATTTGAGGTCATGATTCACTTACTCTAAAACTTTTATTGCTAGTATTGCAGAAAAACAATTGTTTTAGTTTGAAAGTTCCTAATGCCCACATCCTACACATTTACCTCTGCTTGCTTACCCTGTAAATTCTTCTTCTCACGAAATGCCTGCTCAGTTACTGTTTCTTCACTAGCCTTCTTGTTTCCTTACCATGGCTTTACAGGTTGGTCCTTTCAAATTTTGGATATACATCTCCGTCAGCTTTTCCTTGTATGAGCATTTTCTTCCAGCCTGCTGCTTGTCTTAAAGCCGCCTTTCATTAGGTGTTTCAAATATCAGGGCAAACCTGTATCTATCCTTGCAGTGGTCCATTCTGGTTGACTTGCTTGCATTGTGGAACACTTGGGAGATCAGTACAATCTTGTGTGTCTGAGTGAGTGGGTATCTCCAGGGAGGTTGGACAGAAGGGGTAAGAAATGCCCCTGATGAGGATACTAACTGTTTTTATCCGTTAGAGACTGGCTCTGGCAAGAATCCTCCCCTGCTCTCCCTTCTTTTTCTTCTCCTCCCTGGTCTCCAGGATGTATGCTTCTCTGCCTTCTCACTCTCTCTCTGACACTCTGGACTGCAACCGTTAGGCAGAACAGACCTTTCCTGTCTCAAGCTTCTCAGGTAGATGTTGCCTGTCATGGGAAGCTCACCAGCATGCTCTTAGCTAGGGGCTCCTTCTGTTGTACATGAGGCTGGCTCGCCGAAGCCAATATCACGCACATGTTTTATAAGAGTATTTTCTCTCTTCTGTGTTGTTAGGTATTTTTCTTCATTCCACATGTAGGTTTTCATTTTTCTTTTGGCTCTACGGCTTCTGTTGAGTTACTGCTTGCAAAAGGTTTACGGCCTGTGTCCAGGCTTACGTTTTTTAAAATATGGAGAGCCAATTGTCACAGCAGAATTCCTTGAAAAGATTTTTTTTATATCAAATTGCCTTTGTCCCTTTGTCAGAGATTGATGGCTGCACTTGTGTGAGCTCTCCTCCCTGCTTCATCGATCTGTGTCCACGCTTTGGTCAACACAACACTTTCTTGATTATTGTGGTTTTTAAAAGTCTTGAGGCCAACCAACGTGAAACCTCAGCTCTCTCCCTCTTCTTCAGTGTCTCCATGTCTCTCGACTTTTCACGTAACTTTATAACCAGTTCATCAGTGTCTACAGAATACATTTCTGGCGTCTTGATTTCGATTGCATTAGAGCTGTGGGGGACCTGTGAGAAAAATCAGCGTCTAAACAACATCATCTCCAATGATTCAGTTCATTTAATACCCTTCATATAGGTATACTCATTTGCGATTAGGTACATATCTAAGTACTACACTTAATGTATCCATACAGTTGTTTAAAAGTCTCACACAACTGTCTGCTGTAAGTGCACAGGAGAGCAACTGTCTTTTGCCTGTTATTCTTCTACCCTGTGACTTGTCTATAATTGCCTATTATTTTTTAGAGTTATTTGATTTGGGGGAGTAGATTTTTGTTCCAAGTGCCATTTCAGGGCTAGGCTTTGGCCTTTTAAGGCTTTTTTGTAGCTCCTATGCAGTAGAAACTTAAGGGTTCTTTGGAAAGTCAGTTGGATAGTGTTTTCCTGGGGCAAACACACGAAGGAACTTTCCTTAAAGTGGACACAGGTGTGAAAGGCTAAGGCTGACACCTGAAGGAAAGTTCTACGGAAGCAGACATGGAGAGGAGATTTTCTGCTAAAGGAAGCTTGTAAAAGGGACACATGACTAAGGATTTCCCCTTCCGCAGTTCCTCCGAGATCCTTTCAATCTCCCTACCTACCCAACTTCATCTTCTTTTCCCACCCCCAACTTCTCCCTCGCTCTCTCCAAAAAATAAAAATCAAAGCAAACAAAATCTCTGGTAAATCAATCCCACTCTAGGGCAGGCCCCATGCCCAGGAAGAGTTGGCCAACACAAAATGAACTCAATGTTTTTGCTTGTTTTGGTTGTGTTTGCTTTGTGGTTTTCATCTTGTTTTGTTTAAGCATCTGAGTAAAACTTGTTTACGCTCCTTTACACCCATCTTTTTACTAAGTCACTGGATAGCTTCCTGTTTGTGCAGTGACTCTGAGCTCAACAGCAGTGGCACCTATTTAATGTATGACACCGGTATTTTATCATCGTTCTTGGGTTTTCTAAATATAATATCTTTCAGAGGATAAACTTGAATTTTGTTGATTTTCCCCATTATTTTTCTGGCTCAGTTTTATTAATTTCTATTCCATTTGTCCTGATTTATTTTCTTCTTGACTTACACGCTGCTTCTTCCTCTGGGCTCTGACCCGGGGAGTCTGAATTATTTACTTTGTGTCTCTTCTAATTCTATGAAATGAATTTACTTCCATTGATTTATTTTTAATCACTAATTTTATTACCTTCTGCAACTTTTCATATCCTATCGTGTGTATTTAGGTCAGGACCTCTTTACATTTTTCCTGTACTTACATCCTCAATCAAAGAATCCTTTAGAAGTGCAGTGTGTGTATCCATGTATTGGACTTTCTATCACTTTCAGTATTCTAAGAATAAATATTGATTTACCACTAGAATGTGCATATATAATGTATGTGTATGTGTATATGTATATACTTAATATACACATATATAAATGTATATGTAATACACATATAGATCCATAGATACCTCTGTGTGTGTGTGTGTGTGTGTGTGTGTGTGTGTGTGTGTGTGTGTGTGAAGGTGTATGTGCATGTGAGGGTACATATTGCCTATATACCTGTGTGCGCATATACATCTAGGGCTAAAGATCAGTAATGGGTGTTTTCCTTTGTTTTCTCACCTTGTGTTATGAGACAAGGTTTCTCACTGAACCTGGAGCTCACCAACTGGAAAGAACTGCCTGGCCAGCGAGTCTTAGTGACCTCCTATCTCTTCTGTTCTAGAATGGCAGAGGTAATGTGTCATACCAGTTTTCCTTGGGATCCAAACACGGGCATTCAACTTGGGTCCTCATGCTTGCACGGCGTTCACTTCGCTAACGGAGCCATTTCCCCTCTCCTTTCTGTCATTTAATTTGTAGAGATGCTCCCATGTCCTCACATGCAGCCTCCCTTGGCAAATGTGCTCTTGAACTTGAGAGGACTGTGTGTTCTGCTGCTAGATAGAGTGTTCTGTAAATGTCAATGAGATGTGGCTGATGGATGGCACTGCTCAGGTCAGCTGTCCCCGTAGTGATTTTCTGCCTACTTGATCTATCCGTTGCTGACAGAGGGGCGTTGAAGTCTTCCAGTGTGATAGAAGTTTTGCCCCTTGCTTCTTTCCTGTGTTGCCTGGAGTGTTTTGACACTCCACTGGGTATATATACTTTTAAAATTGCTGTGTCTTCTTGGAGAATTGACTTCTTTATCATTATGTAGTACCTTCCCCAGCCTGGTAACTGTTCTTGTTTGGGAGTTGGCTTTGTCAGCTGTTCCAGCCTTCCTCTAATTAGCAGCAATGTGTCTTCACTTTTAACAGAGTCTTTATATGTTAATTAGGATCTTTGTGGGAAAACACGGAATTGGGTCTTGTTTTAATCGACACTGATAATCTCTGTGTTTTAATTTGCATATTTAGACCATTCACATTTAAAGTGATATTTTATATAAATGTATTAATAGATACCATGTGTGTAGCTGACTTCTTTCTTTTTTGGAGAGAGAGAGGGAGAGAGAGACAGACAGAGAGAGAGAGAGAGAGAGAGAGAGAGAGAGAGAGAGAGAGAGAGAGAGAGAGGAGACTTATATGGACTTGCTAGCATAGGTCAGAGGAGAACTCTGGGTATTCTTTCTATCACTCTCCATCATATTCCTTTGAGACATGGTCTCTCACTAAACATAGAAGTAGGCTGTAGACCACCAAGCCCCTTTATTTTTCCCTGAACAGCACTGGGGTTAGAGACACACAATCGCACCTGGCTTTTTTTTTTTACATTGTGTTTGTTTCTGTTTCTTTTTAAAAATTTTTTTGTTGTTGTTTTCTTGCTTTCGTGCTCACATATGAATGAGAATGATGGCACTTGGCTTCTTTCACTTTACAGAATTTCTTCTTGTATCATCCACTTTTCTATAATTGGTTAATTTGCTTTTTCTTTATGGTTGAATACTATGCCATTGTATATTCTTCCAAGGATAATTTCACTGAAAATACAATATGGATGTTTATCTGTCTGTCTGTCTGCCTGTCTGTTTATTTATTTATTTATTTTTGACTGTGTCCCATTCTGAAGAGAAGTCTGCTGGATTCATGTTCTCTCACGGAGGGAAAGGGCTTCCTCTAACTTTATCTCTTTATCCCAGGTTTTCTGGTCCTGAATATAAGACGGATGTGATGTGCCCAGGTCTAATTCTTTTCTCCTGTCGATGCTACTTTCTGTTTGGTAAGCTTCCTAGGTCTGCTGTTTAGAAGCTCAGCAATTACTGTGGTTGTCTTCTCCTTACTCTGTTTTTCTTTCTAGAGCACACAGGTGAAATTCTGCCATGTTGTTAGTGTCTGTGCCTCACTCAGACTTGATATTGATGCCAAGTCCTCAGGGCAAATCTCTGATGAGCTGGTTTGATGAGGTCAGAAGAAGGGCCCAAGGGGAGAGGAGAGAAGTGAAGAGGGGAAGGAGAGAGAGAGAGAGAGAGAGAGAGACAGAGAGACAGAGAGACAGAGAGACAGAGAGACAGAGAGAGAGACAGACAGACAGACAGACAGACTTATGTTTCTGCCTGTGAGGAAAAAGGCATCTATGGATGTCCTCAACTGACAGAGCACACTGACACCTTGATCTTAACTTGCAATTCTCCAGAAATAGTCTGCTACCCAGAGAAAATAGTTTGCACATGCTGGATGGACCCAGGCTGCCTTTCAGGCTGTCATGTGGCCCTTAGATGCTCCCTTGTTTGTCTGCTACCATTTTGCCTCTCCACTCAGCATGCTTCTGCCACCCTGTCTCTAAATTCAGACTGACCAGTAGCTCATCAGCTGTGCTCTAACTTTGAGTGACAGCCTTTAATTTCTGGCATTTCTCTTTGTTTCTTGAAGCTTCCATTTCTCTAACCACTCTTCCCTACTTGCTCTCAGTGGCTCTTTTTTATCTGTTGGAGTCTTTCAGTTAGTGTACTCATTCAAATCCCCAGCTTGGGTGGTGGGGCAGCACCTGTCCTCTGACTCTAGTTTCATTCTTGGTTTGTCTCCATACTGTTTCAATATAAGACTGGAAAGTTGGCCATCTCTGTGTGAACCAGTGGGTAGCAATCCTGCCTCCTAGCAACACCCATGTGGAGTAGAGAGGATAAGGAAACCAAGTGGGGACCCTAGTCAGAGTACATTATCCCCTGGGTTTCAGCCAAAGGCATCATGCAGCTTTGAGTCAAGAGCATCAAGCCTCCATCTAGTTCATTGTTTCTCTGTCTTCAGTGAACACACGCCTCTCCACTAGGTCCATGTCCCAGGTACTCTTGTCCATTCGCTCTTTAATTTTTCAGGCACATTTCTAGATCATCTTCTTATTAACCTAAAGGAAGGGGAAGGTTTTCTTCAGGTGAGATCTGCACCACTCAGGGAACCACAGAAGACCACATGGGGGATCTACAGGAAACCAAGTAAAGATTGGTAGGTGATCAGGTCAGGAATGGACAGCATGAATATTCACAGACTACCATATAGGTTATCCACAGGAAGGATCTTTAAGAAACTACACAGTAATCCACATGCGATAGCCCCCAGGAGATCCCTTGGAGGAATCTGGTGGTGCGTTAAGCAAAGCTTAACAGGCTTCGCTCAGTGGCTGTACACTTCGATAGCTTCACTCTAATGGCCACTTCCTGGGATCTTTAGATGAAGACTTCAAGATCTAATTCCTCAAACACAAGTTCTCTCCCCTTGTCCCCTTCACAAACCTCTCTTTTTCATTAGCATGTCTTGATGTTAGAAAATCTCCCAATGTAAAATTTTGTTTGGTAAGCCCTGGTTATGATTTCAGGGAGACTGAGGCAAAGGACCTGTCTCCTCTTCATGTCCCTCCATCAAGGCAGAGATGACTGCAATCCAGGCACCGGGTGGGAGCCCTGTAACACCCACCTACCATCTGGTTCTCTGACAATCCCTCTCACCAACCCTCATCCCGATGGAGCATCGCAGAGATCAATGATGGTCAGGAAGGAGTGGATAGTGGCTTTCACATGAAGAGTTTACACTGGGCTTTAATGACAAGAGGGATCCTGGTCTAGGTGGAGCCTCAAGAACTTCTTGAGACTGATGCTCCAGGACTGTTCTGAGTCCCTACACATGTGAGCTTCTCCCAAGCATGTCTTGCCAGCATCCAACCAATGCCTCTTTATCCTGCCATGTTCCTTGCCATGTTCCCTCTACAGTGTAAACATTTAGCAAATGTTTGTGGAGTGAAAGAATAGAAATTATATCTTGGAAGTTTTAGAAGTGCTGTCTTGGGGATGATATTGAACAGATAGAGTAATTAAAACCAGATGCCAAGGAGATTTTTAAATGTCTCCAGGGATGGCATTCCCATCGTTTATTTGGTGAAAACTACTCTTTGCTCCATCTTGAAGCCAGCTCTTTCCTGGCACTGGAGACAAGGCCTAAGCAGCATTTAATTCCAGGATGCTCTTCCCACTTTCTGTTTCTGATCCAATTTGACTTTAGGCCAATCCTGATTGGACCAACATGCTACAAGCCTGTCTCCTCTCCAGATAGTATTGCAGACAGCAGTGACGAGCCACAGTTAGGACAGAGAGGGAGCTCATGGTATCCGTGTGGTACCCCTGCCATGTGGCAGGCCCTGGTTCTTCACTTGTGCAGAGAGCAGGAGCTGAGACCCTGCATAGGGTGCTGCATTGAGAAAAGACTGGTGCTGGTTTAGAAGGGGGCTAACTTGAAACAAAAGTGGAGGATGGGTTTCAGGCTTTGCCAATTTGGGTATGTTGTTGAGGGTGCAGAGAAAGTACAGGAAAGAGAGGAAGGAAGGAAGGGTTATGAGGTCATCTGCATACCACAGTGTTGAGGAGGGCTCCACAGAAACTCTGGGATTCTCCAAGTGTTCTCCAAACTCCTGATATTTGAGTTTGAGACTATCAGAATAAGATGATAAGGCAGTTAAATGTGCTCTTTCTAGAGGCCAGTGGTTGAGACTCGGACTTAGGATCTCTGTACCATAGGAAGCCCGGCAAGGATTTCTGAAGCACCATGTGCTGTGAGCCCAGCCAAGAAGGATCTAGGGAGAGATGGGAGCCTGCGGTATCCTGAAAACCTGGGGATCTGGTGTAAAAATGTAGCATTCAACCACATTGAATGCTACCTAAAGATACACACACACACACACACACACACACACACACGCCCATACAGTTGTATGCATACATGCAGACAGATTCACAGTTGCACACATACATACATACATAATACATACATACATACATACATACATACATACATACATACATATTCATACACATTTACTCACACACACACACATACATACACACACACAAAAACACAAACACAAATAGACAAAGACAAGGGCTCTTGTCCATGCTAGCAGGAAAGTTTCTAGGGCTCTTGGAAAACAGCATGATCAGAGAACCATAAGCAGAAACACTAAAGTGAGTTTAGGCAAAGGTGAGAAAACACAGACACAGGCAGCATGTTAAGTTGGGGATGTGAGGCTACACCTAGTGGGGAGATGAAATCAAGGGTGAATTGTATCAGTTTTTAGTTTTAAGATAGTATATGCACATCAATCTGCAAGATGTTGGTTGAGATTGGGGTTTAGTGGACACGGACAATGATTGTTAGGTTCTTGTTCCCCAGCACAAGGAAACCAGACCTGGCTACAGGGTGCACAAATAATAACAGACAGTCAAGAAAGAACACACTTTCAAGGGAAGACCTATGCTGGATAGGAAGGGAGGTTGGAAGGTCTAAGGTCTTCATCTGTCTACAAGGTGGGGACTTCGGCATAGCATGGGCTGTTTCAGCATACATGTTTATAGGCAGGGTTGCTGGGAGGGTATTTCAGTCTTCTTTGCCAACAGGTTTGTGTGTGTGTGTGTGTGTGTGTGTGTGTGTGTGTGTGTGTGTGTGTGTGTGTTGTACATAGTATCACTCAATGAGTTTTGCATGGGGCTTTTGGGACCTTATCCTCTATCCTCATCCAATGGCTCCCATCTGATTCAGAAGCAATAGAACCCTCAGTGTGAGCAGAAGGGACCTGGGGTACTTAACCTGTCTCTCCTACTACATCTCCAAATACTAATTGTTGTCGTTAGGGCTTCTATCGCTGTGAAGAGACACCATGACGATGATGACTCTTATAAAGGACAATATTTAATTGGGGCAGGCTTACCTTTCCAGAAGTTTTAGTTCATTATTGTCACTGTGAGATGCATGGCAGCATGCATGCAGGCACGGTGCTGGAGAAGGAGCTGATAATCTTACATCTTGATCCACAGGCAGCAGAATTGAGCCACACTGGGTGTAACTTGAGAATAGGAGACCTCAAAGCCCACCCGGACAGTGACACACTTCCTCCAAGGCTACACCTACTCCAAAAGACCACACATCTTAATAGCACCACTTCCTATGGGCCAAGAATTCAAGCATATAAGTCTATGGGGGACACTTATTCAAACCACCATACTAACCCTTTCCACACATCCTTCCCATTCTGCCCTGGCAAGTGTTACTCTCGGTCTGGCATTGTGCTGCTCTCTTCTGGGGAACCTTGTAGGAATGGTAGGTCCTGCCATTCTTCAAGTTCTTCATTTTCTTGTTCCTATGTCAGTTTCTCTGTCACTTTGCAGAGTATTCTGTAGCTCTCCCCACCACACTTCCCTACCCCAATATTTTCCCCACCCAGCCCTCTGGTTCCCACACAGTGCATATTCATCATTTTGAATCTGGCTGTCCTAGCATGCAAATATTCAGGCAAGGATTTTGCTTTCCTTTTTAACCCATGTGGATTGTTTCATTCTCTGTGTTCCAAACATGAAAGCTACAATATAACTTTTGTTTTGATATATATTCAATAATGCACATGACTATTTACCATAATATCAATGACCACAAGATATACCCTACTCCATTTCCGCTTTCTGTAAGTCGGAGTTGAATTTAGATTTTAAATACGACATAAATACATCTCCCCAGAATATTACGGTGGAGACTGCTGTGCAGCAGTAAGGCGCAGTGTTTCACAGTAAGTAACATCTACGCACACCGATATCTGCATCTATAACTTTTGTGTTTTGCTACTGGATCTGTCAAAGGATAGAGAGTAACTGCTCAGGACTCATGAGCACTTAGCACATTCTCTCTTTGTTTCAACCTGCCTTCTCTCTCTCTCTCTCTGGTTTGCTTTCCCATTATTCGGCCCATGAAGACTCTCAGGTGTCATCTCCATGCATCGAAACGAACACTTTGTCAATAAGTCACTGTCTGCTTTGTCCTGCTTAATGTTGCTTCGCTTTGATTTTTACTCTGCCCTGAGTGTGGATTACCTCTTGAGCTCTCACTGAGTTTTATGGACTGCACATCTGTCTAGCCCTTCACTTTTAATCTTCCCAGACCTCTTTGCTTTGGCCATGTGTCTGTTAGTGTACGGACTGACTCAGTTTTGTTCCAGCTTAAAGGTCTCTAGTGGTGAACTTAATCCCTTCAAATGTTCCGCCAAAGCCTTTCATTTGGTCCAATTCCTTGTGCTCCTTTTATTCTAATTGTCTTCATTTTATCCATGAAGTTCCTTTCTTTTGTGAATAGGACAGTGAGAGTCTCTGCAGGCCTGATTCAGTTGGTTATTCTCAGCATGGCTTCTAAGTGTTACATATGCAGGAGCACACATACATATGTAACATACATACAAGCACACAGACATGCTCACACAGATGCACAGGTATATAATTGTATTTACATACATAGATAACATACATGTACACACAAACAAACACACACACACACAAACACACCAACACACTTGTGTACACACACAGATTCTCCAAAGTCACACTTCCCATTGGTCTGTTCGCCTTTGTAAAACAGAAACAAAAACACAAAACCCCCACACATCTACTCCCACTCTCAATTCATTCTTGAATTAAACCTCCAGATTTTCAGGTTCTACTATATACACTACAATTTAACATTGTTTATTATCTTCAAACCCTGCTCCTTACATAGATTCTAGTGTAAGAATTATTGTTGGTACATGGCTGGGAGCCACAACCTCAGCAAAAATTAACTGTGTATTCAAATACCTTTGGGTAATCAGAGTTAGCATCCTCTCCCTTGGTCCTTCTGTCCATTCTGGTCGGCTCTGTTTCCTTCACTCTGTTTGTAGTTGATTAGCATGTCAAGTTGTTTGTCTAGACAGTGTGGCATGCTGTAACTTCTTTTTGAGACAGAGTTTCTCTGTGTACCCCTGAGCTGGTGACCTAGAACTCCAAGTCCTCCTGCTTCAGCTCTCAAGTCTTGAGATTACATTTGTTGATGCTGCTGTGTTTTCTAAACCTTTGCACATCAGAGACGTCATTTTTTTAAAGATAAGTTTTAGACAGAACAGCAATAGGATGTAGAAAATCTTCATATTTACTGTCTTAGGATCTCTATTGTGGTGATGAAACACCTTAACATAAAAGCAAGTTGGGGATAATAAAAGTTTATTTGGCTTATAGTTCCATATTGCAGTTCATCATTGAAGGAAGTCAGGACAGGAACTCAACTGGGGCAGGATCCTGGTGGGAGGAGCTGATGCAGAAGCCATGGAAGGGCACTGCTTAACTGGCCTACTTTCCATGGCTTGCTCTTCCTGCTGACTTACAGAACTCAGTACTACCAGCCCAGAGATGGGACCACTCATTGTGGGTTGGACCCTTATCTATTGAACACTAATTGAGAAAATGCCTTACAGCTGGATCTCATGGAGGCATTTCCTCAACTGAGGCTCCTTCCTCTCTGGTGGGTCCAGTGTATGTCAAGTTGACACACAAACCCAGTCAGTGCACATACCTTCCTCTCCAAGAATGCTGTGGACAGCATTGTGCCATTGTGTACAAGTAGAGAGTCTGCAAAGTGGGAACAACAGCTTTTCCTCAGGGTATCAGGTACCCAACATCCAGGATTAGGCAACAGCCTCATAGAGGATGCAAGGAGATTGCTGGTGTGCGGATGACTAAAATCTCATTGCTTCTTGGTCACAATGCATTCTCACCCTCCTTGCCTCAGTTGATAATGATGCCAAGCTTAGTGGGTGATAGGGTATCTAGGTCCTAGGGCAGATATGGAACAAGGCTCAAGCCATCTTCTCTTGTCTTGCAAATGCTGCTCTCAGGGTGGTTTTGGCCATGCTCCCTCTCTGTTTCAAAGTCACCTTCCTGTCAACCTTTAATCTTCAGGGAGATGTACCCTAATATGTGATCAAGTCATACCAGAAGGGTAGGAGAAGGGCATTAGGAATGGTCTCCTGGGTCTCAGTCACCTCTCCCTAGGGGATATACAGCCTTATTGCAGTCACACTGTGAGTGAAAAGGACCCTCTGGTTGCTTCTCATGGTTGCTATGATCCCACTAGAACATTAGGGGCCCCGGGCTGGTGAAATTAATGCAGCCAGATGATAAATTCAGCTTTCCATTAGAAGTGGGATTAAAATAGAAAAAGCAAAGAGCAGAAAGGGAGCGCTTCAGAAGAGCAGCCTTCCCACTTGCAGGAAGCAAGGACTTAGCTCCATGGAATGAAGCCAGAATAAAATTCACAAAAACGAAAAAGCATACGTGTATCTGTAATTAGTAAAATCATTAAGCACAAATCTGACAGCTTTGTAATAGAACTCAAAGTCCGAAAGAGTAAGGAAACATAATCCATATAACCCAGAGCAACGGCTGGGTACGAACGTTTTGTTCTGCTTTCCATGAGAATGACAGAGGACCCCTAACTTGGTGCTGAGAGTACACTGTTGCTAATAGAAGGAAACTCCCCTATGTCTGAGGGTTAATTTCTTATTTTTCTGGTGCTGTGATAAAATATGACCAAATCAACTGAAGGAAGGTTTTATTTTGGATTACGATTCCAGAAGGATAGGATCCATGATGGCAGAGAAGGCGCAGCATGGCGTTAGAAGCAGGAAGCTGACCGTGTTTTCATCCACACAGAAAATGAAGAAAGGAAGAGCAGGGCAAAGAGCAAAGTTATAAACCCTCAAAGCCCAGCCTCGGTGATGCACTTCCTCCACCAAGGGCCCCACCTCCTAAAGGTTTTATAACCTCCCCAAACAGCACCTTCAACTAAGACTTGGGTTCAAATGAGCCTGTGGGGGAAGGTTCTCATTCAAACCACAGTAGATGTTAACTCAGGAATCTCGTCAAATCCAAGAGATCCTTCCAACAACATACTAGGAAAATTCTACTGAGGTTAGCCACAATGTGTAAGTGCCAGTGTTCACTTATTGAACCATGGTCTCCTGATTTGCTCGGTGGAGGAAACGAATCAGGCCAGGTTGGAGGGGATCTCAGCAAGACAGAAGTCAAGACAAGTTAATTTCGAGGAATCAGACTTTTTATACATGTATCAGAACAATATAATGGCAGTTGCCATGACATAATGGCAGTTGAAAGCTAGGCAGAGTATACAAGATCAATGTCTAATACTAATTGTTTAGTCAAGCTTCTACATACATCGCTTCTTGACTTATAAGGAACACAGAGAAACATAGGTAGCCTGAAAGTGTCACTGCCCGAGTTCCCCAGTTTCTTTGGAACTGAAAGGCACACAGTAGCCCAAGAACCATGGACTTAAACATCTAAAACCCACAACACATGCCTTTTAAGGCAGCTAGATCATGCCAACCCCAATGATTCCCTGCAACCATGTGCACTAGTTACTGTCTCATTGCTGTGACCAAATATTCAACAAGAAGAAACTTAAGGAGGGCCGTATTTTGGCTTAAAGTTAGAGAGTACAAACCATTATGAAGGAAGGTAGGAGATTAGAGAATTTAGGGAAGCTCCCAAGCCATCATGATTGACGGATGAGAGAGAAATCACAGTGCAGAAAGTCCTTACTGCTCCCCTCCAGGGTTCCAAGTGTGTTACAGAGCATGCTCACAGTTTAAAGATACAGCCCATCATGGCAGGGGATTTATGGCAGGGCTGGAGAGAGCTGAATCTTCTGCCAAGTAGCAGAGTGAACGCTGATGCTCTACTCATGTTCTACTCACGGACCCCAGTCCATGGCATGATGCTGTCCACCTTCAGGGTAGGTCTTCTTTGCTCACTTAAACCTTTGTGTAAACACCTTTATGACAAAACCATAGGTATGTTTCTAGGGTGATTCGAAATCCATTTGAATTGACAATGACGGTGAACCATAATAGCTACCTAGCATCATGGCCTCACAGAACAGCCAGAGCCATGATGCTAGACAGGTGCGAAGTGTCAGTGGCCAGGAGAGGAGGTCCCTAGATTTGCTGTTCAGCAGAACTGTAATCACACAGGAATGTGGAGACCTCACACATGCTTAGAGTAAACCCTGTAAAGAAATGTTCAGTGCCTGACATGCTCAGTGTATTAATTAATTAAATTATCCCACAATATGCATATAATATCGAATTATGCTCCATAAATGTAGGCAATTGTTAGTTGGCAAAATTTCAAATGTCTCATACCAGAAAGTGACAGGTAAATGAAATATGGATATGTTAGCTGGCTTTATACAATCATTCCACATTGTATATAAATATAATAGCACAATATATGCCATCCATTTATATATAATTATAATTTGCCAACTAAAAATATCATTAATTTAAAATAAAATGCACAAAGGGAATGAGAAGCTATCAAAACTAAGAAGAATTACAACAAAATAAATCACACACTATGTGGAAATTGGATGTTCAAAGTCACACTCTCACATTTTGATTCACTAGCTCTCTGAATAGAGTATCCATGAACCAAAATACAAACATCAGGAACTTATAAGATACTGATGCATACAAGCATGAAAGGGAGATTTTTGATACTTGGGCAGTAGAAGGAGGTCATGGGAGCTTCAGAAATCAAGGGGAAAGAGAAAGAAGTGACTTAACCAGATAATGGGCAAGAACTTCTAGAGTTTATGAATGCTAATAATTTCCACAAAATTTGCCTAGCCTCAAGCAAGGTTGAATAACTGCAAAACAATGTCCAGATACAAAAGAGCAACAAAGTTCAAGGGAAGACCTGACAGGTATGGGAAACACAAGGGAGACATTGTTTGCAAAGGAGCTGAATGACAGGCTCTTGTTTTGGGTAGTGGTAGTCGCAGCTACCAAGAGACACTGGACGTGTATTGAGTAAGAACTATTGCTACCAACGTTCCTTGGGAGAAGAGATGCATATTTCCACTCAGACATATCCCCTCACACACATATATGACCAAGTAAACATCCTACCTATGTAGACAGGCTAGGGGTAATCCAGAAGAACAAGTCAAAGGGAAAAGCATAAATAAGACCAGATGGGAACAGCAAAGAATTGGCTCACCTGATTCTGGAGACTGAGTCCCATAGTAAGCATCTGCAAGAGGATGCCCTGGGACATTATAGCCAGGCTGTGTCCCTGAAGGCTCAAAACTAGACAAGTTCCACCCCTAGCATATCTCCCTGGTTGAGATGGAGGACCTAAGAACCTAAAACCACACTTGGGGTGTAAGTCGGTGATCCTGGAGCTCTAATATCCAGAAACAGGAGAAGAATAAGGATTTGCCATCCCCCATCTGTGCGTTGCATCTGGGAGGCAGCCACTGAATGGTGTCCATCTCCAGCAGGAAGGGTCTTACACACTCTGTTCACTGACTCATCCACCGGTCTCCTCTTGAAGCACCCTCATAGACATACCTGAAGTCCTACCATTCTAGTTAAATACTATCCCATCTGAGCTTTCATTTCCGAAAGGGGGATTGGCTCTGTGTCTAACGAAATACTTAACACACCAATGAAATAGGCGGTGCTCTGAAAGACACCCAGAACCAGCCACCACTCCACTGAGAGTTATATTTCAATTGTAAAAAAAAGTGGTTCCTGGAAGGGTCACTAAGGTCCAAAGAGGACCAGTGGGACCAGTGCTGGGTGGTGGAGTGCTTACCTGGCACATAGATCTTACATACTCACAGACACATGACACAGACATGGAATGTGCACTCTCTTCAAACAAACTGGCAACTGTATTCTCCGGAGTCGAAACAGAAGGTGAAGCTCAGAGCTTAAAAAACCCCCAAAATAGCTTCAATGTGTGGCGTAGGAGGAGAGATCATTGCAACTGAAGCCTTTGTACATAGTGTTTAAGAAGCAGTTAGAGATATTGATTACCTTGAAATTTTGTGGAGTTCAAATTCAGTTCAATGCTTGTGGGATATCCACAAAGATATAAATAGAACATGTAGTTTCATAGAAGAAGAAATGTATGGAAGGATGGGATGTGGTTCAGGTCTGATGTAGGTTGATGGCATTGCCATGGATATCAAAGTGACCAAGTGACAAGATACAGACCATGAGGAACAGACATCAGAATACCGTGTCCCAGCAAAAGGGAGCTGGTAGGAAGTCTTGGTACTGTTTTGACTTTGCATCTATGTGTATTTTGCAATTAATATATAGGAAGGGGTTCCCATCGGAAGAAAGGGACCTGGATCAGTTGAAAAGACAAAGATTGTGGCTTGAGGGCACTAATATCTGGAGATTTTACTGGTCTGAATTTAAAGTCTTCTAGATTTGCAGGGTCACAAGAGTTTGGTTTTAAATGCTATGTCCTGGCGTTAGATGGCTTTTTCTGAAGAGACAAGAACAAATGTCGATTTATACCACATTGGGCACCAAGGATATACCAAAGAAACAATTTTATCCAAATCCAGCTTGAAGAATAATGAGTTTATTGGGCTTCCTTACACAGGGGTGGGTACTTATGGGACATGGTAATTCAAAACAGTTGCACCATTAAAAAGTCCCATGCCTGCCTAGGTAACAACCTCAGGAAAAAGCATCCTGGAGTCCTGCCTTCATACAATCTATACTCTCTAGCCTCTTTCAAGACCACCTGTTGCTGAGGGACAGAAGAGAATAATGACTGTAATCCCAGGGAATAGTCTTGGGACTCAAGTTCTCTGTCTTTCTACCAGGAACTGTAAATAGCTCCATTACAGTTTCCAAAGACCTACCAATTACTGCATTGTTCTGCTTATTTTGTTGCCATGACTACAGGGTCAGGCATTCTGTAGGTCTCTGTAGCACCCTCTGCTCCATTGACAGTGAGGTCATGCCAGGAGGAAATGACTTCTTCCAGACTCCAGTACAGATGTGTCACATGACCAAACCAAGACTAGGGGGAGGTAAGCTGAGCTCTCCTGACCCACAGAGCTGGGTCAGCTTAAGTTCTGACCAGTCATAATGAAGCATATTTTCTCAACAACTAAGACATTAGTAGAAATCCCCAAAGGGACAAATTATCAGTGGAAGGGGAAAGCTAAGCAAACTACCATAGAATGCTTGCAGATGGTCCTCAAATAAACAGTGCTTATCTGCAAGCAAATAACATCTTTAAAGACCAGACTGAGCTCTCCTTTAAGTCACCTCACATTGTATAAGATAGTGGCTTCAGGCTGGGTCTCTCTTGGGAGATTCCATTATGCATGCAGCATTTGGCTCCATTTTGAGCGTGAAAACGGGCTAGATGACTTCACATCTTGTTGTCACACCGATGCATCAACTTCCCAGCACCACCTATAAGGTCAGAGCCCCAGCATGGGCCCTAGAGTATTGTGGACCTCAGAATTATAGTCTGGGACTGTCTTAGGGTTTTACTTCTGTGAACAGACAGCATGACCAAGCCAAGTCTTATAAAAGACATTTAATTAGGGCTGACTTACAGGTTCAGAGGTTCAGTCCATTATCTTCAAGGCGGGAACATGGCAGCATCCAGGCAGGCATGGTGCAGGAGGAACTGAGAGTTCTGCATCTTCAGGTGAAGGCTGCTAGCAGAACACTGGCTTCTAGGCAGTTAGAATGAAGGTCCTAAAGCCCAAGCCCACAGTGACACACCTATTCCAACAGGACCACACCTTTTAATATTGCCGCCCCCTGGGCGAGCATATACAAACCATCACAGGTGCCATTGGAAACTAATAGAATTTTGTACTGAGAACTTGCCAAAACCCAGGGAGTTATTTTCTTCTTCCTCCTCCTCCTCTTCCCCCTCCTCCTCCTCCTCCTCCTCCTTTTCTTCTTCTTCTTCCCCTTCCTCTTCCTCCTCCCTCCCTCCCTCCCTCCCTCCCTCCCTCCCTCCCTCCCTCCCTCTCTCTGTGTGTGCACATGCTCACACACTCGAGTGCCACATCACATTGTGTGCAAATGCTCACAGGATTGAGAAAAAAGCACTAGCTTCCCTAGAGCTAGAGTTACAGTTTGGCATGAGCTGTCTGATACAGGCACTGGGAAGTAGACTTGGATCTACAGCAAAAGCAACAAGTACTCTGACCCAACTCTCCAGCCCTGATTCTCCCTTTTGAATAGGATAATCCACAACTAATAACACCCACTGCTAGGCTCATCGCTGCCCTGTGGGTGTGCATCCTCCTATAATACAAATGACGTGTTCCTTGACTTTTATCAAGTAAAAGCAATTTTTCACTACCTGTTTAAATCCAGCACTTTGAGCTTAGAGGCAGGAGGATCTCTGTAAGTTCAAAGGCAGCCTGGTCTACATAGTGAGCCCTGGGCTAGCCTGCAATATATGTCTCAAAATAAAAGTGTATTCCACAAGATGAAATATATGAATAACCTTCCCCCTAAATTTTAGATTATTTATGTAGTGAAGTATAAGATTTCATTGCCAGTGAGATTTAGGATGTTGAACTAAGGTGCTAACTAGATGAGAACTCGGGGACTCTAAAACTGGGTGAAAGTGATTTGCTTGTGAAACAAAGACAGACTCAAAGGGCAGAAGGCAGATTGCCCTTCACGAACAACACTCCCCAAATGTCTATGTCTATTCTTGATTTCCTTGAGCTCCTTCTACTCCATGAACATGTTATGTGCATAGAAAAGAGGTATGGTAATAAGTGTGTTTTATAAGCCACTGAGCTTGTTGTAATTTAGTACAGAGACAAGAGAAAATTAATACAAATGGAAATTTATTGAAGAAAAATTAGCAACTGAAATTAAGGGCTCAATACATGAGCTTACTGCTGTTAATTCATTCCCAATAAAGGACTCAGTAGAGATATTCAGACTGAAGTTCAGATACCAGGAGGGGTGAAAGAGATAGAAGGGCGCCTCAGAGAGTGAACAAAAGGCTGGAGAGGGACTTAGCAAAAGATCTTATAATGAAATTGATAAATTAGGTAGTATGGATACCTTTTAGAAAAGTATGAATTACCAATTACCTCAAGATGAAATCATTAGAGAATTTGAAACAGTAATTTAAAACCGCTCTACAGAGATACCTCGAGGTCCACTCGTTCTTCAAAAGTATTTGAACTATTCTGAGCAGAAAATAATCATTTTTTTCTCTATCTCTTCCAAGTGATGTGCAAAGAATCTTCATGGAGTTACTGTGATCCTGTTAACCAACTTCCAGGACGGACAGGAAATAAAGGCACAGTGATAAATCAAATGTGAACCTACACAAAACATTGCTGTACTCAATCCCAGCTCATTTTTATTTTTCTGTGTTTAGAGAACACATGTGGAGGCCAGAGGCAATATCAGGTGTCTCCCTCATTCACTGTCCATTTCATCATTAAAGTTTTACAATTAGGTAACAGTTGCATATCTATTAATATAAAGAAATGAAGTCATTTTAACTTCCCCATTCCTCTCTGATTCACGCTTCCTTCTCAACAAGCCATACCACCTTCCCCATTTGCTTGTCTGTGTGTGCCTGTGTCCCGCTAAGTTTAAGTAATTTCTGGCCAGAGTATGACTGCCTGAGCATAGGTGGGAGATACTTTATTGGGACATGAACAACTTTTCAGTGGCTACACTGCTGAAGAAAATGGCACCCACTTCTCTAAGAACTGTTGTTCATAGTTTTCCAAGGAAGGGTGGGTCTCAGGGGTCTAGCCCCTGTCCATGATAACACTTTGAGGGAACCTGGTCTTGTATAGACAAGGATGGCTGGAGTTTGCTTGTGAGTTCTCCAGCTGTGCCATGTTGAGAAGACATCTCTTTGACGTCTGTCTTCTCATTCTCTGGTTCTTATTTTTTGAAATAGGGCTTCTCACGGAACCTGGAGCTCCATGATTCTAAAGAGTTGGCTGACTTACTAGCTAGAGATCCCAGGTTTCCTCCTGTCTCTGCATCCTCAGCACTGGGATTACAGGTGTGTGCTACCATGCCCACTTGTCTCAATGGGTCCTAGGGATCCAAAACTTGGGTCCTTAGATGTCTTAGCTAGGGTGTCTATTGCTGTAAATTGACACCATGACCACACCAACTCAAATAAAGCAAACCATTGGGTTTGACAGTTTCAGGGGTTTAGTCCATTATGATCACGGGAGGATGCATGACAGCATGCAGGCAAACATGTTGCTGGAGAGGTAGAGGAGAGTTCTAACTCTTGACCCACAGGCAGCAGGAGGAGAATGTGACAGACTGGCCAGGCTTAAGCATCTAAGACTTTGAAGCCTACCTCAAATGGTACACACTTCCTTCAACAATGTCACATTTAAATCAGCAAGTCCATATCTCTTAAAAGTGTCATTCTCTATGGGTCCATGGCAGCCATTTATATTCAATCCACCACATCACTCCTGTATGGCATCCAGTCCTATTTGAATCATCTTCCCAGCTATCAACTCAGGTACACATAAAACATCTGACTCTATCACAAATAGGTTACTTCCCATAGCACCAATTTGTCAGCACATAAGCATCAGGTCAACTGAGCATGTCTACAGATTAGAGGTGAAAAATGAGAACCACAAATGATTAGAAAGCATGAAAACAACTGACCTCGTAAAATCTACATCTACTTACAATTTCAGAAGTCTCTCTGCACATGAAGATCAGAGAGTGCTCTTAAGCCATCATGCAAAATGATGAGATGCTGGAAACACTTTGTCCCAAACGCAGGGAGGAAAACAGGCTGAAGTCTTCCATAGGAAGCAAGTGGGTGAAGGATAAAGATGTGCAAATGTTGAAAGACAGAGCTGGGATGGTAACTGCTTTCAGATAGAAGTTTTACTTATATAGAAGCCACAGGAAAAGTGTACTGATGGGGTATTAGCATAAACCAGATTTGCATATCTATATGACAACATTTAGGAAAACCTCGCTAGAATCATACCAATTTTCACTGAAAGCCACAGAAAATCATTTATCCTGCATGGTGTAAAAGGCTTGCTGAAGAAGTTACTTTCCCTACAGATAAAGCTCCTGGGTTGGTGGCTTGGCTGCTCCCAGCCTGCACCTGGCACCCAGCATGCTCCACATGAGTGTGCCATCTTGGAGCTGGCCTCTGTGTCCCCGAGGATGCCAATAAGGGCAATGTGGAGTATAGACACAAGACTCTCTGATTCATTGTTTCAGAGTGGATTGTTGTCTTAAAAATCCTAACATCTGATGTGCTACTCCATAGATGGTTGGAATATTTGAAAATAGACATGTTTTCTACCAGGAGGTATTTGATGTGATGTGTGCTCATGCTTTATTGTAGTATGATCTAATTCCATATCCTAGGCATGAAGAGCAGACCACGGACAATGTTGGATCAACTAGATTCTTATTTAAAAAATAGCCTGTTCTTTATGTCACATCACATTCGAGCTTCTGTCCCAAGATAATAGACTTTATAAAAGCACAATTAATTATGAAACAGTCCAAAGGCACCAGGATGAGAATAGAGGAAGCAAGGAGCAATTGTAAAATGAAAAGCTGGACTGTGAAGGCCATACATCAGACTTGCCCCCAAGCCTCATAATTCCTGGAAACCACATGGTGAGGGAAGAGAACCAAGTCCCACAAGCTGTCCAGTGGCCTCTATGTAAATGCCCTGGCACACATACTCTGAACACACAGTATCAAAGGCATTAACATTTAGAACTTTTCCATATCCAGTGGCCACATTAAAAAATGGTCTTTGGAATGAACTGCAAAATAATCTTTGGACTGGCTGGTACCCACAGGTTGGCTAGGATGTCACATCAGATAATCAGGATCTAAGTTCTATAAAGAAACTCTTCTCAATCTACCAGAGAAAACTCAGCACAAATGCTCTGAAGACACTCAAAGAAATGAGTTCATAAATAGAAAAGCTAATGAAAACCAGAAATGAGCAACGGATAGCTGGCGGGATATAAGTCACAATTAGCTACCAGGAAACAGAGCCCCGGAGCTACACTGAGAAGCCACTCTACAGTCTCCAAGGCAATGGACATTGGAGTCTGACGATGCGAACCCTGGCCAGGCTGTTGAGTGATGGGGACATTATACATAGTCGGCTAGAGTATAAATTGATACAAGGACTTTGGAAGGCATTTGTCACTCCCCGGTAAGTGAGAATGTGCATGTCCTATGACCCAGCAATTCCACCCTTCATCTCACGTGTCATTTATACGCAGTTGAAGAGATGAATGTGGCCATGGATGTAATGAGCCTGCATCTGTGCATGCCAATGAGGACTAGATGCTGGGAACACAGTGCCGCTGACCCAAGCTCACCACAGAGGAACAATTATAACCATGCAGATAATACCTGGGCTTTCTGGGAATGAATTGTCATCTACTCCAAGTGTCCTATGTGTATCCATAGCCTTATGAAATGCACACTGTCATTTGTCACTATCTGCAAAGGAGAATACCAAGGGACATGGTCCAGGACAGGTCTTGCCCCATAGATGCCATGATGGTAAATGGAACTATGGCCATTTCAATTCAGGTTCCAAGGATCGGGGGCTTGCTAGAGAATATGCGCTTCTTCCTGAGCTGCAGGGTGTGTGAGAATTCCTTCCCAAGTGGCCAGGCCATGAAGAGAAGCAAAGAGACTTCTTGACAAAGCTAAAGCCAGCAGATCTTGGAGAAAAATGGGACCCTGTTCCTGGGCATCTTCAGGATTGTTCCTGCCCCCTGGAAAGTCCAGTGCTCAGGACAGAGCACCTCTTTATAACTTAAGCCATTCTTTAAATGGAGTGGACACCATTGTTAGTGGGGCTAGAAGATTGTGTCTTCCAAACACCCTGCATGGAAACTTACTCTAGTACGATGGTTCCAGAGAGGGAGGTTGGAAGGGGTCAGAGATGGAGGTGCAGCCCTAGGCCTGGTATCCTTACCAAGAAGCCCCCTCTGCCTTGTCCCTTCCAATGTGAAAAAATACCAGAAAACACCATCTGCGACCCAGAAAGCAGCCCTCACCACACATGGGTTCCACAGGTGCCTCAGCCCCTAGAACAGTGGTTCCCTACCTTTCTAATACAGTTCCTCATGTTGTGGTGACACCCAACCATAAAATTATTTTGTACTGTAGTAATACAGTACAAACATAACTGTAATTTTACTAGTATCATGAATCATGATGTAAATATATGATATGCAGGCTCTCTGTTATGAAACCCACAAAAGGGCTGCAATCCCACAGATTGAGGATAACAACTCTGGAAACATTGGAAACAGATGCCTATGGTGTTAGCCACCCATCTGTCATGTTTTCTCCTATTGACTGGAATGAGTGGGTGACTAAAGCCACAGACACCACACATGATCCTTCTACTCTGTCAACCTTGAATCTAGGTGTCTAAGGGAAAGGAAATGCCATTTGCAATAACAAGTCCCCCTTTCCAGCTGCTGGAGGAGGTGGTATTTTCCCTGCTATATCACCATCTTACTATTTGGGCTTTATGAGGATGAGACCCTTCTATCCTGTGGAAGTCCCATAGAAAACCTAGGTCAATGGCCAGAGCAGAGGTGGCACTGGGCCATTTATAGTATAAGAGTAAAGGCCTCACCACCATTCCTTGGAGCCAGGATGTTAACTTCATGACATGTGTGACACTAGTATACTCTGAACCCCATGCGTGAGTGACAAGATGGCAGGTATGAGGATCATTTAGACAGACAGCTTAGTGTATATGACTTGTAAAAGATGAGTAAGTTGGGGTTTTGAGGGCTCAGAACTAACCAACAGATGCGTCATTAGTCACAGCTTTATAATTAATATTACTACTGGCAGAGGATGATTGCTGCAGGCATGTTCTGGGGTGGGGGTGGTGCTGTCTTTCCCTGTCTAAGACTGTCATCCTCTGTCTCAGTTTCCAAACTTTCTGCTCTATTCTGTTCATCCATGAAGGTTTCACCTTTGAAATCATGAACCAAAACAAACTTTTCCTCCTCTTTTAAGTAGTTTATTCTAGGACATTTGTTACAATATTGCAAAAGTAACAAAAAGAGTGGCTGGGAGGGACGCCCCTGGTAGTTGCTCTGGAACATAACTCTTGGAATAGCCTAGCCACTACTTCTTATCAGAGTCAAGGAGACCCTTCATCTTTTTCCTATAAGAGAAATCTACATCTAATATTAGCTATAGAGAACCTAGAGTGTAGAGGACAGAGGGGTCAAGAACATAGGACTAGAGAAAAGGTCTCCATAACTGGGGGAAGAGCCCTGCGGAGGTGACTGGTTAGCTAGGACCCAGGTATTTCTGAATCTGGGTATCTCTCCAGTAAAAGGACCTGTTCTGGCTTGAGAATGTTGGTAGAAGTTATGTAAACTGTGTCACACATAACTAATCCCAACCAGAAACACTACTTATCAAGGAGACTTTCTAGTTTGGGATTTCTGTTTGGCATATATTTAGTGGAATAGGCAGCTTCACATAGCTCTATTCAATGGTACCTGTTGGGTGTTTCCAGGACATGTTTTGAGTGGCTTGTGATCAGCTGAGGCCTGCAAAGAGATGACATGTTGAAGGACACATTTAAAAGCTCTGACTGTCTTTGTTCCCCTTTCACTGTTCCTACTCCAATTAAGTGTTTCGCAAAGTTTACACCAGATGCTGTATTCCTGTGCTGTCTAAAAGTAACCCTGCTTTCAAACTGGTGATGTTGATCTTCTAGTCCATGCTGGTTCAAATTCAAGGCAGGCTCCGCATCACACCATGAACGTGGTTCCAGAGAAGAAAAGAGGTGAGCTGCTAATTGTATTCATGACCCAGGTACTCTAGACATAGCTACCCCCGAAATCCTGTGGGGAAGAAGTACAGAATGTGACCAGGCTGGGGCTTGCACACCTGCCCTCCACTCTCCTCCAGGCACAGCCATTTTGTACCTGAGTAGCCCAGAGGATTCTTAGCATCAGGGCAGAATCTAAATGTTCAATATTTCCACATTTCAGAGCTGAATGGAATGTGAACCCTTCGTCGGTGAGGTCCATGGAGGTTGCTTTGAAAGAAATGGGATTTTATGCATCCACTGTGAAGGAAAGACCAGCATATGTAGCTGGCAAGCATGCTGTTCATTTGCATCAATGTTCCTGGACCTCCCCATAGGTATCTAAGATGGACAGGAGAAGCCTATCTGGACACACTGCTCACTGAGCTGTGCAGGACGTACTTGTGATCGGTCCACAGATTCACCTCTGTCTGTATTCAGTGTGACTGTCTATAAGGCCCTCTCCTAAGAAAGCTCATCCCTTATTACAGGGTCCCAGTTCAGGTCAACATCTTGGACATCTGGCAAAACAGCATTGTGCCAGATTTAAAGTGTTTTTGTTTTTGTTTGTTTGTTTTGTCCTCCTCCTCTTGATCCTCCCCCACCATCTCCTTTTGTCCTCTTCTTTGAATGTGTTTCTGTGTATAGTGTGTATAAATAATGCGTGCCATCATGTGTAGGATTGCATAATTGTGCATGTTCATGTGTGTGTGCGTGCATGTGGAAGCCTGGGCTTGGCATATCAGGAATCTTCTTCGATTTCTCTCCAACTTATTCATTCAGGTAGGGTCTTGCAACTGAACCCAGAGCTCACTGATACAGGCTAGTATTGCTGGCCAGCTTGTTCCATAGATTCCCCTGCCTCTGCCTTCCAAGTACCAGAATGGCAGATGTGACTCTATGCTCACTCAGCATTTACATGAGTTTTGGGGGTCCTAACCATAGTTCTCACACTTCCAAGGCAAGGGCTTTAGGTTTTGAGTCATCTCCGTAGTCAGGTGTTTTATCTGCAATGGGAATGTTACTGTTAACAGAGTAAAGCAAGCAGGTGGGCTTGGTCGCTCATCCATCCTGGTAACACAACTGGCAAGTGATGTCCAAGGACCTTCCAGTCTCTGCTCCCTTTGCACTTGAGTTACAGACGCGTATTACCTTACTCCATGTTTACACAATTCTGGGGATCCCAGGTCACATCTGTGTGTTGTATAACAGGTGACTTATGAGCTGAGTCATTTCTCCAGTCCCCAAGTTTTCCATTTTTCTATTTCAGTATTTGCTCTTTAACTATTAAAAAGAAAATTCTCAGTTACCTACATGTTGGGTAAATGATCAAAAAAAAAATTCTCAAATCCTGCAAGTTTTCTGTCATCATTGGATACAGAAAGGGTTAAATCACTTAAATAATTCTTCAAATAAAGACTTGTTTGATCTAATTAATAATTGGGAGATTTATATAGTGTTTTCTCTCATTTTCACAGAGGCTATGTATGTTTTGTTGAACTGAACACTAATGTAGTAATTTGTGCCTGTCGACAATTTTATTTTTCATCAAGTGGCCATGGCTGACCTGGAACCTTCTATGTAGATGAACCTGGCTTCTAACTTACAGATATATCTTCCTCTGCCTCCTGCAGGGTGGGATTGAAAGCATGACCTACTATGCTCTGCCTATAAAAATTTAAATGAAAAATTTATGTCATCAGAAGTTAGGGGAGAACATTTATTAAGTTGAGGTACCACAAAGATCAGAATTCACAATGACAGATTTGTGATTTCCAACGACAAAATTCAAGTTTTGACATAACACCAATCAATGATTCACAAATGTTTTTACACATACATATACTGAAGCCACCTATACACATCCATCGAGACATGTTTTGTGACAGAGTTGACTTCAGATGTAAAACACACCATAGGATTTCAATGGGTACCTAAACTCAACTGAATCCCACAGACCAGTCAGGCCTGGTGCTCCATAATGGCTCTGTTTCTAAAATAATTCTCTGCACTTCTGTTAACATTTTGTTCAAAACTCTTCAATCAAATTATTCTACATATTAAGTCCCAAAGTATAATTGAGGATTTAAGGCTTTGGGCAAATTGCAATTATTGTAATATTTATCTGTCTTAAAGCAAGCAAGAAAGGGATCGTGTTAAACTGTAAGACTTTAATGGTGATAATATTTAATTTCAAAAGTCTATAATTCATTTTGAGATATGTCTACTTTTGAGGAGAGAGTTTTGATTAAAGTATGGCTTTCTTACCATTCTATTAAGAAAAGTTTCAAATACACACAGAAGCTGACAAAAAGGCTGTAGAGACCAGCAAGTAGTCTCCGTGCCTTGTGCAACAAGAGCACCTCCAGTTCTCTATTTTCCTCAGGCTCGGCCCATAGCTCTATTATTTAGTCAATGAGTTTTTCTTTTTTTTTTTTACTCATTTGAATATAAGTTTGAGAAGTTACACGTCACTTCTCATTGCTGAGCATTTAGATTTGGGACTAATGAAATGACACATTAAGTAAAGAATCATTTGCTGCCAAGTTTGAGGACCAGAGTTCAATCCCCAGGGCCTCCCTGGTGAAAGGAGACAATTGACTCCTACAGGTCATTCTTAGACTTCTACCCCACCGACACAGTATACATTGGCTTATGCCTACATAATACACAAAACACATAAATAAATATAATAAAAGACCATTCAGCATGTATAGTACTAACTTCTTTGTCTGTTTGTAACTTTTCACCTAGAATTTTCATCCTGTGGTTGGCTCAGTCTTTAGGTTATCCTGATCCTACAACCCATTTAACACAGTTCCTCATGTTGTGGTGACCCCCAACCATAAAATTATTTTCGTTGCTACTTCATAACTAATTTTGCCACCGTTACGAGTTGTAATTTAAATGTCTGTGGGTTTTTTTTTTGATACTCCTGTGAAAGGGTCATTTGACCCCCAGGAGGGTTGAGACTCACAAGTGGAGAAATGCTGGAATAAACCATTCCCTTTTTTTGTCCAACCTCATTAGGCAGCCACTGAATTATACTGTGGTATTGTAGAACCTGGTTAAGCACAATTCTAGAGTAACAGGAGGTCTTATCCAAAGGGTTCTTTTACTCAAAATAAGAGTTTATGCAAATCCTCTTTGTGTTTGTACTGTGAGAAACTGCCAGTCTGCATTGCTCAGTAAACTACAGTTTGTTTATGAGGTGGGGGTGTTGAACTGTTGAACTGTCAGTGGACACATTTCCAGTTCAGAGATACATGAGAAGGTTGTCAGAGCACTCTTGGAAAGAACTTTTTATAGACATATGACTTCATTTCTTGGACATATGTTTGTTTTAGGAGAAACTGTCCAATATTTTCCAAACTGGTGGTAACATTCAAAAGTGTTACCCAATGTGTGTGAGTGCCAACTGCTGCATGCCCTCTCATTATACATCCCAAGCCACCATTGCTTTAAGACTGAGTCTTGTGGCTTAATTTCATTCCTTAAGGCTACTATCGGCCAATCATTTTTTAATGCATTTGCTAATCATTTGTAAGTCTTCCTTAAGATATCCTCATGTTCTAAATTAGTTTGTTTGTACATCAACAAAGAAGTCAATAAAAGTTCCTTTTAGGAACGTTCTGGAATCTGTTGGTGGCTTACTCATCAATTCTATTTTAATGAGGAGACATAATTTGATGACATGAAAGCATTTTTGTTTTCTTCTTGTGACTGGTGGTAGCACACTAAGACATGGCAGAGCTCCAGGTCTTAGTTCTGTGCTTTCTTCTTGGACTTTGATAGTTTTTAATTTATTTAATTTAATTATAAAAATAAATTATTTTAATATATAATTCAAATTACACACACACACACACACACACACACACACACACACACACCTCCATGAGGTAGGAGGTAAGGGTTATACTTTTCCTACATATGCCTTCTTCACCCAACACTGTGTTTAAGTAAATATTTCTTCCAATTATATTATTATTAGGCTGTTTTGTACACCTGCTTGAGTTTATGTACATTACATGGATTTAGAAGCATATGGAGGCCAGAAATCATAGGATCCCCTGGAAGAGGGGACTCTGAGCTACCATGTGGACACTAAGAACTGAAACTGGTCCAATCAGCACGATTAGATTACTAAACGTTCTTAAATGTGAGCCATCTCTCAGGCTCTTTAAAACTTTAAATGCTATGCTTTTGGGGCTTTGTCCTAGTTATCTCCGATGTCTCTTAACACAGTCAGGAGTCATTTGTGGGAGTCTCAGGTGAGAAATTTCCCAGAGCTGATTGGCCTGTGGCTATTTCTGTGAGGGATTGTCTTGATTGATGATTAATGTGGGAGGGTCTAGTCCACCATGGTAACATCCCTAGACAGCTGGTTCTAGGGTGTATAAGAAAGACGGCTACCTGAACAAGTCAGAGAGCCAACCATTAAGCATCATTCTACCACGGTTCCTCAGTGAAGGACTGTGACCTGGAGGCCTGACTTTCCTTGCTTTTGCCAGAGAGGAAACCGAAAGAGGTTTTCTATCTAAGTATAAGCATCAATCTCAATGTTTCTGCCTCAGAATCATACAGTCCTAATGGCCTTGCATTTAGAAATTTGGTGAACTTCTTCTTGATTTCAAAAATTAATCTCAATGATGCAGATATTTATGTTTCTTCACAAAGTCCCAGACAAAACTGTCAAATCCTACAAGGATTCTTTATGATATTATGGCTTATATACTCTGCAAAAATCAGTTCAGGGAGCAGTAGTGTCTTAGCATATGGACTGAATCAGAAGCAGTTGTCTCTCTGCCTATCTGTCTGTCTGTCTATACCAATTAATCACTCATTTATCTATCATCTGTTCATTTATTTATATATTCATCATTTATCTATCCATTTATGCATCTATCATCTATCTATCTTTCCTTTTGTAATAGATTTTGGGTTAGTAAGACTTCCTATGTATTTTTTGGGTCTGTGTGACCTATTCAATAAATATACCTAGCTTATTAAGCTTATCAGCATAAAGGCTTTCAAACTATAATTTTATTTCTTTTTACTATCTACAAGGCCTTTAGGGATGCCCCTTGTTTTATTGGGGCAACCATTGTGTGTATTTTCTCTCCCTTTTTGCATGAATCACCCAACAATTTATTGTTATTTTTGGTCTTCAAAAATCCTGTTTCAGAAAGCTGAGGCAGGAGATTGTAAGTTGGGATATAGAGTGAATTCAATGCTAGCATGAGCAAATTAGGAAGGTCTTGTTTCAAAATAAAGGAACAACGAGTCAGGGCTAGAGAGTAGGCTTAGTGGGAGAGCTGCCTGACTAGCATGCAGGGGGCTCTAAATTCTATGCCAAGAATCACACTCAAAAGCTCTTTAACTTCTCTGCTGTTTCCCTTTTCTTTATAATTCTGATTCTAATTCTTCATTTTTCTGTTTTAAAATTTTGAGACACTAAACTCATAGCTATTTCTCTGCCTCCATCTCCCAAAGTGTATGATTAAAGGGGTACGTCACCATAACAGGCCACTTCCAATTTTTCTTACCTTTCTTTTCTATGTATTGTGTTAGCTTCATTTCTAGCCTCTAAAGGGAGCTGACTTTGTCCCACTACAATTCTGAATCCTCTTACTGCGTCAGTTTTCCACAAAGCTAAGTGCAGCTTTAAATCTATCATGTGGGAGTTTAATTAAAACCCCTGAGATTTTTCTGTATTTTCATTTTCATTGTGGCCAATATAATGTTCTCCTGTGATTTTTTTTAAATCCATGATTACTTAGGTGTGTTGTTTAATCTCTATGCTTTCCTATGTGTCATATTGTTTAATTCTAACCTAATTTCATTCTAGGTAGAGGTGATATCTCATATTCTTACAATCACTGTGTTGATATGTATTCTACAGCCTACGTTGTGGTCTTCTCTGGTCTTCACTCCTTATCTGTACTTTGTTGAAATGTGCACTTGAAACTGCTGAATATGACATGAGCATCAATAAGAGTCAGTTTGGTCATGGTGGTTGTTGTGTTCTTCATGGCAATCTATACATTTTTCTTTTTTAAATTTCATTTTTCTTCATATTTAAGATCAATTCTTTGAGAATTTCAAACAATTTATTTTGGTCATATTCATTCCAGCTCCTTCCAGATCCATTTCCCTCTTTTCTACCTGCCAAACTCTGTGTGTCCTCTTTGTTTTTCTATATGAACCCACCAAAACAACTTGCACTGCCTTTATTCTTAGACACATGACCTTCCATGGAACCGTCATCTACTACTTACCAGGAGACACACTCTTAAAGATCGCTGACTCTCCTTCTCCAGCAGTTATCTGTCACCAATGGCTGCTCAGCTAGGGGTGGAACTTTGAGCCCATCTTCCCCCTCTGTGCTGAGACTTGGTCTGGTTTGAGCTTGCACAGGTCTTATGCATATTGTCACACAACTGGAGTTCATGTATGCACACACCTTGCTTTCTTATAGTCCAGTAACTCTAGAGAGACTATCTTATATCTGTATTTATGTGGCACCTGTTGATAAAAAAATCTGATGGCCTATGACATAGGCAGGAATTAGAAGGGGGAACATTTGGGAGGCAGAAAGAATTCTGAGATAGAGGCAAGTGTAGGAAATGCATCTGGGAAGATGTGAGGAGACAGAGGCATGGCACCTAAGCACAGGTAACCAGCCACGTGACAGAATGTAGATAAAAATGAATGGGATATCTTAAGTTATGACTCTAGTCAGAGAAGAGCCTGGCTATATGGCCAATGCATTTGTAAATATATTTTTAGTCTGAATCTTATTTCTGGGAGCAGGGCACTGGGAAAGGAAACCAACTTTACCTTCAACAACTCACCATCTTTGGCTCCCAATCTCTTTCATCTTCTGCAATGATTCTTGAGCACTGATAGGAGGGGATATGATGCAGACCTCTACTTTAGGGCTGGCCATTTTGAGTCTTTTATTTGCTAAACCTTTATAACTTGTAGATCTCTGTGTTAGTTATCATCTTCTTCACAAAGAAGCTTCTCTGATGACACTTGAAAGATACATATTTGTGTGTGAGAGAGACAGAGACAGAAACAGAGAGATAGAGACAGAGACAGAGAGCGATTAGGAGAGTTTTTAATACTATGACCACTTAACAGATGTCTTATTTAGGGTCACTACTGCTGTGATAGTTTATTTTGGCATACATTTCCTTCCATATCACTGTTCATCATTGAAGGAAGTAGGACAAGAACTCAAATGGATAGCAACCTGAAGACAGAAGCTGATGCAGAGGCCATGGAGAGTTTCTGCTTACTAGCATGCTCAGTTTGCTTTCTTATACGACCTAGGACTACCAACCCAAGAATAGCACCACCGATAAGAATGGCTGTGCCCTCTCCCATCAATCAATAATTAAGAAAATGCCCTACAGATGGACCTTATGGAGGTATTTTCTTAATTGAGGTTCACTCCTTTCAGACAATTCTAGCTTGTATTAGTTGGCATAAAAGTAGTGAGCACAGCAGAACAATGTCAATTGATTCTCCCCTAGGGCCTATGACATATGAAGTCATAGGTGCTAATATCTGCCAGGCATGGAGTTCTTCTTGTGTATTAGGCTTCAAATCTATGCAGAAAGTGATTGGTTTTTCCCATGACATCTGTGCCACTACTGACATAATGGCCATGTCCTTCTAAGCCAGTTTTTACTGTATCTCCCAGAGTTCACAGTTTGGTAAAATTGTTCTTTATTTTCTTCTTCAGTAGCTTGCATAGTACCTTCTACACCAGGGCCAGCTTGATCTCTCTCTGTTCTATGACTCAAGCATGTGGTGTCTTCAGTCAATAGGTTCTTACTATCTTCTTCTAGAGGGTAATTAAGAACAATGTCAGCATCATATAATGTTTGAGGGGGTCTATGATGCCCCACTGACCAGTAACTCCAAGAAGTAACCTACTCCTGGCACTGGGATCTTTATTTCATAACCTGTGATGTCTAGAGTAAGCATTGCACCTATCTACATCCTCATAAGGTAACTCCATTTAAACTCTTTTATATGTGTGTATGTATATGTTCTAGGATGATCCTATAGTTGTAGATTTCCAAATGCCATTTTCAAAGATCGTTTAGTATCAATTTTCCTCCCCCATATTCTTCTCTACTTTCCCCTCCCAGCAGTTTAATGTTAATGGAAACATTGGGTGAAAAGTGTGAAGTCCCCCTGTATTTCCTTTGTGAAGCTTCTCCATTGTGGTGCCTCAGGTTAGTGTGGCACCTTGGCTATGGCTGATGAAGGGGCTGACACTCTCTATCATGAGTGATAGGCCAGAATGGTCTCATTATGGGTTTTAGAGTCTTTGGGTTCGGGCAGAAGATGATGCACTGTTCCTTCCTTATGGTAGCACTCAGCAGTGTCGCTGCTCCAACTTCCCTGATTTCACCACCTCCCTCTCCTCCCTCTCCATCTTCCTGTGATGCTAGTAATCATGGTCCTTTACTGCCTCACAGTTGTATCTTTTCCATAATGTCACCTAGCTGTGATCGCACAGCCTGCAGCCTTTGTAGACTGGCTCCTTTCACTAGCAATGTGAACTTCCGTTTCCTGTGCCTTTCCGCAGCTGACAGCTTGTTCACACAATTGCTCGCTCCTTGTGCTTGGGGCTCCTGCAAAAGGATCTTGGATCTTCTGGTACACTGCCCAGGTACAGAACCCTTCTTTCACGGACACTGGAGGGCAAGTAGTGAACCCCAGGTCAGACAGCGATCACCCTCAAACCACAAGTGCTCCAAGAAGAAGCAGCATCAGGAAAGCTGAAATTCCTCTCTCAGCCCCTATAGACCCTTTGCCAACTGCTTTTGCTTTCAGTGTTGTCTGTGTGCAGAGTTAGACTGATGTGTTGAACAATGATGTAACTTGTTAGCTTTCAGCAACTACCATCCTTTCTAGCTTAAAATGGATGCCAGCCTACAAGTTCTGATCCCCAAATGCCAAACCTCTGCCAGCATCATTTATCCCCAGGTAGAACCTCATCGCACTTAGTGACAGAGGTTGAAAGGGAGAACTTGCTTGACTCAGACAGCTTGCTTTGAAAGCTCAGCTGAGCTTCAAGTGCAAGGATAAACACAGAAACTAGAGGTAGGAACTCCCAACACGGATCATTCTAGATGCTTTTTGGGACCCACAAATCTAGGGCACAAGAGATATGGGGAAGTGGGTCATCATGATCTGGGCACAAGCGTAAGACAAGAACAACAATGAGGTTGTCCTTGCAGGACCATGAAGGGTGGAAGTGACCCTGGAACAAGGAGAGATGGCACCTTCTGGAAGGATCTTGGAGCTGAATCTTGGTAAATGAGAAGAGAGCTTCAAGGTCTATCTTTCATATGGGAGTCACCCTCCTGTTCTGATCTGGCATGGCAGAGTCATTTTTATCTCCCTTTGTGATCTGGACTGGGAGAAAGGGCCTCTACCCTCTAATTCATCCTCACCTGAAAAAAAACCACTGTGATGGAGAACTAATGTGTATTTCTTCTAGACTTTTCTCTGCCAATGAGGTCAACATCAGAGTTCTCTTTTGGGGAGAGGAATTCTGAATCTAAAGATATATATGGTGTACCCTGGGTAATCCAGTCTCAAATGGGGATGTATCAGAGCTGTCAAAGGCACCTGTGAGTTGAAGTTAGAATTTGGATTCCAAGTGATCAGTCCTTTGCCATGTTCTCTCTCTCTCTCTCTCTCTCTCTCTCTCTCTCTCTCTCTCTCTCTCTCTCTCTCTCTCTCCATTGATCTCCAGGAGCTAATGTTTATCAGGACGTGCATACCCAACCAGTGGACAGATTAATCCTGTATGAGAACCTTCTAAAAATAGAATCAAATCAAAGAAGCACTTATGAAATGACACCTGTGCACATCAACTCAGTCCAGTCTATACTGCCCATTTGGGAACCTCTTAGGAGCCAGAATGAGTTTGTGCACTCATTATGACCCCTGTTAAGGATTAGAGGTATTGTGCTGAGCAAGCTGTCTGGCTTTCTGACAGACTAACTTGCAAATGTGTCCTGAGCATCCAGGAAGTTCCTGATCCCTCAGGCGCAGAAGTCAACTTAGCAAGTTCCCATTGGAATTTTATTCCGATGATGGACATTTTCTTTCGCATAGAGTTCTGAGAGACACTATCAAACCCAAACTTGTCCCAGGGTGGAAGACGTTTAAAATCAATGACATGCTAAGCAATGCAAGCCGGGGTGACTGTGCCCAATGGCTTCTGACTGAAGGTCCTCATAGGAGCTTTCACCATTGCTCCTTTGGCATAACCTGCCAAACTGTAGCACAGGGCTTCCACCTGTCCATCAATCCTGGACTCGCTTGTGATGCTGGGCACTAAAGGACAGTGCTGTGTAGGGTCGTCTGCACTCATGTCCTGGGGAAAAAGAGGGGCTTCAGGAAAAGGGATTTGAAGGGCTGCAGTCAGCAGAAGCCAAAGACTCTGGGGCAAATTTCAGCCAAGCTGGAGGTGGCACATTTCTAAATAAATTAAATTGCACACAAAGCTGGATCTGAATCTCCACAACCAATATCTCTCTGAAGGCTGGGAACTGGCCTACACTTTATCACAGCCCAATCTTGATATAAAACCACTAGATAGAAGCTGGGTCTCAGAGAAGTGGAAATTCCAAGCTTTGGCAGCCAGGCTGTGCCCGCTCATTGCATTAACAAGGCAACACATAACCCTCATATCAGTGAGCAACAACTACAGACCAGGTATCCACAGAACAGTGAACTGCAGTCCCCAGACTCTGGTCTGCTGGTCTTACCTCAAAATATCCATATGGCAACTCTGAGCAGCCAGGTGGACCATTGATGGCTTCCCAAATATATGAGATTCTACTGGGCACTGTACATCCTCTTATTCTCCAGAAGATAGGGGGAAAAAAGATCATGTTGTGAGAGGAGTCATTCAAGAGGCTGGATGGAAACCCTGAGAGGCAGAAGAACAAGAGAAAATGGAAAAATTACAGAATCACATTGGCAAGAAAATATAGTGTCCCATACAGAGAGACCTTGTGTACCCTTGGCTCAGTTTCTCCTAAGGAACATCTTATAAAACAGTGGTGGTCGGTGGTCAGCAACACTGACAGGATGAGAACACTGATAAAATCCATAGACAGAGTCTCTCCAACACTCAGCAATCCCCAGTTTTGTCCTTTTATAAACCCTCCTGTCTCCTCCTGTCCTTCCACCATTCTTGAACCCTCATAACCAGCAAACTCTAGTGTCTCTAAATGTCATTTTGAGGTTGATAATAATTCAGATCATAATGTTAGTTTCATTTCTGTGGCTGTGACAAAAAGAAAAGAAAAAGTTCCAGCAAAAAGCAACTTAGAAGAGGAAGGATTTATTTGCTTTGAATTCCAAGTTTACAGACCGTCATTGTGGGAAAGCCTGGGCAGTAACTTCCAACAGCTGGTCACATCACATGTAAGTCAAAAGCAGAGAGAAATGATTGTACACATGTTTACTTAACTCCCTGCCTGTGCTTGGCTAGCTTTTTGCATTCATACAATTCAGAACACCCTGCCTAGGGAATGGTGTTGCCCATAGTGGACTGGGTCGTCTCTTAACAATTGAGACAATTTCTCTGTAGACATAGCCACAGATTAACCTGATCTAAATAAGTCCTCATGATTTCAGACTATGTCAAGTTGACAGTTAAAATTGATCAACACATGTAGTGTATGTATACTTCTAGAACTGGCTGTTTTTTTCACAGCATAATTCTCTGGTAATTTACCAAAGTTTTGTATAACAACAACTCAATCTTCTTCACCATTGACCGAGGGCTCTTAGTGTGCTGAGATCATGGATCTTTTACCAGTTGCCTATAAGAGGCTTTCATAAACATGTGTTCATACATTTATGAATGTCAATCTTAATTTTCCTGGGATAAGTGCTCAGGAATGCAGTTGCTACACTGTATGGGAGGAAAGTGTCTGATTCAGACAGAACACTGGGCTTTTCAATAACAGTTGTTCTGTCTGCACACAACATCTTCCCTGGAGCTTGGAGTTTTCACCAATTATCTTGACTATTCCCACAGGTCTGCTATGGTATCTGATAAATGATAAAAGATAGGTAGTTACATAAATAGATGACAAATGGATAGATAGATAGATGACAGATAGGTGATAGATTATAAATAGATGATAAATGATAGACAATAGATTTAAATAGATAAATGATAGATGATAAATAATGGAAGATAGGCTGATGATAGAAAACAAATAGATAATAGGTAAAAATAGATTGATTAATAGATGATTTTGTGTGTGTGTGTGTGTGTGTGTGTGTGTGAGAGAGAGAGAGAGAGAGAGAGAGAGAGAGAGAGAGAGAGAGAGAGAGAGAGAGATTAGCACTGGGAAGGGTCTAAAGTCAGAACCCTTCCCACCAGCCACTGGAAGTCTCAGGAGCCTGCACCCTTGAGGCTTTTTAAAACAAAGTAAATGAAGGGGGATAGTGGGAAGTACTAATCCATAAGTGTTTCTGGAGACACCTGCAATTATGGCGTCAGAGAAGTGACAGTGAAAATGCTGATTTTCCTTATTGTAATTAGTATTGGTGGTGATAGTCCCCAGTCCTGGGTCTTTTGTTGTTGCTTTTGTTTGTTTGTTTGTTTGTTTGTTTGTTTGTTTTGTGGTATGGAGCATATCACAAACCCCAGAACTTCACGATGAGCTTACACATCTGTCCAGCTCTTGCAGCTTGCCGAGGATGAGAGAAAATACTTTGTTTCTCATCAAGAACTTGGCAGGAAACGGACCAGATCGGGTAGGGAAATTTGGGACCTGCTCTTTCTTATATTAAGGCTTATATTTGTCCAGGTATTAGCATGGAGATGAGGGAGGCTGGAGTTTCTACTCACTCTTGTTATGCAACCATCTCTGTCACAATCTTGGTGGCCATTTCCCTTCTGATTGGTCCTCTCTGCTATTTCTTGTATGTCTTTGGTCATATTAGGGTATCAGAGAGGACCAGGCAGCCAGTCTGCTCCCTGGGAGTGCCTGATATGTTTCCAGAGCCCACTCTGGTTATCCCAGAATGATGGTAGTAAATTTTTCCATTAATAAAAAGATGGGGCATAGCTGGGTGATGGTGGGGCATACCTTTAGCCTATAATCCCAGCACTTGAAAGGCAGAGACAGATAGATCTCTGTGAGTTCACGGCCAGCCTGGTTTATAGAGCAAATTCCAGGATTGCCAGGGCTACACAGAGAAACTTTGTCTTGAAAAACCAAACCATACCAAACCAAACAAACAAAAACACAGTGTGAGAGCTATTCAGCTATTCAGCCTTCTGGCGAGTGGCTCCGTCAGGTAGGTTCATCTGAAGACCATCAGTAGGGGTCATTTCCTTAAGATATCTGTCCCTTCATTAGGGGCCCCATCCTAGCCTCACATGCACCCCATCCCATCCCCAGCATAGAGCAGCCTTTCTGGAAGCCTGAGAAGTCACAGCCCTGTTGTGACAGACTCTGACTTTGTTCAGAGGCTACCAGCTTCCTCAAATGGCCAAGCTCTGTGGCAGCTTTCCAACCAGCCTGAGATTTAATTTGTTTTTTTGAAAATGTTCAGTGATGTTCTTAAAAGATCTCTGTATGAGGGTTGCATGTGGTTGGTGATTGGTTGCTGAAATCAAGGTCTCCTGAGGTAATGTGAGTCACACATAACTAAGGTAGGGAAGCAGTTCAGGAAGCAGCACCATTATAGATGCCTTCTCCCCATGATCCTTCCTCGTAACCTCCAAGAGAAGCCATATTCATAACCTAAACCCTGGGTCTTTGAGTGTGACCTTGCTTCTAAAAGGTATTGCTGAACATGGATACCATCATCCACATAAGAACTCCAGGCCTGACAAGGTGGAGGCAGAAACTAGGTAGTAAAGATTTTCCCAACCCGGAATCACCATAACCTAGAGGTAGATTGGGATGGGTTTTCCTCCAGAGCTTCTAAGAGGGACCAACTCCAGACTCCCCAGACTTGTTCCCCACCTTTCTCTCCACTATCTCTACAAAACTAAAGGACCACAAATGTTACTTTAAACTAGTTTGTTTAAACGGATTTGCATGGCAGCCCTGGGTAAGCAACACACCCCTAAACCCTGAAAATACATATCCTATTACAGTTGCTCACTGGTTTCTTCACAGCTGCCCGATAGACAGGACTGGAGTGCTTCAGGGAAAAGCCTGGCTCAGAGTCAACACTCAAGTCTGTGGCCTCTGTACAGAGCTGAGAACAAGGTTCCTGTGTTTGACTGTTCCCAGGTCTTCTCTCTCCTCTCGTGGCTGCTGAGGATCAACTCTCTATGTCACCTTTGCACTTTCCTGTCCCGCCCACTGTCACCAGTGTTTCTTCTCTGCTTCTCATTTAATGCCTTAGTGAAGTCCTCGTCTCGCTGATCCCTTGAGCAGGAGATGATTCTGACAGTGACTACTCTTACACATAATGAAGATTTGGATGAAGTCGAAATGAAATCCCTTTTCAAGGCCACAGGCTGAAAGCTGCTTAGCAAAGCTCACCACACCCAAATCATCTACATCAAAGCCCAGGAAGTAACCAAGGCTAAACCCATGTGGTTGTCACATATCAAGCCAAGTGGATTCTCGAAGTCAGCCTGCCCATGTTTAAATGGCACACCTGCAGCCATAAGCTTGGTGCCAGGCCACTGCCAGGACCAAGTGGGACGTTTCTGGACTCCTAGCCCAGGAATCAGATGCTGGTGAACTCTGCCAATCTTGAGAGCTCTTTGCTTAAATTAGTGCCAAGTATCCACCTTTGAAAATTCACCATTGTCATTTCTGTAGAAAGTGTAAATCCTTGGTGCTTCTCCATGGGAGACCTTGGTGTTGTTCGGGAGGAAGACGAAACCGCACAAATTTTAGAAAATGTGATATTTAAAAGGCAGTTGGTCCTCAGTCAGAAAACTTGACATTTAAAGCCACCTTCAATTTTTCTAAAAGAAAAATGTAAAAGGTCTATTTCTGCCTAGAGAGAAAAATGTATAAAACAGGGAGTTTCGCCTGGGAAAAAAAGAAGGTTGCATTTTTTATTTTCTGTCTTTGTGAAGTTGAAATCCAAGAGAGAAGGTGAGGCTCTGCCAGGGTAGATGGAGCTGGGGGGCACTGAGTGCAAGGAAAGTCAGGAAAGTGAGGGGTAGAGGACTTCCCCAAACCACAGAACCCAGCTGGCCACACATGAACCCGGAGATACCGCTTGAAATAAAACACTGAACAATCTCTGTAAATTAGAGTCCCACAGGTAGACATCTTTGTAGAAGGCTCCAACTAGAAGATGTATCTAGTCTACGGCCATACTGCCCTGAACCTCCCGATCTTGTCTGATCTCAGAAGCTAAGCAGGGTCAGGCCTGGTCATTACTTAGAAGATGCACTGGGAACCGTGGTGCCGAGTCCGTGGTTTATGCTGCTGTTTTCTATGGCTTTGGCTGTTTCTGCTCTAGCAAAGGCCAGAGGTGCTGGATGGGAGGAGCAAGCCCAGGTTTAGAGAGAATGAGAGGTCAAGGAGGGAGATTTATCTCTCAGTGGGGAAAGCTGTGTCTTCAGACTGGCATGTGTAGAGGTGGCAAGGGTGAAACAAGTCAAGCCTGAGGAAATCCTCAGAACATGGCCTTGACACAGAAAGTTCCAGACAGCATATCTTTTGAATGCAACTTGCCCAACTGGAGCTTCATGTGACTGGAGAGTGCAAAGGTCAGGTGGAGGAGACTTCTCTCTCTCTCTCTCTCTCTCTCTCTCTCTCTCTCTCTCTCTCTCTCTGTGTGTGTGTGTGTGTGTGTGTGTGTGTGTGTGTGTGTGTGTGTGTGTTGGGCAAACAAATCTATCCTCAGTCACACCAAAAAATTAGTGGTTATTTGGTAGTGGAGTGAGCAGACATCCCCCAAAGATAATGATAGTTGGTTCACCTCATCAACTCAGTCCCCAAAATACCTAACGACCCCCAGGAGCTCATTAAATGGCACGTGCTACTCATTTCAAATTGTAGTTCTAATGGAACCTTCATGAAGTCACTCTTGCATGAATTCAAGCCCAGAAGAGCCAGTTCCAAAATGGCAAGAACCATGAGTCTCCTGCCAAGAGACTAAGGCAGGAGAAAAGCTTCCAACCTGAGTTCGAGAATCTGGTGGAAAGCCTGACGTACTCACACAGGAGAGCTGCTCCTTGAATTTAGGAGGGAGTGGATTTGCACAGATGATTTGGCATTTTTTTTCTACATTGAAAGATTACTTTTGTTCTCTAATATTTTTCCTGAGGATGCTGTTCATTTTATTTTAAAATATTTTCATTCTTCAAGTGCATTAACACACACACGTGTGTGTGTGTGTGTGTGTGTGTGTGTGTGTGTGTGTGTGTACACATGAGCACATGAGGTAGATGGAAGGCCAGTAGAGAGTATCAGATGCCCTGGAGATGGAGTTAAAGGCAAAGAGACACCCGATGTGGGTGTGGGGAATTGAACTTGGGTCCTCTACAAGGAGAGAAGACACTATTAACCACTGAGTCATCTCTCCAGACCGAAATGATTTGTTTTTAATGGAGGTGATGTCATAGGTATGACTTGACCTAGACCTGTGGAGGAACAGTAGAGACTAACAAGACATGTCCACTCCCATGGCTCTTAGTAGCCAGCTATGTGCATTCAGTCAGAGACTAACACTGCACGCCTTGTCTGGGACATGCTCAGTTTCTGGAATGAGTCCTGCTATGCTCCCTTCTGACTTCCCTCCTCTCATCTGAGCCCTCATTGTTCTTCACTTGTACCTTTGGATTGTTGTCTACCTGGGCTCCTACCACAGCTCCCCTCAGGAGCTTTTAGAAAGACCTTTCTAGACCTTGCTTCTTTCAGGCCACTTCTGTGATCAGCAGCCATTCCTAGACTTGAATCACCCACTCGAGAAAGTCCAGTGTTACATCTTGATATTTTTCCCTACCTTCTCTTACGTCGTCTCTGGAACTCCTTTCTCATGCCTTCTCCACAGTGCCTGGCTTCCACTTGGAGAATCCCCTCCACTTTGCCTGCCCTTCTTCCACCTCACCCTGTTTAATCTGCTCCCATCCCTCAAGGCTCCTAGAGCACATGGACTCCTCCCAGCACCTTCCACCCAGGATGTACATATGAACCCAAGTAATCCATATTTGCAAACCTCACAGCACTTGCTTTATTCTGTCTGGTGCCAGCCTGCCCCATATGTACTACACTACCCGGAGGTACCCATCTGTCTCCTTGTATCCCATGCCTCTCACTCAGGGAGAACCTGCTAGATGGTCTTTATATCTAGTCAAGGTTTCCTTTTCCCCTGCTGTGAAACGATAGGCACCTTGACCTTTGGAGTCAACCCTCCCTCTTCTCCTGTGGCCTCTGAAATGAGAGTGTGACATATACAGACCATTAATCTCCCTTGTCACTTTCTTAACCACCAAAAGGTCTCACAGGTGCTAGATGCTCTCATCCAACCCAACTAAGATCACAACTCCTGTCTCACAGTTAAAGAAATTGGTCAGACACCCAGATTTCTACTTCCCCCCACCAAACAGCTCTCAAGCATGAATGGCTCAGGAAGCAAAGGCAGATGGACTTGGACTCCAGTCAAATGCTCTATTCACCACTCATGACTGCTTCTCCTACTGAAATCAGGTCCTTTGCACTGACTGGATCTCACTTGGTGTTGACTCAAACTGTCCTCAAGATGAATAGAACATCTATGTGGCCTATGTGGTCTGACCCAGGCTTGGCAGAGAGGAATTCCTTAATCCATATTTTCAAATGAGTTGTAAATAGGTGATTGAAACCCCAAACATAGGCATGCAAGAGCTGATCATTTAGTATGAAGAATCAAAGGAAAGCCCCAAGGGTCAGAGCCGCTGAGATTTTAATATGTGTGACCTTAAATGAAAGCACTGAGTCATCACAGAAGAACATACACAACATATAGGCAATACGAAAGCAGCTTAAAAAACATTTAGTATTAAACAGGAAGGTAGGAGGAACCAGAAACAAGAAGAGTTGTGGAGAAAAGATGGGGTAAAGGCTTGGGAAACTCAAGCTCAATATTCTGAAAGAGCACAGGGTAATTTCAGACAGGGAAAGTCTCTGTCATGGTATTTACAGAGGAGGTGGGAAAGCCTCCAAGGGTGAAGTATGGAGTACAGGCCATGTTGAACTCCAGAAGAAGAAGGAGGTTACCTGGCTACCCCTTGATCTCATAGCAGTAAGCTTCAAGAACATGCCCAGTATCAGTGCTCACAGTAGCCACAAACCTTACAGCAATACAGCAATCACACAGGCATACGTAGACACTTGTCCCAAACACACACCTCCACACATTATTCTCCAGCTCAGGAGCCCCTGGATATTTCTCTTGTCACTGTGGACAGCTCAGCTTCTAATTACTCTGAAAAAAGGGGAGGGACTTTTGGGACACTGCACATGGCAAATCTCTGCATCCTGCCATCTTCAGCCTCACCCCATATCCTTCTTGTTTCTGTATGTTTCTTTGCCTGTAAGCATTGACGTAGGACAGCAAGCAAAAACCACAAGAGTGCTACTCTTGATTCTTGTTGCAGTGTGTGTGTGTGTGTGTGTGTGTGTGTGTGCATGCGCACGCGTGCACATGTAAAACCACCTACTCTGTGTATGCTGTTTGCAGCCAGAAGTAGCTGCCACATTGCCAATGGGAACTAGTCCCTGGGTCAGGCCTGATTCCCATGGCTTCCTGGCACAAAAATCTCATGGGAAAGCAGCCAGAGCCTGACTTGTCCTTATTCTTTTTCTTGCTAGGAAAGGATGCGAGGACTGCCTGTGATGTCAGAAGACAGACTGTGCTGTCCTGGAAAGAGACCATCCAATTACAGGGCCAACCTGAGTCACTACTCCCTTCAAATCCAGTATTGTCTAAAGCCCTGATGATTTCCTGTCAGAAAGATGGGTCTTGACTCTCTGCTGGGGCCTGTGGATGTGCCAATGAGTGATGATGCTCCAGTTTAATTGAAGAGTATTCTTTAAAGTTTGCTTTAGGAAGCCATATTCCATATAACTAACCCAGTACTTGGTACACATGATGGAGAGTAGAGAAGACAGAACTAACCATAGCTCCCTCTCTCCTTCCTGCAGGGTGTTAACACCAGTGCAGGTAAGGAAGGGTGGCACCCACCACTATAGGTACCCTGATGTTAGGGTACTTGGGATGTCTGCCACCCTGGTCTCTTCTAGCTGCTAGTGATGCTAAGCCTTGTATCCAACAGCACCATATCATGACACTTACTCCCCCATTTTGAGGAATGTCCCCAGGTCATTACTGAGGACATGGAGGCTGATGAGGTCATATATTCTCTGCTCAGACCCTCTGCATCATATCCAGATTAGAACTCCAGATAGACCTTAGAAAAATAACAACTCATCCCATCTGAGGCATGCCTGTAGGGGAGTGCACCCTGGTTACCACGGTGGAGCCTGCAGATACACAGAGTGTAGCCCCTACCCTCCTGTCACTGCTTCTGATGAGAAGAACCAGAAGAATTAATAGAGTCCATCACACTAACAAAACTGTGTGCCCTGCAAATGCCAAGGACAGAGAGATGTGCGCCTGATATGCCAGGAAAGGAAAGCTCACCGTCTCTCCCAGAGTATAGACACTTGTAGACTATGTAATGAAACCATTTTGGAACGAGGCTGATAGAACCTTGGAGATAGTTGCATACAGCGTGGCATAGAAATTGTGCAGCCTGGATGATATTCATGAGGTGGGGGACACTGAGCTCATGTGGAGACCTTACTCAAGAGGTGGTAGCTGGTGGCTGCTTTCCCCTACATTCATAGAAAGCCTCTAGGGTATACACAGGGCTCAGCTAACAGTTCAGAAGCTCAGCCAAGAAACCAGAGAGTCACTGCAAGCAGGGTCCCTTACCCATGACCAACACTTTCAGAATGAGTGCGTCAGCAGGCAACAGTAGGACCTAGACATGAAGTTCTATCACTATGAGTCATCTTCAATGAGCTCAGCGAGGCAAGGCAATATATGGATAAAGAGCTTGCAGTTAGAAATCTCTCCAGGTACAGGGTTTTTAGAAACAAGGGGTAAGAAATAAAGTGGGGAAAACTGTGAGGGACACCTGCAGAAAGGAGGGTGGTGGAGTTCCACAGCAGGGCTGGAGGATAACTCGACCTCCATGAAACTGGCAGCCTGGAGCCCACGCCCATAATAGGCTCCTCTGAGAGAGGGTGGTTGTGAAGTATCAGGATGCAGCAGGCAAGAAGGGTGGAGGTCAGTTGGAGCATCTCAGCCTATAGAGGAGGCAGCTTCCTTGGAGAAGGACTGGGGTCATCCTGCTGGACTGGAATCTCAAGTCTTCACTTGCATGTCTTGTTGGCACAGTCTTGTCTCTAGAGAATGTGGAATGATGACAGACCTCCCACGTGGGTTTATTGAGAGCTAAGGGAACAACCTGGAAAGGAGTATTGATGGGCCATGCTGGGTAGAGTCAGGAGGATGCCAGCTCTTGATGTCCTTTGTCCCATCCCCAACAGCTGTGGGCACTGGATTTGGGATGTCATCTTCCAAGTGACCTGGGTTGTCAGTCTCCCCCTGTTCGTGCTGACACCCCAACTCTTTATCACCCTTCAGCTCCCCTGGGTGCTTGTCTCATCCGTGCCATCTGCTTCAGGTGCCACCATTGTTTTAATTTTCCCTCGCTGCCCAATACACACACAATGATAAAGGGAAGAACAACCCTATTGACGAAAATGATGACATCGCACACATGTCCTCTGTGCCACTTCATTCTCTGCCTGTTCTTAGCCAGTCTTGAGGGCTATTTAGATCTCACTGTGCCTTCATCCCTTGCCACATGCATGAGATGCCTGTAGCCACTATGGCCAGTTTGTGGATGCAGAAGAAAGAGACTTCTGAGTCAGACATCCGTCTTGAAGCCGAGACATCCATTCAACCCCGTGAAGACCAGCTGGCCTCAACCAGGCCACGGCTTGGCAGAGACCTGTGTCTGGCCCTAAACGCTCATGTTGGGCGACTCTCTCATACTGCATTCATGACAGTCCCAACTCCTGTCACTTGGGGCTACCCAGCTCAGCAGTTATGGCTGCCTCCATCTCATTTGAGGAATCTGGGCTGAAATAGTTTGTCCCAAAGGGGACTCGATTGGTGCTATCATTGTGTAGGTCTTGCTTAGGAGACAGTGTTGTTGAGATTTCATGGGAACAGTTTCCCAGTTGTTTATAGACGACATTATCTTGCAGCAGGCATAATTATCATCGTCTGGAAGACAGATCTTGCAGCAGGCAGCCTGGTCTTCTGACTGTTACAATGCTTCCATCCACCTCTTCTGCCGTGTTCCCTCAGCCTTAAGTGTAGGGGTTGCCTGATAGTTGTATCTACTGGGACTCAACACTCCATGACCACTTGCTCTTAATGTTCTGACTAGGAATATGGCCTTCTATAATAGTCCCCATCTGCTTTTCAAAGGAAGCCTTTTTGATGACAGTTGAGGCCTGCACCTATCTGCGGGTATAAAGATAAGCACTCAGAGTTTAGTTAGATGTTGTGAATTTGAGAGGGAGTGAGGGCTAGATGTAAGAGGAATTAAAAGTGGGGAAATGTTGTAAATATAGTACTAGGGATGAGATTCTGAAAAAACAAATTATTTATTTATTTTTTTAACAAAGGAGAGAGTGTTGAAGCAGGCATCATCCTGAGGTTTAGACTATGGCTGCTCTCTGGCCTTGGTTCAGTGATATGCAGGGTCGCTGATGATACTTGTCATCATAGAAGCATAAGGACTTTTTTACTCCACAGCACAGGGGCTGCTCTAGACTTGGCTAACACTTTGGATGCAGGAAATAAAGAGGATGTCCTCACCAAAGTCAACGTACAGCACTGGAGAAAGCTGTACACTCAGTCCTACTGCAGGGCAGGAGCTCTCAGCTCCAACAAACACAGAGAAGTCTAGGCTGGAAATGAGGCCAGGATCTTCTGACAGGAATAGAAGTTACACAGGTGACTCTGCCCAGACTCTGTGGGCTTGCGTCATCAGGTTAAGCCCTTGAGAACAAAGTCTGTGACCATGGGGCCTAGAATAAAGATGTTAATGGATGGGAGCAAGAATCTTAAACCCCATGAAAAATGCCTTAACCATCGGGGTTAGCAGAGGAAGGATTCTACTGGGCTGCTTCTGGCTGGAGATCGCAATGCCATCTACTGAAGCTAATGACTCAGAGGGGAGTCTCACACTCAATGTGATGAATCCTGATAACCCCTATTTCCTCTAAACTCAGTAATGAGACTTGTGTCATATTATGCCAGCTCCTTGCAGCTGGTCCTTGTGTCCTCTCAGGTATGTGTGCCACTATTTCATGCCTGTGGCCCAGGATTAAGGTGTTCAGGCAGCCCATTCTGCCTGGGAGGAGCAAGCTGGGCACTGACTGGCTAATAGGCACTGTCATAATCTCATACATGCAGGACCAACTAAATCCTACATAGAGTCTGGAGAGACAGCAAGGAATGTCGTTATGGAAAAATGAATGGCTATGAGGGCATACATGCACCATGGCTGGGGTTCGAGGCTTGCACCCTGGACCGCTGAAGCAGGTCATTGCACTCAGTTAGGGAGCTCCTTGAAGCTTGAAGACTGACAGACAACAGGAAAGAGCAGTACTTCTAGCTTGTTCTCTCTTTGAAGCAGCAGGAAGGGACGTAAGGGCCCTAGCAAGTGGCATGGCAGGTAGATCTTTTCTTCCAGCCTGCAGATGTCAGCTTCTCTGTGGGGCTCAGCACTTCATGCATTTGAGGCCTGGAGCTGGTCCCTGTAGGTGCTGTCATGGTGTGAATGAGACACAGTAGGGAAGAAGTGAGATTAGAGCAGCTGAAGCTATTGGGGGTGGTGGGCCCTGCATGCCACATAGGCACAACCCTCCCAGGTTGCCTAGCCAGCATGGCAATCAGTGTCTTGGCCAAGGGAGGACTCTTAGCTCATAGAATGAGGTGTGACATTTCACATGGGCACTACCCACATACCAAGATTTAGAAATTGAGGACCTTCAAGCAGAAGACTGGTGTCTATTGTTACTTGGGAAATGGTGGATCTGATGGAATTCCTAGACCAGAATCATGCAGACAGATCCATCTGTCAAACTCACCAAGGGCAGCTAAGAAGGTTTGATTATGGTGGAATAAACAAAGCCCAGTGTTGATGAACCATATGGGTCTATAAAAAGCTGCCAGCAACTTGCCATTGTGAACAGTACACAGCCATAAAACACAGGCTGCAGAAAACCTCTGTGGGCCATAGCATCTGACCCCACCTCTCCCAGGCAGGTACTGCTTTTAGTCTCCTGAAGATGGAGCATGTCTGATCAGACTCTAGGTTCTTCCTTTTGGGTTATAAGATGCTATGGTGGGTTTTTTTTTGGGGGGGGGGATGTTCAGAAAATTGCGCCGTCTGAGAAGAGGCTAGGTGGGAAAGACAACACCAGATGGCTTGCTATATCTGGGGTCACAGATTGAGAGAGTCTTTGAGCTAGCTTGATGGCTAAGGGAGACAGGAGAGGGAAGGCCCAAGTCTAAACTTCTGGCTTCTAGGAACACGGATGGTGCCGCTGTAGAGTCTTTAGCTGGGTATCTCTTGGGGGCTTCTGCTTTGTCTCCTAGAGTTCTCAGTGTCATAGTGACTTTAAAAGTTGCAGGGTCACCAAGATTATGAGATTTCTGAATAGAAGGCATCTGTAGAATGAGAGCGTCCCATCTCTGCTGCCAAACAGAAGAGAGAGGAGCGATAGGTTAATTAATTTTCTCTGAGGTCTCAGCAGGAGTCAATAGCGTACCAGTAAGAAAAGTCCTCCCTTGCTGTCACACAAAGGACACGCTCTGTCTTCTTTGCACTCCAGTCACCCCGGTGTCCCCACCAACTACCCCGTCCATCTCCACCTGAACTTAACTGGCATAACACTGCAGTTGATGAGGGATCCCAATGGGTCTCTGAATGTCTTCATGTGAGGTTGGTTCTCCTTCAGAAATGGCTCCACTCTGAATCAATTGGAAGCTGTGAGAGCTCTCTCACAGAAGGCAATAGGAACTCCATGAGCTTTGGAAAGAGGTCCCTAGATGGCAGAGGTGCTAGGGAGGGAATCTAATGGAAAGTGGTTCAGGGGTTCAGGTGTAGGAAGCCCTTTCATTTCACCAGCCCAGGCTCTAGAGCTTAGATTACTAGAGCAGGCATCTGAGCAGGCCCACTGAGGCTCAGAGCAGAGTGCTTCTGTCTTCACCAAGGTAGACAGGTTCAGCATCTGTAGTCATGGGAAATTGCTTTGACAGGCAGTGAGTAGCCAGGGGCACAAGAGGGACATGGCAGTGAGGATGAAAGTGTAGTCTACTTGGTTGCCAAGTTATCCAGGAAGAATGTCATTCACGTGTTTACTGCTATGGCAGAAAATGTCCACAGTTGTGGTACTTTTAGCAAATGCAGCACCCCCTGTACTCTTGGCTAGATCAACCCTGTTTGGTAGGTAGCCTTGTCTCGTGCAACCCAAAGGCCAGCATAGGTGTGTTTGGGAACAACCTCAGTTGGTTATTTAAACTAGCATTCCTTCCACTTCTAATGGCCAAGCCTCGACCAAGGCTTGCTCTCCCTTCCTCAGGAAGCACTTCAGGAACACTTAGCTTCTGGGATGAAGTACTCCCAGTGGGCACCTCTAAGCGATGGAGAGCAGCCATAGTCTGTGACTCAGGCCTGACATAATTGGATCTTCAACAGGCATCTACCCTTCAAGCTCCAGGGACACCTCAGCAGGAATGAGGCTGCATGATCTCAAGGTCCTCCCGATCTCTGTGCTGAGCTGAAAAATCGTCAGCAAAGAGACTGATGTCTGGTCCCCATCCCAGTGGATACACTGCTTTGTGTGGTGTGAAAGCCTACAGATAGGTATGAGGTAAGGACCTAAGGTGGAGGTTCTGAACCAGCATGATACATCCTGAAATCATTACGGCCTTTCCAGAAGGAAAGACCGGGGTTGAAGTAAGGCACAGAAGGCAGCATGAGGACTGAGAAAGATGCTGTGGTGACAGATTGACGGTGGCAGATAAAGCCATGAACCGAAGACTTTAGATTTAGACACTGGATAAAGCAAGGGCATTGTTCAGCTTCTCCAGGAAGGGATGAGCCACGCCAATACTTTGACTTCTGCTCTGTGAGTCAGATTTTGGACTCTTGACCTCTGAGCAGTAGGAAGGCACGCACGTGTGTCTGTGTCCAGCTCACAGTGCCCTGCCACGGCAGTCACAGTAAGGAACCTTGGTCTGTTCTGTCTGTCCAATTCTTCATGTGGTCTCACCTCCTCTCCTTGCTGAAGACCTGAGGGCCAATTCCAGTCGTAGCAACACCTTTTACTGCTCTCCTGTCAGAGAGTCAGCCTTTGTCTTCCCAAGGTTCTGTTCATCTACACTTAGTCCACTGGTCCAAATCCTCCGCATTTCCTCTCCTTAGTAGCCTTCATAAGCTCTGAGCTCAGGTTGGAGGTTGGTCTGTTGTCTGCAGGCTGTGTGGGCTTGTCTGACTGTGCTTGTAAGCATCAGTAATTAACCTGATAACTTCTCATTGCAAATTAAACATTCCATCCACCAGGTTACTCTTAATCTACCTATCATGGCCATAAATAAGCACCGCCAGACACATGCCAACGAGTGCCAGGCATTTATTTCTTTAGAAATCATGCCAGGAGAGAAGGAGGCCCACGGAGTGGGGCTGACATTATATCTATCACTATCATTCACAGAAGAAGGGACCTTGAAAGTCCTACTTCATCGTAGAACCTACTAGAAATGATTTAGCTATTCACAGGAGTCTGGCTACTGGCCCATGTGCCTGAGCAGAGTACCTGCTGGACAGCTTGTTCAGCTCCTTGGAGCACCTCTGGAAGGAGCATCATCAAGGCCCGGGTAAGCGATGGTCTCCACACAGGACTCTCCCGAGTCAAGCCTGGGAATGTCCACGGGCTCTTAGGTGGATCCCTCACCTCCCTCATTAGCTGTCAGCTCAATTTGACCACTGTTGGAATGCAGCAGATGGGCTATAAAATATGAAGCAGCATCCTAGCCTGAATAAACTCCAACCACAAGGCAAATAAAGTCTGATTAATCACCTGGAGCAGAAGCCGACAGCTCCAGCTTATTGGAAGGGTGATCATTTCTGTGCACGGTAGAGAATCTTATAGATTAGCAAAAATATTCCTTTCAGTGGAGGATAGCTCTATGCTGAATAGGAGAGGAGGGAAATTGCCCTCTCTGGTGCCTCACTAGGGCAGCCTGCTATGACCCTGCATTGCCACTAGGCAGGGGCTCTTGACATCCCCCAAGAAAGCGTTTGAGGAGTTGTGCAAGGGAGACTAGGCAAAAGGAGTGTCATATCAGGGACTTCAGAGCACGAAACTGTCTTAAGAACAGACCTCAGAAATGTATGCAAGATGAGTGGCTACCCAAGATACCAAGAGACCAGGGGGACAGAAGGGACTTTTCTGCAGATGGGTAGGCCTTTGGTCTGTCCATTCTATATGCTAGGTGGGCAGAGACTTGACTTAAAACAACAATTAACATGAGATTTTAATTGAACCCATAGATCTTTCTTTAATCAGTATGAACTGGTGTGGTATCGACAGGACCTATGTCCTCAGGCCACCAGGAAATCCTAGATCTCAGCATCAAGGGCCACCTTGCCTTCCGGTCCCTGCCTAATGGAACCCCTAAAACTATCTTAGATTTTTCTCGTCTGTTACCCCTGCCGATGGCAGGGCTGAGTCAGCCTCTCTATTCTGCCGTGAAAAGCCCATCCGCAAGCCCCTACTTCCGCTTTTGGTGTCTATAGGGGCTTCCTATTGCAACTCATCATGAGTGTGTCTTAGTTGGCGTTTCTATTGCTGTGAAGAGACACAATAACCAGGGCAACTCTCACGGAGGAAGGCATTTAATTGGGTCTGGCTAATGGGTTCAGAGGTTTAGTCCGTCATCACAGCACGAAGCATGGTGACACACAGGCAGACATGGTGCCGGAAAGTTAGCTGAGATTTCGACACCCCGGATGGAAGGCAGAAAGAGAGAGTGACACTGAGCTTGGCTTGAAACCACCCCCAGCAGCACACTTCCTCCAACAAGGCCACACCCACTCAAGGCCACACCTACTCAAGGCCACACCTACTCAAGGCCACACCTACTCAAGGCCACACCCACTCAAGGCCACACCTACTCAAGGCCACACCTACTCAAGGCCACACCTACTCAAGGCCACACCTACTCAAGGCCACACCTACTCAAGGCCACACCTAATTGTGCCACTCTCTATGGACCTGTTAGGTGGGGGAATCTTCATTCAATACCATAATAAAGGGGTGGCCTCGAGCAAGTAGATACTTTCTCAGAGATTCAGAGACCAGAGGCTACACTCCTTCCAGCTCCAGGGAAGGCCCTTTCCAGCATGGTGAGCTCTGACTATCTGAATATCCACTGCTTGTGGTATCCAGGTTCCACCCATTCTCACTCCTTCTCATCTTCACTTCCAGTACATTTCCAGCTCACTTAGTCCAGGGAGATAGCACCCTAAGATTTATAATTGTGTCTTCAGGGACATTCAGGTGATTCTGTGTAGTAAAATATACTAAAAGTCCTGGCCCGGGGCTTCTTCCCCACCTTAGACCATTTATGTTCCCAAATGAAAGACACACAGCCTTTATACCTTCAAATAGCTTTAGGCCTCACAATAGCTGGGCAGCTACCTACCTTCCATACTGTTAGAATCTACTTTCCTATTGATAACCCTAACTTATCACTTACTATTTACTATGTTCCTTCTGGGCTGTGCTTGACTCCAATTGGGCAGCCTTCTGGGCCATGTTCCCTTGGCCCTTAGCCCATGGTAGCTGTCCTTCTGTATCCCAAACCTTCTTTTTCCTTCTTCTCCTCTTCTTCCCCCTCTCCTTCTCCTCCTCCTCCTTCCATGATGGCTTCTTCTTCTTCCTGTCTTTTTGGTCCTCTCTCTTCAAGCTCATGAACCCTCAACTCCACCTATGTCTTTTTAATTCCAGCTATTGACTGTTAGAATGTTTATTTACCAATCAATCACAATTAAGTAGGGGCAGGGTCACTCAGTGTCTTGGGTGCATACTCTCTTTGTCTTTGAGGCAACCAACCAGTCTTGGGGGCCCCAAATTAGCATCAGAATGCAAGCAACATTAGGCCGACCCGTTACAGTTCTGTGTCTTAAGTGCCCCCTCTGCACCTTCAAGCAACCACGAATCACAAATGCTTGAAAAATGGTTATGGCTCTTCATGTATCACATAGCTACATCCATGATGGTTGCATCAGAACCTAACATGTACAGACTTCCTTGCCATTGTTCTTCCACGGGTCACATGCTTGGTTTCTGGGGATCAGGAATTTGGCAGATGAATTTTCTTCCAGGAGCCATTCTGTTGGTTATCTCTATACAGTGACAAAATCTCCAACAGAGCAACTTGTGGGAGAGGAGACTTATATGGGGTCACGGTCTCCTTCAGTCCATGGTCTCTGGGCTCCATTACTTCTGGACTGGTGCATGATGGGATTGAGCAACACTGCAGTGTTTGTGAGTTGAGGCAAAGCTGTGAATGACAGGGGAAGGGACTCCAAAACATTAAAGCCAAACTCTGTCCTGAGATTCTGTTTTAAATGGATCCACAGGGCCATGAAACACATGGAAGTGGGATTTTAAGAAATCAGATCTAACGTAGAGCGCAGTTCTTGCTGAATATCAAAGAAAAATTCTAGCTAACTTGATGCTGCAGTAGTCACAGCAGAAGCAGCAGATGTGTGTGTGGGGGGTGTGAGTGTGAGGGGGTGGCATATGCATGTGGGTGGGGTGTGTGCAGCATGCATGTGGTGTGTATATGTTGTATCTATGTAATATGTGTGATACATTATATATACATGTATACACACATATATACATACACACATATGTATAGATACAGTGAAGGAAACATATTAACAGATGTAATTGTTATAAGAAATTGGCTCACAGTAGGCTGGAGGCTGAGGAGTTCCCTATCTGCTACCTGTACGTTGGAGACTGAGAAAGTTGCTGGTATCAACAGTTTCAGTGTGAAGGTTGAAATCAAGGGAATCTGATGGTGTGAACCCCAGTCCAAGGCAAGAAGCCACACTCCATGTCCTGCAGGAATGGAGGACAAAAGGGAGCACAAATTCAACCATCCTCTGCTGGAGCCCTGGATTGACCAGGTGGCGCTGTCCACACTGAGGAAGGCTCTGCACTGCCCAGCCTGCTTGACCCAACAGTAATCGGCCTCAGCTAGAATAGGAAGTAACATTCGTTTGGGCTTCCTGGGACTTAGCTGACTATTGTGTTAACCCTCACAGAATTTATGCCCATACACAAACTTACATACATTGTGTGTGTGTGTGTGTGTGTGTGTGTGTGTGTGTGTGTGTGTGTGTGATGTATATATGTATATGTGTGTATGGTATGTGACTGTGTATATAGTATGAATTTGTATGTGCCTCTAAGTGTTTATGCACATAGTACATGTATGTCTGTATATCTCTGTGTATGCAAATGAGCATAATCACACAAGTAAAAGTCTGCTGCCCCCACTCTTCTCTTTGCCTTCACAGCCTCTGTATACAGTACACACTCTCTGCCCATCCACTGTCCACTTATCCAAGCTCGGGGCCAACCCTCCTTTAAAACCTTTAAAACTGCTGCTTGGCAGGTCTCTGGAGTTTGGATCTCAGACTGGAGCTGCCAGTGACATTAGGTGACCCATGAAAGCAAGCCTTGAGCAAAACCTATGAAGGCTCCACATTCATGTTGATGTAGCCATATGCCAACATTCTAGAACATTCGTTTTCCATCCTCCAAAAGCTCTACTCAGCTGACCCATGTGCCATCCAGGATGTGGTCCAGAGTTCTCAATTTGGACATGGAAAAGCCATTACCCAAAGGAGGTACTGTTGGGAAGCCATGATGCTACCAGACCTGTAATTTAGCTCTAGAATTCTGGAATTCTGGGCCTACTGCCTCTGGGCTCCAGTTCTTGCCCTCATCCATGGGCCACCTCTGCCCTGTGACTGAGACAGGGCCCCTTGTGTAGCCGTGAGCTGAGACATGCCTCAGGCAGGCTCAGCAAATCAAAACGATTCCTCACACTTTACTGCCGAAGGAGGCCAGTGTAAGCTGGCTGTCCTTGCCAGACACTATGCTGTCCTAATAAGGCTGACAGTGGCCTTGGGCCTTCAGGGCCCATGAGGCAGGGGTAGGCAGATGCAGCCAGTACAGAGCTAAGCACAGCCCGAGCCACTGCAGAGTTGGCCTGTATAGGGCACTGCTGGGCCATCTATCTTGCTAATCAGGCACCCTGGCAGCCTCAAGTTGTCAGGGATGCCTGGCTGTGTCCCCAGTCAGATTGGTTGCCATATGCTAATCTGTTCCCTAAAGCATCTTGGCTAGAGGGTGATGGCAAGGGTTGGACACCAAGCTCAGAGCAGAGGCCCTTTAGAGAGGAGGCTGGGACCTAATTCTGGATTCCAAAAGTCCTTAAACTAGCAAGGGAGTGCTTCCTGAATTCTGTGAAACCAGGACCTGTGTCCTGCCAGACAAAAAAGGCAAGGTTTGTTCTGGAGTTTGCAGGGGTGGGCAGCCCTGAGCCTCCCCTGAGGGCATCATATATAGCAGACTAAGAGATGCCTCAGAGACTGGCAGGTACACACCCCCTCCCAAACTGAGGCCCATGTTTAGAAATTCAACTATTAACATGATTCAGGTTCCTGCTTGCTCCAGAGAGGAACAGGGTGAATAGACTATACATACTTGCTGTGATGGTTTCTATATGCTTGGCCCAGGCAGTGGCACGGTTGGGAGGATGGTCCTGTTGGAGTAGATGTGGCCTTGTTGGAGTAGGTGTATCACTATGGGTGTGGGCTTTAAGACCCCAACCCTAGCTGCCTGGAAGGTAGTATTCTGCTAGCAGCTTTCAGATGAAGATAGAGAACTCTTAGCTCCTCCTGTAGCGTGCCTGCCTGGATGCTGTCATGGTCCCACCTTGGTGATACTAGACTGAAGCTCTGAACCTGTAAGCCAGCCCAAATTAAATGTTGCCCTTTATAAGACATGTCTTGGTCATGGTGTCTGTTCACAGCAGTAAAACCCTAACTAAGACACTGACTCTGCAGAGTAAGAAGCTGCATTCTACATCCAGGTGACCACACTTCCTTTTGTGATAGAGCTGGGAGGAGTGGGAATGGGTCCCAATGACTCTGGGCTAGGAGTTCCTTCCATTAAGAAAGAGGATACAGAAGAAGCATTTGGCCTTGGACAATAATCAGAGGGTCAGGGAGAGGAGTGGGAAGCATGCACACTTTCTAGAATAACAATTCTTAACCCGTGAGTCATGGCCGTATTTCTGATGGTCTTAGGAGATAGCACTCGACACCAAAATAATAGTTATGAAGTAGCGATGAAAATAATTGTATGTGTGGGGGTCCCTAAGAGCATCAGAAATGTGTATTTTCTGATGCTTGGTACTCATAGGTTAAGATCCCATGTTCTAAAGAAAGTCAACAGCCTGGACTCTTATCTAAAGCTAGCTCAGCCAGCAATCACTATACTGCCTGTGGATGCTTGGACTCTCTCTCATCCATGGGACCAGCTAACTCCTCCTTCCTTTTTTGTTTTTCCTTACTTGAGAAGCAGGGGATGTTTAAACCTCAGAAGACCAGTGCGATATCCTTAGGTTTCTGCACCTCTGGGAGTTGCAGACAGCTCCATCCTTTCCTCACCCTCCCAATTGAGCAGCAGATGCATGTAAGACAGCGAGCTCTACCTGAAAGTATGTGGGCATGAGCATTACGAGTATGTTTGACCTCCTCCCTTTCCAGACACTTTGTGGAGTCCCCGATTTCGCTCCAGGGCTGTCAAGTTTTCAAATTAGAGTTGGTGCCTTAGTAAGACTTGCTTGCCTCTGCTCCCTACCTGCACGGAAGGGTTAGGCAGAGAATAAGCACAGGCTAAGGGGTTCTGGGTTTAAGAGTTGGAGCTGAAGGCCTGTTATTTTAACAAGCCCGGAATAATAAGTGGACTATTAGGTTGGGAAAGTGGAAACCTCAACTGGCCTGTAAGCATACTAACTCTTGTCTGTGCAAGGTCATTATTCTATCCCAGTATTCAAAATAGGTTTATAGAAATGACCTCATTTGTCTTCATGACATCAGGATGAACAGGAAATGAAATGGTGGTGTTCCTCCTCTTGAGAGTATCAAACTAGCTCCTGGAGGGGGTCTCTCTGGGATTGTGGCATGGTTTTCTCCCATGCATTGTTAGGTCAAACATAGTATAGAGGTGTCCATATTCATTCTGTCCCACCCTAATGCATCTTAGTTATAAAAAGACACTTTTCTGTTCTTCCATTTCTGATGGGGTTGAGGAGTGGGGAGCAGGAGTGTCCACCATGATGGGATTTGCTGTTGGGGTACTAAGAGTCATTCTTCTCTGGGAACAATCATCTTGGTGTAGATATATGAGGCACAGAGAAAGTATGTCAGAACTTGGAGTCAGATACGTAAATGGCAGTGTATTAGTATGTATGTGTACACACACACACACACACACACACACACACACACACACACACACAGAGGTCAGGCTGCCCAAGCTTCCTATGGCTGCTTTGACAAAACACCACTGTCCATGTGGCTTTAAGTAATGTATTGTCTCAGTTCTGGAAGCCAAGTCCAAGGTGTCAACAGGACTAGGCTCCCCACAGGATCCTGGTGAACCTGCTTCTTCCTGATTCTGGTACCAGGGAGCTCCCTCTGTCTTTGAACACCCTCCACAAACCTGGGTTCTGCATCCCTCCACTAGTGACCTCTTCCCTTTCTCCATCTACCTCCTTCTTCTCCCAAGGACAGCAGTCACTGTACTAAGGACTGGTGCCAATCCAGTGTGACCGTATTTTAGCCACCTCTGCAAAGATGCTGCATCCGAATAAGGCCACATTCACGAGTGCTGTGCAGTGCTCAAACACACCATGTTGGTGACACAGGAATGACAGAAGTGAAGGAAATAGATGTCTGACAATGACTTCACACTGGCTGTACATGACACAGCTTGTCAGTGTCCTTATGCCTGCCATCGCATAAGAAGCTCCAAAAGCCAAATGCTCCCCACAGTCACATTGACTGGGAGACAGAACAGGTCTACTGAAAAGCCATGGTCTCAGGCTTTTCTTCTTGAAGTGAAAATCCTTAGCCGAGTTGCCAGACCAGAGCAAAGGAGGCCTCTCCATCCTGTTTACCCCAGGTCTGTTCCCAAGAAAGATCAGAGGATGCCAGCCAGGTGTTGTCCTATCTCCACCACGAGGGTCACTTTTCTCTCACTTTCTGACTGTTCTTCCTCAGTACCACGCTTACACAGCTGAGCTCTGTGGGGCTCAAAACACTGGTATTTGTTGAAGACTCATCTTGCTACTTAACTCCTAAGTATCATGGTGGTACATTTGCCTGACCCCATGTCACAAGAAGCCAAGAGGCAGAGACACAGTTCATACTGATGGTTTCTCAGGGTCAGATGGCTGAGTAGACTTCCTCCCTGGAGCTGCAGCTTTTCTAGGCTCCCGACCTCTCTGCTTTGCCAAGCAGCTTCCCCCATCGTGGCCTTATTAAAATGAGATTATAAAGTGGCCCTGGAGAGGCCAAAGCTACCACAAACCCTATTGACATTTTCAACACATGCTGTGGGCAGGGTCCAGCCTGTCCTCTCAAACATTGCAGCAGTCTGAACATCCCCCCAAAGTCCTATGTCCACATTTAACCTCCACTGTGGTGGAACTGAGAGTGAGGCCTGTGGGAGGTGACCAAGCCACGAGGGCTCTATCCTCTCTAATGGGGTTAGCACATAATCACAGGGCAGGAAGGAGCTAGTCCCTTGCTATAATTTCTTTCTGCTGCTGAGATAAAATATTCTGACTACAACAATGCAGAGAAAAAGAGTGTTTATTTGGTTCACAAGTCCAGCAATCGTCCATCTTTGTAGGAAAATCACAGAGGTGAGAGTTTGAGACAGTAGGTCCTGTCCATGGTCAAGGGCTGAGAGAAAGGAATGTACCCTGATGCCTGCTTGCCTGTTTCCTGCTCATGCTCAGTAAGCTTTCTTCATCTTGTATAGTTCAGGGGCTAGACAATGAAATAATGCCACTCACAGTGAGTTGGGCCTTCCTTGCATCCGTAAGCAATCAAGACAATCTTTCACAAGTGTGCCTTTCTGATGCGAAGTTACTCAGTTTTGACTATCTTTCTGGGCGATTCTAAGTTGTGCTGAGTTGATAATTAAAGTCAAGCATCATGGCCTGGCCTTCACAGCCCTTCAGCTCCCAACCCTATGAGGATGCAGCTTCAAGGTGTCCTTGATGAGGAAGAAGGCAGTTCTTGCCAGACCCAATATCTGAACCTGGACCTTGGGTTTCTCATCCTCCCAGACTATGAGAAATAAGTGTCTCTTTACGAGTTACCCAGCCTCTTGCATTTTGTGTTATGTATGAATGGATGAAAATTTAAGGGACAAATGTTCTTAGCACAAAGTCCCCACATCCACCCTGTAGGCTGAAGACTCATGCCCACCAACAATCTAGAAGTGTGTGACAGTCAGTCAGAAGTCACACACACACACACACACACACACACACACACACACACCTCTGAAGATGGATGGCTGAACAGCAAGGAGCACACGATCACACAATGGAGCTGTATGCGGCCGTGAACACTCTGGGTTAGCCTGATGCTGCTTAAGAGAAGTTTGTTAGAGAAGCTTTCTGTCTCATGCATTCTCTTGCCATCCTGGACGACTGCATCTCAGAGAGCCCATCTCTGAATTGGGCTGAAACCAGGAAGCAAGAGAAATGTCATTCAGGGGCAGAACATTAGGACCTCTTTGCTGCTTCTCTTCGCAAATCCACCTCCCCCTTCCTCCTATCCTGAGGTCTGACCTGCAACATAGTCCCACCCTGCCCTCTGCCTCCCACATGGTTCCATCCAAGAGGCATAGGAAAGATGGTTAAGGCAGGCAGAAGCATAGAGTCTGAGAGTGCACATTCAGTCACCTGCCCACAGGCGTCACTAGGACTGTCTGTGTCCCTGTATAACAGAAGCAGGGGACAGACTGGCCTCACAGTCCTTCAGATGCCGCTCTTTTTCAAGGCCCTAGAACATTTCTCATCTTCCCACCTTCTATTGGGTAACTTCCTTCTATTGTTGTCCCTAGCTTGCCCAGTGGCCTTCATGCCACTGGCTGCCCTCAACCCTGTCATCTCTCTGTAAACACAGGCCGCATTAACTATCTTTAGTTACCGCTGTCACCCTGCCAGGACTCCAATTGATAATGTGCCTGCAGAGTAAATCTCTTACGAGTCACTTACTTACTCATGGTGCTGGGATCTAGAGGGTGAGGGTTTTAGGGCTGGCATGTGGAACAAGCCCACAGCCTGAGGTCTGGAGCTGGCCTGGTCTGGCTGCAGAGGTGGGAATACATCTGTTCTGCCAAAGAACGGAGGGAAGGTCCATGGGGAGAGGGATACCCCAGGCGTGTTGAAATGCTGAAGAATCTGGAGAAAGGAACAGCAGTAGTGGTGACAGTGACCCGTGTGTCCCCTCCCTGAAGCTGGGTTTTGCAGAGGGTCTGTGTGAGGTAGCCTCCTGCCTCCCTCAGCTTTTGTATTAGGAGACCTAGAGTTCTAGAATAGAATTCACAAAGTAGCCAGGTGACTGGTGCTGGCTCCATGCTACTGAGGGCATAAGCATCCCTCAGAACCCCATAACCAGTATCTGAGAAGACCCCACTCCCATCTCCTCCCCAGGGCAACAGGGCCCTGCCAAGTAGCCTTCATGCTCGGCTGCAGCTCACCATGAGAGACGGAGCTGCCATGAAGATCCTCTCTCCCTTATTACAGTCTCAAAGGCCTTTCCCTCTTCCAAGTTCCCAGATGATGAAAAATGCATTTAATTCCACCATGGCCGCGCATTCATTTCCACTTTGCCTACACCAGCCCGTGGAAATTAATGTGTTCCTTAGCTTCCGAGCATTTATCAATAAAAGCCCTGGTCTCTGTACCTTTGAACTCTGGGAGAATATTAACCATTGCCACCAGGACGGAGCCCTGGCCCGTCTGGATTCAGCAAGGTAATCAAACTTCATTGATCCCATTACTACCTAACTTTAATTAGCGCCCTATTCAAGTCTGCGAGGCCCTGTACAATATCACAAGCAAACGGTGGGCCTTCGTGCTTGCTTTTTAATTTCCAGCAATGATCCGATGATTATGAGTGTGTCCGTTCTACATATTTACACTGATTGCTTTTTCATTTACTCTACTTTCCATTACAGAACACAAATGGAGAGGTGTCCTGGAAGCAGCTTAATTGAGTTCAAGTTGTGTCGCTGGACACTCGGCGATGCTAAAAGCACGTTCCGCTCTGGCTAAGTTGCTATTTGGCCCTCAACCAAATGGATCTCATTTTTTCAAAGAGAATGCATCAATAAATACATGTGTGTGGGGGGAGAATACAAAATAAAACATCGCGCGCTCACATGGACTGTCCGCATGGAAACATGTGGTGCTGGGATTAAATACCAAGGCTTGCAACAAACATTTCACAGACTCTATTTTAAAATGTATCTGAAATTGAATGTTTTATAAAGAAAGAATTCTTCAGGGCTGAGATGCTCTAACAGGTGTCTGCCATAGACCAGGCATTCTGTTCTGAGATGCAGGATGCTGATGACCCATTAGCCCAGGATAGCCTTAGCATCTGAGCAGAGGTTCTAGAAGGTAACAGGGTATGTCCTTGTGGGTGTGGCCATGGGCTCAAAGTCCAGGTGTGCTACCACCCTCTCTAGTCACCCCAGCCCCAAAGTCCTGACAGATCAGGTGAGTCATCAACTGTGAGGTCAAACCTCCTGTAGGTCCCCATATTCAGTATCTTTGACATCTGTGTTGCTGAGATTTCTGTCTTTGTCTCTGTGGAGCCCTGAGCAACCTAGAACTACAATACAGAGACGTTCAGAGCAGGAGACTTGAGTCTGAGACGTACCTCCAAGGCAGGAACTGAAGCTGCCTACACTGGATTCAAACAGAAAGAGGTCAAGATTGGCTGGAGATGCCCAATGGTTTCTCCACTGTCCCAGCTCCAGGAAGCCTGGCCATGCCACTGTGAACCCTAGTCACATCGTGGACACTGGCAGCTCTCCGCACCTGGCTGGTGATTGTGCCAACTTCAGGTTCCTCTATAAGACCAGGTCCAAGTTCCATGAGACAACCTTCCAGGCAGCCACTGACTAACCTCGAAACCCTCAGCAGACCCCTAGCTTCAGCTCTGTGTCACACATGGGATCAGCACCGCTGCTTCTGTGGGGACCACTGATCTCTCCTCTGCCCACACATGAGAGTCCCCAGGGCTGCCAGAGTTTAGATCTCAGCCTTGGGGAGTTCAGACGTAGGTGAGCACAGAAAGAGCTGTGGCTCAGAGGAAGGTAGTGGAGGCAAAGCATGCAGTATGGCATTCTGCAGGGGACAAATGTAGGGCAAGACTTACAAAGTGAAAACATCCAAGATCAGAAGTAGTCTAAGATCTATCAATGGAAAACCAAGGTAAGGAAACAGCAGTGATGTACACACACACACACACACACACACACACACACACACACACACACACACAGAGAGAGAGAGAGAGAGAGAGAGAGAGAGACATAGACACACACACAGGGCATACCCAGACACATACACACACACACACACACAGATACACACACACACACACACACACACACACACAGAGAGAGAGAGAGAGAGAGAGAGAGACATACACACACACAGGGCATATACACAGACACAGACACAGACACAGACACAGACACACACACACACACACACACACACACACACACACACACACACACACACACACTTTCAAGGGCATACTCTGGTGCCCTGAGGACCATTCTCTAGGTCCTGCCTCCTATTGTCTTCCATTATCCCTCAAAAGCACCAGAGCACCATTGGCTAGGAAACCAGCCTCCAATTGAGACGCCACTGGGGAACATCAGATCTGATCCATGGCAGCCCTGTAATAGGAGCTATAGCAATTAAGAGAGAAGTGTGGCAGATTACTTTCCTAAAAAATATAACAATGAACCAGCCATTTTTAGAAAAATAATAGGCCATAATTATAAACGAAAATTGGTTACATGAAGCAAGCTTTAGAACTTTGGAGACCCTGGGCTGGAGAAATGGCTCAGTGGTTAAGGAAAGGACATGTTCTGGTTACTTTTGTAGAAGACACAAATCTAGTTCCTAGCACCTATGTCAGAGTGCTCACAACTGTGCCTGCAGGTCTAGGAGATCCAACGCCCTCTTCTGGCCACCATGGGTACTGAACTCACACGCACTCACCCCGACACAAACAAGCTGGCATGTGTAATATCAAAATAAGAAAAGAGATCCCATAGAACTCGGAAGCATTTTAAAATGTTCTTCCATTTTTCTACCCTACATATGATCTGTGTACAACCAAACCGTTTTTGTACAATTCAAGCAAAACAACATATTGCAACGGTTAGGATGCAGAAGAGGGAATGGAAAGCCCATCTGTCTCCTATTAAGGCAGTCACGAAGGAGATGTGCAGAAATGTGAAAGAATGCTGTGCTTCTATCCAGCGTTTGCTTTATCTAAAAACGATATTTAATTCTCATTAGAAATAAGTTATGTTTACATGTAACGGGATGATGGCAACTTTAAGTCAATAAATAAGCAAGTGTTTTAAACGTGTTCTAGTGTTAATTCGCCATATGGTAAGGTGCCAATAGACGTAACCCCTGTGACCCGAGGTTGGCCCCACTCTGAATAGATACCTGACAAGCAATTTAAGGAATGCTTCAGTGACATAGTCCTCCACGGTGGTGAGGGAGGCAAGGTAAAGGGAGTGGCAGTGGGAATGTGAGGCTTCTTGCTCAAATCTTGCTGGATCGGGCAACAGTAAAGAGGGAGTCATGGTGCTCAGCTGAGTTCTAGTTTTCCTATTTCCAGCCAAGGAAGCCAGCCTATGGCATGGTGCTGCCCACATTCAAGGTGTGCCTCCTTCCCTCAGCAGATTCTCTCAGGAACCTCCCTCACTGAAATGCCTGAAAGTATACCTCTCTGATGACTTAGGTGTCTCTTAAATGTCTTACATGTGCAGTTAGAATTAGCCATCATGGTTCTCAGTAATACATGGTATTTGAAAAGGTCCTTAGGAATAAAACATTTGAGAACAGTTGACCCCAGAGGCCATAGTGTCCTGGCAAAGTCACTCCTTCGGGGCTTCTGAAAATCGTTCTGGAAATTTGTTGACGTTGTTGTTGTCTCTTTGTTTCTTTCTTTTTGTTTGTTCCATCATTTCTGTCTTGTCCCTCCTCTCCGTCTCTATGTTTACTAAGGTATAACTGACAGATAAAATGTATGACTATTATACTAACTAGTTTTATGTCAACTTGACACTAGCTAAAGTTACCAGAGAGGAGGGGGCCTCAACTGAAAAACAAAACAAAAAGAAAATAAAACCCTTCCATAAGATCTATTTGTACTCAAGCCTGTGGGGCATTTTCTTAATTGGTGGTTGATGAGGGAGGGACCAATGGTTGGTAGTATGATCCCTGGGCTGGTGGCCCTGGGTTGTGTAAGAAAGCTTCTGTAAGGCAAAGGACACCATCAATAGGACAAAACTGCAGCCTAGAGAATAGGAAAAGATCTTTGCCAACCCTATATTTGTCAGAGAACTAATATCTAAAATATATAAAGATCTCAAGAAATTAGGTACCCATAAGCCAAATAACTCAATTAAAAATAGGGTACTGAACTAAATACAGATAATTTTCAACAGACAACAGGGGATGAGGCTTCTGTTCTTGGTAACCACAAACAATTGCAGAAGCAAGTGTCTCCTTGAGACCGAGGGTAGGAGGTTTCACTGCACAGTCATGTTCCACACAGGTCAAGGACACCCCAGCCGAGTTTCTCTGAGAAGTAGCAATGGAATTGAGAAGAAAGATGAGAAGACAGGAGGGCCTTCCTTGACTTGGAAACCAAGATACAAAAAAGTGAGGACCAGAGTGCTTCTGACACACTGCTGAGAAGAAGAAGCTGGAGGTTCTTCTCAATAGCACAATGTCCCTTTCCCATGTGACTATGTCAAAGTAAGGGACATTTCCTCTTCTATGCTGTGGAAATCTGAGAAGGATTCTCTGTCTCCACCGCCTGGTCTGATATTGGGGTGACTGACCCTCTATGTTCCTTGTCTCCACCATCTCCTGTTAGAGGCCAGCTGTAAGCAGAGAGAAGGTTATGAAATGGAGTAGACCATGAAGCTCTCCTACAAAGATCTAGGAGTCTTCCTGCCATGAGACACTGTTATTAAGCAAAAGGCTGGGCTGATGGAAGACCTGGAGTTGGGCTGGTTGCTTTCTTTTGGACATAGGAACAGACCAGGGGTGCATAGGGTGCCAAGAGACCCAGGGACTCTCTGCTGCCTCTAATTGGTACTTATTGCTGGCATAGATAATCGAATCAGAGAAAAACCACAAAGAACAGGTTGATGCTACGAAATAATTTTTTTCCCCTGTTGAAATGGAAAAGAGGAGGCAAACAAATGAAACACTAAATCAGAAATGAATTTAAATAGTCACCTTTGGGGGAGCCGAGGGTGGCGATAGGGAAATGGGAAGATCTCCAAAAATGGGTCTTATTTCATAGATTTGATTTGGAAACTGTATAAAGTTTAAATAATTCTTAAAGATCGAATCCAAAAGAAAATAAAAGCATGAAAAATTTAAAACAATCCCAAACAAACCGTATTTGGAGTTGGAGGCCTGAGCACACAGAGAACTAAGGATTCTTATAATTGACTTTAAATTCAATATCCCAACATCCCCTCCCCAGAGGAGCATCTCTAAAGCACTCTCACTGTACTCAGAGGCTCCCTGATTGTAAGTAATACTAATATTTCTAAGTGAGTGCATGTACATTTGTGTGACAAAACATGCTGTAATTACACTGACATCATTAGAGCTGGGGTTTCCAGCATAAAGGAAGCAAAATACAAGTGTAGAAGCAATAAAACTGGAAAAACTCAAGCATCTGAGAGGGACATTTTAGCATACATTAGCGAATTTTGCTTCTGATTTAAAAAAAAAACTGGGTCAGCAAGATGGCTCGGTGAGCAAAAGGCTTGCTATATGATTCTGGAAACTTGATTTTGATCCCCAGAAGCCATGTAGAAAGAAAGATGTGGTATGACCTATAACTCTAGCATCCTAGTGGGGAGATAAGAGATGAAGAAAGGAGAATTATGTGGACGGTCGTGGACCAACTAGACTGGAGTATCTAGTGGAGCATACATGAGAGGCTCTACTTTGCCAAGGAGGACCCTTATGACCAAGGTGACCCCTAAAGCTGCCCTCTGATCCTCACAGGTACACTGTGGCCCACATGTACACACATTCATATACATACACATACAAAATACATAGATAAAATTAAGTAAAATGTTTAACACAAATCTATCTGTATTCCCATATTTACTCTTATTAAGATGCTCAGAAGTGTTGGCATACTAATGTACTGAGCACCCTAGGACCTAGATTTTGGTCTCTGAACAGTTACACTCAAAATAACCATGGCCTCTTGAAAAATTCCTAAGTCCTATGTTGAGAGCTTTCAAGGCAAGCCAAAGATGTTGCAAGATTGCAGAGTGAAGAAGCCACCCACAGTCACTGTTTAGATATGAGGCCAGGAGACAAATCGGACATCAAACAAGATGAAGAGAATGGACTGAGAGACATTTGTCACTTCCTAAGGACAAGCTAAAGCAAGATGAAGCAATCCCCCCACCCACTGTCACCAAGGCAATCATTCATCTCCAAATGATGAATGGGGAAAAGAAGAATCACAATTTGCTTCGCTTCCCCTAGTGAAATACACCTCAGGGTCACTCACTAGTTGACAAAAGAGTTCTTTATGTAGAAATAGTCTGGCTTAGCTATTCAGGGAGTCAGAATAATAAAATCACACTCAGCATTCAGCACTGAGCATGGGATCCAGGGACCCTGTGCCACAAGACACACCTTTTGAGCGAGAGAGGGATGGAATAAGTCACAGGTTGGTTGGGTGGTCCATACCAGCAGGGCAGAGCTTCCCAGCACAACTGGAGTTCATGTCCTACTGGCAGGCTGAACAGAGAAGTGCCCTCGATCTCGAGGAATTGGACACCATCTTTGGAACTTTCCCTCAGGGGCTGCCAGTTACGACAAGATGTCACTGTGTAGCCCTGCCTGGCCTCAAATTCATTATATAGACAGGCCGAGCCTCCAACTCCCAGAGATTTGCTTGCCTTTGCCTCCTGAGTACTGGGATTAAAGCCCTGTGCTACTGTGCCTGGCAGACACATGGTTAAGAACACCAAAATAAATAACCATTCAAATTGTGATATTCTAGCATCAAATGACCAAGACACCAACAATACATTTTAAAAGCATTTCAAAAGGAAACAAGAATCCGTCACATACTGAGCGACACCCCAGAGACAAACTCCAAGTAGCAAACTCGAATGTCATTGCCCTTGACCCAGACAAAACAAGCACAGAGAGACACTTTGGAGACATGTGGATACGGCCTAGTGTGCTGAATCAGCTGCAGAGGATCACGTGTTTAGCAAACAACAGAGCAGGGACTTGGATCTGGGACACCGAAGCCTATAGCTTTTACACAGCAGGAGGACTTTCTCTGGGGCATTCTATAAATTGAATGTGGGTAAAACACTGAGCAAGCCAACCTCTGAAAGGACTGACCATGGTGCATGGTGGCCTTCAGCCTTGTGTGATGGCTGAGTAATGAATGAATGTCTGAACAAAGCACATCAGGACACAGAGTCAATGTCCCATGTGTCTATCCCCTAGTCTTACAGTGGAGAGGTTCGGGAGCCCCAGATACCCAGCATTCCCCCAGCATACCAAGAACACACTGAGCCTACTTGTCCAGCTGAGAACAAGAGCACAGACCTCCATTCCATGCTTAATTAAAGTGACCAGCAGTATTTTCTGTTTCTCAGAGAGAGTTCAGGCTTTGCTAAGTCTCCAGCTGGGGAACACAGTGCAGGGGAGCAGGCTGCCACAGCGGGGGCTGGGGGGTGCTTTTCTTCTCCATGTAGTGTGGTCCTTTCACCAGGGCCAGGAACACAAGGCAGTGAGAGGCACCAGTCTGTTCATGGGCAGGCCTGCCCCTGAGGAACATGTGTGCTTTCATAGGAACATACTTAAAGGCTTGGGTTCTACTGGTGTGAAGTGGAGAAGGGCCACCCAGCTAGTTATGAAGATTCCCCTCCCTCCTTCCCTCCCTCCCTCCACCCCTCCCTCCCTCCTTTCCTTGCCCAGGCTGTCCCAACGCAGGTGGAACCTCCAGCCAGAGCTTCCTTTCCTTGGCCTCCTGAAAGGCAGGCAGCTCGTGGAAACTATGGCAGGGATCTGTCTACAGGATCTATGGCTGGACAGCCTGGTGGGCACAGAGGGACCATGATAGACAGTGTTGGACATTTCTGCTGGCTCTGTGGACCTTTCCTCTTATGTTTTGCCTCAGAGTTGGGGGGCTGTGGTGGGGTAGGTGTGGTACCCGGTACATGTGGCTTTCCAGAGCAGAGAGCACATTCCTAGTACAAGCCCATCTGGGAGAATGCAGACTTGGTCCCACACTGGACAACCATGTATTAAGGCTCAGAAGGGTCCCAATATGGAGGATGACCACCACAGATCTACTTTCTCAGTCTGTGTCCCCCACGCCCACTTCCTGCTTCTCTGTGTGTAGAAGCAGTGTGGAGCATCCCACCATGTCTTTCCCAAAGCCACTGGGGCATGCATGGAGGTTGGAGAGTTCTGTGAGCAGCCATCAGGCCAAGCAGCTCTCCTCATTGCTGACCTGGTTGTAGCCTGGGAACAGGGGACCTGAGACCTCAGCCTGATCTACAGACAGGGACAAAGATGGACACTGTTCCTCAGCCATCTATGACTGTGTTCAAGGCATCCTCTTCCTTCAGTCAGCTTCACTGCATGAAGGTGGCGACCCTACTGGCCATACACACCTGCCTGAGCCTTGTCCAAGATAATCTCTAAGGTCTTGCAGCTTTCTCTGGGCTCCTTTTGAAGTTAGGGCTCTAGGCCAGGTGTGCTGTACTGGCTGGTTTTGTGTGTCAACTTGACACATGCTGGAGTTATCACAGAGAAAGGAGCCTCCGTTGAGGAAATGCCTCCGTGAGACCCAGCTGTAAGGCATTTTCTCAGTTAGTGATCAAGGAGGGAGGAGCCAGCCCATTGTGGGTGGTGCCGTCCTTGGGCTGGTGGTCCTGGGTTCTATAAGAAAGCAAGCTGAGCAAGCCAGAGGAAGCAAGCCAGTACGTAACATCCCTCCGTGGCCTCTGCATCAGCTCCTGCTTCCTGACCTGCTTGAGTTCCAGTCCTGACTTCCTTTGGTGATGAACAGCGATGTGGAAGTGTGAGCTGAATCAACCCTTTCCTCCCCAACTTGCTTCTTGGTCACGATGTTTGTGCAGGAAGAGAAACCCTGACTAAGACAGTGCCCAAGCTTAGGGAGGCAGAGCCTCTGAGGTGTTCCTAATGGGGCCAAGTGTGTCCTGGAGAAAGAGACACCCAAGTACAATGTAGCCTCCTGCGCTTGAAATCCTCAGTGTTGTTTGTCTTTGTTTTTTTGTTGTCTTTTTAAGAGAGAAAAGGGCTTATGTGGGTTTACAGTTTGAGGTAAAGTCCATTATGGCCAGGAAGTCCAGAAAGGAGCTTGAGGCTGCTGGCCACACTGCATCTGGCGTCAGAAAGTAGAATGATAGGTCCTTAGGGATCATTTCTAAGTAGGAGCAAGCACCTTTCTTTCCTTGTCAGCCCACAGTCACACCAGGCTTTCCTGCTGATCCCACCTCATTAAGAAAGAAAGCAAGGGTGTTAATATGTGAAGAGAGGGAGGGACCCACACTGGTGGGGCAACAGTTACTCCTTGGAATGTGCAAAGGGGCGGGTGTGAGTTCCCATAGTCTCTGCATAGTTTTTCTTAATTGTTACTACTGTTGTTACTAGTTTTATCATTATCTCTATCTCTATCTAATCTATATCTTTATCATCTATATATATTTTTATTATCTATAATGATATCTATATCAGTTCTCTCTACATATACATCATATACATACACACATATAATATATATATACACTAATATACATATACATATTCGTATACATATACCTATATCCCGAGGAACACCCAGGCTTAGGCCAGCAGGGTACACTGCTTTAGCATAGCAAAGGACCATGGTGACACCACACAGCTCCTGACACAAAGGGAGTAAGCTATAATGTGTTCTTGAGCCAAATCTATGAGCGGCTGGGGCCTGGGAACACAGATGTAATGTTCAGGATAACGTGCTCTGATGTAGAAACTGTTTCATGAAGGTTTTAAAGTGACAGAGGAAAAAAAAAAAGACAGCCACAAAGCAAAGCTCTTGGCAAACACATCAGTGGAAATGCTAAGCAGGTGTTTATAGAGAAGAGGAAAATCTCTCCTATGGGGCCTGTTCAACTTCAGTCCCACAGTGACATATGTAGTCCAAGATAGCCCACATACAGTCTAACATGAAGTCACAAACGTACTTAAAATATGATCTTTTTTTTTCTTTCAAAAGTAAATTATGCACTTTTATGAGTAGGAGCTTTGGTTGTGGGAGGTTGAACACACCTATGAAATGCTGCCCCCAGAACATCTGTAGCTCTCAGGTTGGTGAAAGCTGTTAATAAACCCCGCAGCTTTCATGTGAAAACTACAAGGGTGTTAGGTCAGACCCAGAGGCGGGGAACAACTGACTGTCAAGGGGACTGAGGATGGCCCATGGTGATTTGTCTCCAGATTTGTACCATTCCAATTCTGCATAACCACCAGGTTCTAATCAGTCAACCGACCTTGTAGGCTCTTCAGCATGGGCGTGGCTTTTTAATCTCCTTGGAAATTTTGGTTCAGAAGTAATTCGTCTCCGCTTGATTTGTTTTGAATGTGAAAGATTTCAGACACAGTGATCTGTTGCCACTCATGTGGGATGGGATACTACATGTGAACAACATCACAGGTTGATTCATGAGACCAGCCATCCTGCCACTTTTATAAACTGAAGGCATCACACATCAAAAGGTGGAGTTTAGCAAAAGATCTCTGGGTTTTTCTGAGCTTCTGACTCTCTCGGGCTGGGTTGCCATGAACCCTGGTAGACCCCGGCTGCTGGTCTCTGTGCGGTCTTATGGAAGACATTCTCACTAGACAGGCACTGATCTATTTCCCATGCAATTGACTTAAGAATAGAGCGATAACCAGGTACCCAAGCTTTGTTCATCCCAAGGACACACTGACCCAGGGGGACAGTGTTTAGGCTGCTTCCTATTACAGAGAACCACCCTCCAAGCATAACAGCCTTGACCCTCAGCAGAGCAGCTGTGGCCACTTTTAAAGAACCCCAAGATCTACCCTTGTTGACGGTTGGCATTCCCTCACGGAAGGAGGTGGTGAACAGGGTCACCTGACCTAATCTCCGATTCCAGCTGCTCTCTTCTGAACCTCCCAGCTAGCTGTATTTTGTCTTGACCTAATTGCACATGGCCTGGCGGGCTCAGGAGTGTGGAAGATTAACTGAAGGTGAATTCCACCCCACGCAGCTGTGAGAAAATCCTCACCCATACTGTAGTGGTGGGGTTGCCGTGGAATCCCCAGGCACTGTAAATAATTCCTCATCCAGGCTCTATAAATAAGTCCCATTAAATCACCCCCTAAATTGGACTTTAGTGGAGTTGTACTTCATTTACCATTGATGCCCTTGGAGGAGGGGTATATATTTGTTTATATCTCCCCAAAGAATAGGATCCCCCAATATCAGTTGATCTTGCTGTGCTTGCTTGAATCCCAGCTCATGGCGAGTAGTCGTGTCTCACCCTCTCTCCTTCCCAAGCCCATCGTACGCACACTCGCTTTTTGTGCCTCTTGCGCATGCCTCATTGGGGCCTCCAGGAGCGTGGACCAAAAGTCTTAATCTCAAAGAGTCAGACCCTGGGGTCCTGCCAGGTTTGGCTACTCTGTTAGCTATTCTCGGGCACTTCCTGTCTCCTCAGGCCTCAGCCTTCCCATCTGTAGAGCTGTGGCTTGGATAGCAGATTGCTGTGGCTCCATCTGCCATTAAGGAATCCCTTGGGGTCCTGGACAGATGGCTCTCAGGCCATGCCCATGACTGCCAGCATGAGAGTGTATGGCCCAGGAGACGGCACAGGTTGCAATCAGCAGCTCTTGTCAGAAAAAGAAAACACAACAACAACGATGACGACGACGACGACGACGACGACGACGACGACGACAACAACAGTGCTTAAATTTAGCCAAAAGCCAGCTTCCTCTCACATTCACCTGGGGCTCTCAAGCTGTCTGACAGAGCTAAGAAGAATCTCTTCTCAGGACAGCTGTCCAAAATGGGAGAACAACTCTGAACTGGCCAGCAGCCTGCTGCCTCCCCCCTCGGCTTCCCCTCCCCAGCATCTCCTGCACACATGCTTGCTTGGTGTGCTGTCTAAGTCCTCAGAGTCAGCATCCATGGAAAGATGCGTGATACCGGCCGGGGCTGTGATCCCTCAGAGGATGTTACCAGGCTGGCCTCCTAGAGATAGGTCACCCTGTAAAGTGACCCCAGGCTGAAACAAGGGGCGGCAGAGCCCTCAGAGACTGGGCGACTGGTCCTCTCGAGGTGCACTGGTTTCTTTAAGCAGCAAGTGATGGAGGAGGCCCTTGCTTTCAACCCAGCTGAATCCTGTCTAGCTCGGCAGTTCATTGTTCTGGCTTGTCAAGAGGCTTTCTTACCCGGAGTATTTCTTCCACCACATTAGCCACCCCCTGAGCTTTGATCTGCAAATTTGACAAGCGGCCCTGTTAGGTCTTTATCCAAGCCATTGATAGAATCACTGGACAGGGACAGGGTGAGGACAGGTGCACTCCACTCAAGACCTCCCTCCACCTTGATATAGATCCATGAATCAATGAGCCCCTCACTGCCATTCAGGCTGTTCTGTCCAACCTGCCAGCAGCAGCTTCCACCCACAAGCCTCCATCTGCCTGTGGTGACAGGGAGGGGACTTCATAAGGATTCCTCTGAAGCCTGCATTGGAAGGCTCATAGTTGTGGTGCATTTGTCTGCTGAAGATATGCCCTCCCCCACAGCCCTGGGCCAGCCACACTGACCTTGTTCTGCTTGTTCTGCCCCACCCTCATGGGGAACTTCATCAGTGTGTGTATGCTGGGGCATTCCCAGGGGTCCTTCCCCTTTGCAGAGCTGGGCCATATAGTGAAAGACCCCAGCTTAGCAGCAGTAACGCCATTTTGCAAGGCTGTACTTAAGATGACTGGTTCAGGGAAAGGTTAGAACACTGAGTACACAGCGGCTGCCAAGCAGGATGTGTATGGTTGAAGGCCTGGCAACAGGACGACTGCGGTTGAGCACCTGACAATGAGAAAAGCCCCGGGAGAGGTCCCACACCCTGGTGGGGGGCCGAGTCAGTCGTTATGTTCCAGGAAGGTAGCTAGGAAACTTGCCCCCGGGCTGAACCCTTGCCACATTAGAATCCACCAATTATATCCCTGTAACCATGCATCTGCTTCTGTATGCTTGCTTCTGCTCCCCAGAATCCTATAAAAAGCCCATCCTTGGTTCTGTGGGGCACGCCAGTCCCCCGAGTGACTGAAGCGCCCACAGGTGCCTGTGTATCCCGACAATAAACCAAATCCTCTTGCTAATTGCATCCTGTGGCCTCGGTCTGGTCATTGAGTTGGAGGGTCTCCATCCCGAGGGAAAGTTCTCCCTGAGAACTTTTCAATAGTTAACCAAATGCTCTGTACTGAAGCCTGCACACAGCGATGCAGATATGCAGGGCATCTGGGTGAAGGCTGTGTGCCTTTATCTTTCTGATTCTCCCTCTCCCAGCTCAAGCAAAGAGCTCCATTGGATACTTAGCCAGTCTGAGTGTGCGAAAGGCCATATCTTCCCATTCTTCAGTGGATCTTGTAGGTCAAGCATTATACAATCCCCGCCTTTGTCCTTTGTGGAGGCTCTGTATATTTGTGTTTTTAAAAGCTGCTGATTCCTGACACATACCTGTGACATGAGATTCAGTTCTTAGCATCTCTAAAGTTACATGCATATGCGGCATTCAGGCACTGAGCACTCCTGGGCCGAATGGTGTGGTCACTGGCCTGTGGCAGAGAAATCTTCAGAGCCCATTGGGAGACAGCCGAGCTCATCAGGGAGTAGGGGGAATGTCAACCCCCAGGCTAACTCACCACTTACCTCAGGAGTATGTAAAATTGCAGACAGCTTAGCTGGCAGAGTACAGAGTGCTGGCCACAGTGGGGAGTGGGAAAGAAAGACCCCACTACCCTTATAACATAGACATATTGAAAAGGCCAACAGAACACAGAACTCCGTACTACCAAAAAGGGCAACATGAAGTGACAAGGAGCTTATGGCAGAGAGAAAGGCACCTGAAAGTGGGCACAAGGGAAGGTAAGAGAATGAAGCCCATGGCTGGAAATGCTGGTGTGCGAACTAGAAGGGGCAGCAGGACAAGGGGCCAGGGCCAATGATGACCAAGGCCCTATTGATAGAGGACTGGGTTCTGCTCTCAGAGGACAGAGCTCTGGGCTTTTGAACATGGCAATCTGCCACAGTATGACTTGCTTCTTGTAAAGGATAGAGTAGACTTACAAAGAGTATCACTCATGTGACAGTGGCCCATAGATGAGACATTCAGGCCTGTCTCTGTGTGAGGTGCTGAGTCCTGCAGGCCAGAGTCGTATGTTTTGATTTAGTTTAGTTTTGCCAATGATCACTATCCCTCTCCCCTACTTCATTTTGTTAGTACAAATTCTCTGTGTCTCAGTGTGTATTTAAATGCTTGGTTACCCTTAAAAGGATTAGGAGGTGTGGCCTTGGAAGTGGGTGTGGCTTTGCTGGAGGAAGTGTGTTACTGGGGGTAATAAACAATGAGATTTCTAAAGCCTTTGCCAGACCCAGGATCGCTCCAGCTCTCTCTCTCTCACTTTGCTTGCGTGTGTGTGTGCATGTGTGATAGGCAAAGAGTAGAGCAAACATGCATGCAGGATTGTGAATTGGTCCTGGGGGCTCAGGCCTGTGATTTCATCTATTCAGGAAGATAGTTGAAGGCCTGCTCTGGCTACAGAGCAAACAAGGCCAGCCTAGAGGAGTTCTGAGAGATACTGATACAGATTGAAAAATTAAAGTGACTGACTGTTAACTCAACAGTGGCATACCTGAGGCCCTTAGGGTGCACCCCCAACACCATGACAAGAAGTGAGGCTTTGGGGCATGTTTGAAATCAGAAAGTTAGACAGGATCTCTGGAAGTGTACTGCATGAGGGAATTTAGTGAGGAAAGAAATCAAAAGAGATGCATGGGTGGGCTTTCTCTCTCTGTGTTGGCCTGGTACCACAAGAATGCTGTCTCAAGTACACTCCCTCTTGCTTAGACTCTGAACACTGTGAGTCAAAATAAACCAGTTTTCTTCAACATTGTGCAGCCTTAGGTATTTTATGCTGATAGAAACCAGACCACTATTCTGTGTATCAGTCACAAAACTTTATCATAGACATCCTCGACGCCAATCTTACCCAAACTAAAAGCTAAAGTCATTAGTTTTCATAGACCTACCTCGGTTCCCACAGGACAGGATCTGGCCTTTTTTCTCTCTCCCAGAAAGCTCTTTGTCTACACTGTACTACTTTACCTACCCCATCGTACATCCTTTTGGTCTCCCTTCCTCCTACCCAAAGGTAGCTAGAGTGTCTGCAACTTATCTTGTTCTAGAATCACCTTCCTAGGGCTGCTGCTTTCTCCACAGCAGACAGCACACAGTTCACTGAAGCCCATCCGTTCCCTCACATACCTTTACCTATTCCTGCGTACCATTTTGACTGTTCTTCCCCAAAGGTCTATGGATGTCTGTCCTCTTCCCAGCCAGGTCTCTATGCCTGCATAGTGTATGGGAAAGGTGGTGGGATTCAGTCAATGAGGTGACTGTTTCTTTTTTTTTTTAACATTTATTTATTTATTATGTATACATCATACAGCTTTCTGCCTGCATGTATGCAACTACAGGCCAGAAGAGGGCACCAGACCTGATTATAGGTGGTTGTGCGCCACCATGTAGTTGCTGGGAATTGAACTCAGGATTTCTGGAAGAGCAGACAGTGTTCTCAACCTCTGAGCCATCTCTCCAGCCTGAGGTGACTGTTTCTTGGTTATCAGATGTTATGGAGGTTGAATATGCTTAGCCTAGGAAGGGGCACTATTAAGAGATGTGGCCCTGTAGTAGGTGTGGCCTTGTTGGAAGAATGTTTGTTACTCTGGGGGAAGGGCTTTGAGACCCTTCTCCTAGCCACATGGGAGATACTCTTCTCCAGTTGGCCTTTGGAACAAGATGTAGAACTCTCAGCTCCTCTAGCACCATGCCTGCCTGGATGCTGCCATGCTTCCTGCCATGATGATTATGGACTGAATCTCAGAACCTGTAAGCCAGCCCCAATTCCAATAGAAGAGCTGCCTTGGTCATGGTGTTTCTTCACAGCTATGGAAACCCTATCTGAGACAGATGTGCTGGGAGACATTCAGAGTCACACCACAGCTTCCACCTACATGGTCCCTCACCCCTGGAACGTGACCTACTTCAGTAGATGCTCAGGGACAGGATGCCATCTGATTTTAGAGCACGTTGCTTGGCAGTCATCCCATGTGGCTTGTGTCTCTGGGGTCTTGTCGTTCTCTGTTCCTAGGCTGGACTTTGCCTCCCAAACTTTGTGGCTGGTGACTGGCTTCTCACACGCCATCACCCGCAGTCAAAGTTTCTGATGGATCCTCAGCAGAGAGTTTGCATTTCACAGATGTTCTTTCAGCCTTTCAGCTCAGCTCTCACTTGCCCTGGCTGTTGATCTTTCTGCATTCATCAGTATAGCTCCAACAGGTACCACTGCAGTGACTGTCATTCTCCGAAAGGTGCCTGTCACTCCAAGCTCAACCAGCCGCACATATCCATGTAATTTTCTTCCTTATCTGCAGAGGTTTCTCTGTTTTTTGTTTTTTGTTTTTTTGTTTTTTTGTCCCCCCTCAGAGGCTTCATCTAAAAGCTTGCAGGTCTCTCTCTCTCTCTCTCTCTCTCTCTCTCTCTCTCTCTCTCTCTCTCTCTCTCTCTCTTTCCTGCCTAACATGCCAGGTGGGCATCAGTAGGTTCCCACTGTTTGTACAATTAGAGGTTGTCAGTGCTAGAGGCCCTGTCTTTCCACTCTGGGGACATAATATTCCTTCCAACTTAAAGTTAAGTCTTTCTGTTGTTTGAGATTCTGCATCTGTATTTCAAATGAACATGGAGGGAAAATTCTTTTGTGCATCCTCCTGCCAGATAGCCCAGCAGATGAGAGCACAGGGCAGCATGGGAAACTCACCTATAGTGAAGCATCTTTTAAATCTCCATCTGACATGGGGTGTGGAGAACTAACTCTTTCACAGCTCTGAGAAAAACAAGTCTACAGCAGTGTTTATTGGCTGTATCTCAGTAGATCAGGAAGCCCCACCATGAGGCTGGGTTAGAATTGTCAAATGTCCATCAGAGCATGGGTGCCAATGCCCCCAGAGACACATAGCCAAGCAGATGCATAAGACACTGAGGGGAATCTCAGCTTAGTGCTTAGCTGACATTTACACCAATCCAGGAGGGACTTCAGTGGCCACGTGCTAAACAATACAACTTTTATAAGGACAATTCAAGGAAGTCACTGAGCAACCACACAGTGGGACTGCAGACACTGGCTGGAGCCCTCTGGCTTTCAGAGTGGTCCCATGGTGTCACTTACAAAGAACTAGTGTAGTGCTGGGAGATAGCTCAGTCAGGAAAAGTGCTTCATGTACAAGTGTCCAGGCCAAGTTTGATTTTCAGAATATATAGAAGAAGCCAAGCATGATTACACATGCTAAGAACCCCAGGACTGGGAAGCAGAGGCAGAGGCAGAGGCAGAGGCAGAGGCAGAGGCAGAGGCAGAGGCAGAGGCAGAGGCAGAGGCAGAGGCAGAGGCAGAGGCAGAGGCAGAGGCAGAGGCAGAGGCAGAGGCAGAAGGATCCCTTGGTCTTATTGGCCAGCCAGGCCAGCCTCACTGAGAAACTCCAGGCCATGGATACACACTATTTCTCCCTGCGTATGTCACATACCAACCCACTGAAATTTTGTTTTTTAAAAAAATAAAAGTTGTCAAGGATCAGCTTACTCTATAGCCTGTGGATTTGGCTCTGTGCTCCAGATCTCCTCTGGCACTGGATACCTTCTTAACAGGTACCCTTTCTCTTCCTTTTGACTCCTGATGGAGTGAGCATTTGTCCCAAAGCCTAGTTTCAGTGTTTACAGAAGTCCTCTGACCTTCCCTGTGCCAAGCCCCACATTTAAATCCACCCACAGGACCTCCATCTTAAGTACCCAATTTCTCATTCATCTACCCCTTCATATCACCCCTGAGGCTGTGTTTTCTACTGTCCCTCTTGCCCCTCCTCCAAAGGCTCCGACGGAGCCCCCCTCTCCAGCTGAACCCCAGTTCCCATAATGTCTGAGACCTCTATACCTGGCTGTGTGACCAGTTCTTCCTTTATCCATAGACTGTTAATGGAAGCCATGGCTGTTTTTGTGCGCTCGAGATGGGGATCCCTGTCTAGGATTCCTCATCATGCCTTCCTATCTTTTCAAACAGCAACTTATAAGAAACCCCGGAAATGACTAGCTTTCTTTAAGCATTTTTTAGTTCTCCAACCCAGTATCCATTCACTTCTACTCCATGATGTAAGCTCCCTTTCTGGCCCTGACTTGTTATTTCTTGGCCTGTGTAGATGTTGGATATATAGTTGTTGGGTCTGGTCTACAATCTGCATACCACAGACCCTCCTGAGCTGCCCTGCCTGTCTGTCCTTCCTCCTTGTTCCCAAGGACAGAATGAAGTGCTACCCTGTGTGTCACACTGTGCTGCCTCCTACATGCTCATGTTCCTGAAACTTCTCACACCCTGATGGTGGCCTTCGTCTGCAGATCCTTCCACTTGTGTGACATCTTCAACTTCTGTGCTGTAGTCAGAGAGTCCAGCTGTCCTCTCTCTCATCTTCAGCTCTCAGACAACTTCTGGGAACCATGTAGGCACTTCATAAATGCAACCAGGTGAAAAAATTTGATAATTTATGACCAAAGATAGAGAATAATCACCAATGAGAATTATATGCTAATAACACAGATAGCTCTGAGCACATCCCATAGTTTCTCTCTTAACCCGATTCTCAACCAGGGGATCATAAAATCAAAGGTCATCCTCTTTAGCAGGAAGTGGTTATGAACTGTGAATCTTCATTGCAACCAGGGAGGGCTGATTATATAGATTAAGAATGCATTTCCACCTCACTCTCACACACTCAGTCAACTAGGAGGCAAGACAGAGGTGGGGCTCAAGGATCGCTCCATCTCACTGTTTCAATTCTCCATGTGGGATTTTGTTGACAAAGTTCAGGTTCAGAGTTTGAATATGGACTTCCCTGGATGTAGGTTCCTGACCCTTATGCAGAGATCATACTCAAACCCAGCACAGGGGCTGTTGAAAGTCGGTGGTGTTGCTTTTCATTTGGGTGTTAAACATATATTTCACTCCTCCCATGTTGTCCAGAAGTTTTTCAAGGGTGGCAGGTGTCTGACTGAAGTCCTTCTCCAATGGTAGGATGATAATTCTGCAACTCCACTATCTTATATGAAACCACTGCTATTCTGAAGATGGCCTTCTTCCTTCTGAGCTTGCGAACACCACAGCCTGCGTCACTCTAGTGCCTCCATTTCTCCCTGCACACTTCAGTCCCATAGACTGTCTGAGACAGGTGACATCATGTTAGATGCCAGTGTGACACATGAGTCCATGGAGGTAATAGTAATACAGAAAGGAAGAGAGGGATGGAGAGGGAAAGGAGGAGGAAGATGAAGAGAGGAAGGAGTGTGAGAAGGAGGTAATGAATAGATGGAAAAAAGAAAGGAGGGAGAAAGGGAAGAAATGAGAGAGGGAGGGATAAAAGGAGAAGAGAGAGAGACAGATAAGATGATGGAGGGGAGTAGAGAACAAGGGAGGAAGACAGGAGGGAGCAGGAAGAGGGAAGGAACAGGAAAGAGAAGGAGGTACTGAGGAGGGACCAGAGGGAAGGGTAAGGAAGGGAGGAGAAGAGGAGGGAGGGAAAGAAAGGAAGTTACAATGGAGGAAGAAGAAAAGAATGAGGAAGAGGAAAAGAGGAAGAAGGGGAAAGAGGAAGAAGAAAAGAAGACAAGGGGAAGAGGAAGAAGAGAAGGAAGAGGAAGAAGAAAATAAGAAGGGGAAGACTAGGAGGAAGAAAGAAAAAAGAAGAGAAAGAGGAGGAGGAAGAAAAAGAAGAGGGGAAGAGGTAGAAAAAGAGGAAGAGGTGAAAGAGGAGGAGAAAGAGGGAGAGGTGAAAGAGGAGAAAGGAAAAGAAGAAAAAGAAAAAGAGGAGTAAGGAAAAATAGGAGGAAGAAGAAGATGAAGAGAAGAAGAAAAAGATGAAGAGGAAAGAAAGGGAAAGAGGTAGAGAGGAAAGAAAGGAAACCGGTAAATCTACCACCAGTCACCAATGGGCCCTCCTTCATTCCTCCTTGGCCTTTCTTCATTTTGGCATCATTTGAAACCTTCCCTGGCCTTGGCATCACCAGTTACAAATATGTTTGGTGCCTCTGTGCCTCCCTGGACATGAGGAGCAGATGGGGAGTGCTCATGGCTCGGGGCTAGCAGTCAATGTGACCGATAAGCATATATGCTCATGTCCTGACTTTGACCAACCATTTTCCCATGTGTCCTCTTGTCTCTAGGATTAGTATTCATGATGTGTCTCCTCAGGGAGTCTGTGACTGCAGGAAGGGGGCTGAAGTGTGGGGAACTAGTTGTCCCTCTGCCCACTCAGCCAGGCCCTATGGAAAAACTACAAGTAGACATTCACAACACTGAAAGGTGACACAAAACACACCCACGGCATGTGATGACTTTGCTGACAGCACTACCCCAATGACTTTCTCCCAATGTGTCAGAGGTAGCACTTTCTATAAAAGGGTTCATGTATCTCAAGTCCTAGAAAATCATCCTTCGTGCCCCTTTCAATAGTTAGACATGAAGCTGGCACCTAGGGTGCTATACCCCAGGCTAGAAGGTGCTAGATTGGAACCTGAGGCAAGTTTCTGATTAACATTGAAACATGCCTATGTCTTTGGGCCTATTGAAACTGACACATGAAGCATTTGCTTAGTAGTGGGTACCCTAATTGCAGCGTGGAGATTACAACAGAAAAGATGTTCTATGTGAGGGGTTTTGAATATGCAGATGAGCCAGGTAGGGATGCAGTGGTCTACTGTGAACTCGGGGACCACATCTAAGTCAGTCACTGTTTATCCTGAGTCTAGAGCAGAGCCTAACAAACAGAAGATACCTGATTCAGGTCCAGAATGAGCGAATGAATGGAGTTCTGCCTCTCTTCTGCCATTCGATGACTTTGTCTTTGATTGGCATATGTCATTTGTATATATGAATGAAGTATGATAGCATGGTTAGACTCACATACACATTGGATGTTTGTCACCTGTTGTAAGCTCCAGATTCCAAGTGTTTAGGTATTGGTGGCCTCAGATGTTTGCTAAACCAGCTTATGGTATGGTCTCCTGTCAGAGTAGATCCTCAGGGTTGACCTGTTTATGTTAGCACACAGACCCATCTGGAAGCTAGAAGACAGCTACAACCACGGGACACCAGCAGACATGGAGAGGTGGACTTCATCCCTTGTTTCATACACCATTTGGGAAAGCTTGACCCTTTATTATAGAGAATCAATATTTGTACAGTGAGTAGGCTGTAAAGTTTTATAGTTATGAATGAAGTGAAACGTTTTCCTAACCCTACCCCAAAGAGGCATTAACCCAACAGAGGAAAGTCACATGGAGATTCAGAGCAAAAGGTGACAATGGTAGTGTGCTGGGGACAGGTGGCCTTATGGACACACCCTGAGCCCTTAGCAAGCTCTAGAGGGGGCTCTTCACTGCACACTACTACACAGGACAACCCTGGGTCCAGTTTATCATTACATCCATCTACAGAGGAGAGCAGGCCTGGGTGAGGCATGTTATACTGTTTCCCCATAGTCTTTCTCTTTATAAGGTTTAATTTTTCTTCTTTTTTTTTTACTTCTCATACATTAGTTGCATGATAATATATAAGACAATAAGGTAGTATCTTCAAAAACTGGAAGAAATCACTTCAAATTTAGAACACATATATTTAAATCCGAAGCTGCTCAAATCTGAGGGTATGAAAAATGTTCTTGAAATACCAGAGCCCAGAAGTGATGCCGCACCAAGAATCATGATGAAAAATAGTTTTATTTAAAATGTTTAAGTAAGACGAGATGCAGAAGGAGGCTTTTTAATGAAGATAATTGACTATGTTGGGAATTTATGCTGTTCTTCAGAAAGATGGGAGAAATTCGAGACCAAGCCAAAAGAAAAATATATATCCACAATAACACAGAATTAAAGGCTCAATAGTATCAACATAATATGGATTGTAAGCAGTCTCAATATTAGATTTGAGGGCTTGCTCATCTGTGTCTTATTGGGAAGTGATGAATATATTAATTTAAAAAAATAAGAAGCAAACAAAAAGATAGGCCAACATGAATAAAATATGATTGTTGGACATGGTCAAACATATTAACGGGAAATATTGAACAAGACAACCCTTCCAATGAGGTAAAGATGATTATAATGAGCAACAATTTCTATTATTTATAGCACTGGACCTAAGCCATGGGGTTCCAAGGGCAGATGTTCCACAGTGTCAGCACGAACCTGGTAGGAGATGACCGTGACGTCACATGGCAAACAGGTGCTGCGAGGAATATGTTCATTGCATAATTCTGAAGATGTTGACCAAGAAAATACACCTAGTTATCTGAACCAAGACTGGAGAAGGTTCCATAGTAGTTACCAGGAACAGAAGATATAAGATAAAAGGAAAACCAAATGATAATTTTTTGTTTGAGTAAACCTCAGGATAGAAGGAGGGAGACTGACCAGTGGAGCATTAGAGAACAGCAGCCTGAGGCTCCTCCCTGAAATTCAAACCGAGCTAAAGATTTCTCTCACCTCTGGGTAGTGAGGTTGCAGGGTCACAGCCAATAAATAGAGCCTGGCAGGAGAAAGAGATAAAACTCACCCAAACCTGGAAATTCAAGAGATCAACTATTAGAATCATAAGTAAATACTTTAAGGATGCTGCATAAAGAATGAATAATAAAATTCAATATATTTTTGCAATTCATAAGCAAAGATGTACAAAATATGGTTTTTTGAATGCTCTCATTTAGCTGTTTAGCAGTGCACACACGGGTGTGTGAGAATCCCTCTGTGAATTGTGGACTTAGATCTTCTATATATGCAGGAGTCTTGTAACTGTACAGTGTGATGGATCTATTTTTAGTTTTATTTTTGAGAAATCTGCATACAAATTTCCATAAAATCGACCTGGATGTATATCAGCAAAGGAATGGATACAGAACATGTGCTAAATATACATTATGCAGTTTTATTCAGCCACAAAGAAGAGCAAGAACACATTGTTTGAAGGGATGTTGAAATAACTGGAGACTTGGAAATAAATCAGACTTGGAAAGACAAATGTTGTATGTTTTCTCTCATCTGTGGATACTACATTTTATATGGAGACATGAAATCATTAGGTTTATATGGCAAGAACATGGATGGGAAGTATTCTCGAGGGGTGTAGGCGGGTTGAAAGAATGGAGGCATGGTTAGGAGTGGCAAAATCCATTTCCTGCTGTAGGAACACCTTAGAAAACACAGCACTCTGTGCTATGATGCTCACCACTAAAAGAGAGTCAATAAATTGTTATTAACTATAAAATGATACCTTTTACAGTAACATTGAACAGACTCAAAGATATAGACATTGTCTAATCAAATGTGCTCAAAGCCATGACATCAACACATATGTAGAACACATATCCAGTTTATGACAAGATAAAACCTTTAGTGCAGGTGTACTGAAACTTTTATGGCAAGTTTTGACATCCCCGAGTTTCAATACTACTGTATAAGCAGGTTAAAAATAAAAACCAAATGTGAACAACAAAACAGTTCTCCACAGCGGGTTAAGAAGCACTGTGTATATATTATCCACAGTTCTTAAGAAAAAAGTAAATTCTATCTAAGTAGGGAAACGCTGCCGTGTTTACTCTTGTGAGGATTCCATGATGTGAAAATGGCCAGTCAACCTTCATCAGTCAATAGATTGAATGCAGTCTCAACCAAGATTCGAGAAGGATGATTGTGTCTGGGTAGATACTGACCAGTTATGTCTCAAGTTCATAGAGTAGTAGAGAGAGCAAACAACAGACATGGGGATTTGGGAGAAAGTCTGTGCTTTGCTCACAGTGTATAAAGTTCTGAGATAAAACTGTGGTCATTGAGTGAGGTAGAAGTGGAATGATGTACCAAAAGGTTAATGAACAGAGTGTACAGTCTAGAATGTTCACAGGCTCTCAGGCAATTGGTAACATGGTACTAGTGTTTAATATTGTTTGAGATTTTCATGCATGCATATTAACATTTTTTAAAATATTTATTTTGAAAATTCTTTAGTGTATAAATATGTTGCCTACATGTATGTCTGTGTACCATGCACATTCCTGTCAGCCACAGAGGTCAGAAGAGGCTGTTGGCTCTTCTGTCACCCAAGTTACAGACAGTTACGAGCCACCATGTGGTTGCTAAGCATCAGGCCAAGGATCTGGGCAGAAGTAGCAAGTGCTGTTAGCCACTGAATCATATCTCTAGCTTTATGTATAATATGTTCTGATCAAATCTACCCCCATTCCTTCTTCTCCCTTTCTTCCCACGTGCCTACCACCTCCACTCCATCAACTTCATCTTCTCTCATTCTCTCTCTCTCTCTCTCTCTCTCTCTCTCTCTCTCTCTCTCTCTCTCTCTTTAAATACCACACCCACTTGGTGCTGCCTGTATTTGTATGGGTGTAGGGCCATCTACTAGAGCATGGGTAGCCTTTCAGGGCCACAGGCTGACTGAATTTAACCTACATCCCTTCCCTCAGCAGCCATTGATTGCCAATAGCTCTTTAGTTAAGCATGGGACTTCTTGACCCCTCCCTCAGCCAAGGTGAGATTTACATGGCTTTATCTCATGCATGTAAGCAAAGTCACTGTGAGTTCATTTCTATCTCTAGCTTTTACTCCCAAATATTTATTAGCAAATAGTGTGCCTCAGGGGTAGACACAAGCAAACAATTGGTGTAGTGTCATCGACAGTGCATGGTCAAATGGAAACCGGGAGGAAGTGAGATCATGGTGTTATCTTGTCAACACATCAACTAAATATGGACTCAGTAGCAAATGAAACAAGAGACATGAAGTTGCAGAGGAAGCACAGGAGGGAGAGGTATATGAACTCAATGTGCAGACTTCTAAATTTGGGAGGTAGAACAGGAAGATAAGGAGTTCAAGGCTAGCCTCTGTTATGCAGGGAGATTAAGGACAGTCTGTCCTATGTAAAACACGATCTTAATAAAACAAAATAAAAAGCCTAGGGCTACTAAAACATGTTATTATAAAGTGGAAACAGCGTCTTTATCTGGGTGTGTTTGTACAGCCTGTGATAGATCCCTGCACCTGAGAGGCTGAGTTAGGAGGATCTGAAGTTCAAGGTCAGCCTGGGCTGCACAATGCAACTCTATCTCAGAAAAGTAAGTAAGAAATAAATATGGAAGGAATCTGGGGTGCAGCCAAGTCAAACATTTGCCTAGTGTGTCAGCTTGTGCAATGCTCTGGACCTGGTATACAGGAAGGAGCAGGGTGGCCAGAAGAAAGAAAGGGAAGGAGGGGAATGACAGAGACAAAGAAGAAGACAAGGAAGACATGAAGGGAGGGAATAGAGAAACAAAAGAAGAGAGAGGAGGAAGAGAGGGATAGAGGGAAGGGAGAGAAGGAGGGAGAGAAGGGAGGGAGGGAAGCATCTCCTAGTAAAAAATGAGGTACAGTAGCTCTCCCTCTGTGTGTTCAATATTATTTTGGGAATCCTAAGCACCACAAAGACAGATGGCAGAAATATAGCCAAGCATGCAAAGCAGCCACAAAACTACCACTCTGATCAGAGGAAACCACCGCCCTCATAATGATCAATTTAGTCTACAAAAGAATTATTAGAGACAACAGCCTTTAACAAGGACATTAAATGAAAAAATGAAGGAAATCCAGACCTGTAGCCTTGAGGTAATGGCGAAGTGTTCATCTTTATTCATTATTGGAGCAAGAGGCACAGTTTTGTCATTTTTTTTTGCAAGTCTGAAGCCCCTCTTGACAGAATACATTTTCATGGGTAGGAAGATTGTGATGTCAAGGTGCCACCATTAGCTAATATAATGGGATGTTTGTAGTTAAAAGCCATTTTCCTGAATTTTCCTGAAATTCCTGAAAAAGGATATTTCTAGAACTTCCAGATGATTTCAAACTTCACTCAGAAAAAATACAGTAAAGCTTTTGGGAAACCTAGGACAATTATGAAGAAGACCTCAGTGCAAATGAAGCTTGTAGCATTTTATGGTTTTGCAGAAAGTTTGAGCAGTTTGGGCAGTTTTCTGTTCCCATTGCTGTGACAAAAAGTATCTGACAGAAGTGACTTGAAGAAGGAAGGTCTATTTTGGCTGACAGTTTGAGAATAAAGCCCACCATTGTGGGGAAGGCATGGTGGTGGGAGTTGGAGGTAGCTGGTCACGTTGCACCTACACTTAGGGAACAGAGACTAATGCTGGTGCCCAACTTGAATTCTCCATTTTTAAATAACCATTTTATCCTTATTTTATGTGTATGACATGTGCATTACATATGCACAGGGCATACAGAAGGCAGAAGAGCATGTTGGCTTCCCTGGGACTGGAGTTACAGGCAGTTTTGAACTGGCAAATAAACGCCGAGAACCTGACCTGGGGCCTTTGGAACCAGTGTTCTTAACCATGAGGCCTCTTTCTAGACACATTGATTTCTCCATTTTATTCAGTCTGGGACTCAAGCCCAGAGGTTTGTCTCTTAGGTGAGTCTAGATCCTGCCAACTTGACAGTCTATGTTAAACATCCCAGAGGAGAATAAACTGGTCAGGGAGGCAAAATTTGAACCTATGACAGGATTGAAACCATGGTCTAAGCCAAGAGTGACAACAGATCTGAGGGAGGAGGCAGGACTGTCTGAGGGAGAAGATGAGATTGTGCGAAGGAGTAGTGAGCTCCCATTTCATACCACATGGGAAAAAAACTCAAAGTGTATTATTTAAGGACACAATTAATAGCACAATTAATCTATAAATTAATTGTTTTTTGTTGATGCCATGCCTAGAATCCAGTAAGAAACCTTGCAAAGACTCTACCACTGAGCTACACTGTGGCAACTTAACTTTCTTCTGGGAGAATTAGAGCTATTTTTGAAACTCCAAGTAAGCATTTTTACAAATGATTTCTTTGTTTTTTTATTTGAGAACTGCATGGTGCATTAGCAAAGATTCAAAGTAAATAATTTCTAGCAAATTTTAAATTGAAAAAAAAAAGTTGTTCCCCAATATAAACCTTGAGGAAAGGAAGAAGTAAGAGACAAAGTTGTGTGTTGTAAATTGGGAGTACTATGAATAGAAAATTAAAAAATTATTCATGTTATCAATGTGTACAGAAGTCCCGTGAAGCAAAATAATCCAAACGAGAGCTGAGGAAATACAGACCTGGATTTTGTATAAAGAATGAGGCATGTGGAGTCCATATTCAAATACAAACCAACCCCTCAAATGGTAGTGGTGGTGACAAGTTCCTAAATAGAAGGACTTTGACTGGCTAAACAGAAGCTGACACTCTGCATTCTACAGGAATCGTGTAAGGCAAGTTTCTGTTTAGTGGGACAACCCACTTTTTCCATTCTCCATCCCAACGGTCAACTACCTTGCCTCAGGCAAGAGCATGTGGTTCTGGATTAATCCTAAGAGACTCCATCTGCTCAAAGATCTCCATTTTGTCATCATCTACAAACCATTTGCTTTCCCGCCAAGCTGCCACCCTCTATTCTCAGAGGCAGACCAGCAATTTGTTCTCCCAATAAACTTTTCTGGAAACTGAAGTGCTCCTGTTCAATAATTTACCTTCTCCCTTGCTTATTCCATAGGTTCAGTAAGAGACTATGGTCTCAGTACATAGACGATGCAATTAAAGACCACTGTGTGGTACATTCTCCACTAATCTGATGGGCAAAGGTTCTCCTAACACCTAGAATGGCGTATATGGAGGAGGTGACTACACCAGAGAGTCCACATGTGACTGGAGGAGCCATATCACTTGAGGCAATTAGCAGTCTGTATTTGCTCCTGGAAGGAACAGTGGCAAACACCAACCAGCCTTCTCGTCCGACTGGACGATACTGAGGGAAGGCCTGAAGGCTTTAAAGTAGAAAAAGAATAGTACTGCAGGCTGTACTGAGCAAGCTCTGAGGTGTGACGGCATGCTCTCTGGTTTTGCCTGGAGAGACAGATTTCACCTAAGGTAGGATATCCATGACAGACCCAAGACTAAATCCACCGACCCCATCTCAGTGAACCAATGCATTTACTGAGTTTACAGACAGGAATATGATTGACACAGGAAGCAACATCACAAAGCCCACCCCCCAAACATGGGTGAGGACCAAAGAAAGCTGCAGGCAGCTCTGTTGAAGAGGCTGCCTACTGCTTGTGTAGCACCCGGGAGTCTCGTTAGCTCCTTATTACATTTTCTTCTTTATGTATGTATTTTTGCTTACGGTATATGTATGATTGTGTCTGCCTTTTTGTGTATTAGTAGGTGCACATCCTCACAGAAGTCAAACTCAATTCTGGGCATCTTCCTCCTCTACAGCTCTCCATCTTTGTTATTGAAACAACGTCTCTTACAAAGCCTGGAACTCACTGGTGAGGCAAGACCAGTTGGTCAGCAAGCTGGAGGGGTCCTTCTGTCTCTGTCTATCTAGGACTGGGATTACAGGTCTGCACCTCTGTACTCAGCTTTTATGCAGTTGTGGGGAATCTGAACTCAGGTCCTCATGTCTGTGAGGGAGCACTTTCCCAATGGTAGCAACTTCCTGCCCTCCTTATGAGTTCATGTAACTTCCTTTTGAGTATCCTGAGCATCTCCAATTCCTCCCACAAGGGAATGTTTCAATCTGGAGGAAATAACTGCACAAATAGATGTTGGAAGACCTTGCATCCTTGGAAACAATTCTTTCACTGTGGCTTCTGAAGTCAAGTCTGGGATGCTTTGAATGAGGAGTCAAAGAAAAGAGAAAAAACACTATAATTAGTGATAAGGAGCAAGTGACTCCTATTTCCTCAGCATCTTCCTCAGTCTGAGTTTCCCAACAAGAGGGGGTCATGTGCAGAAGGAGATGGATTCAGGCATTAACCATAAAGCCAGTGATAGGAGCTGGCTTTCATGATTACATTTTAAGAAAGTGGATACATTGCTCAGTTAATTTCATTATAGTTAGTGTTTATTTTCATTTAACTTCTATCATCTTATCCATTTTTCTTCTGACAACTTAGGGCACATCAGTGTGTGCTTAGCTTCTCCATTAAAAAAAAAGCAACATATTTCAACGGGTGCTTTTCATGTTTAATATTTTTAATTTTAAATTTTTATTCAGTTTTATTTATGTTTATTTGTGCATGTTTATTTTGTTTGCTACATATGTACAGTACCTATAAAGGGCAAAAAGGGTGTCAAATTGACCTGTATCTGGAGTTACATACAGGTGCTTGTGAGCCACTAAAAATGGGTACTTGGAATGGAAATTAGGTTCTCTGCAAGAGCAGCAGCACTCTAACCACTGAACCACCTGTCCACATGCAGTTGATGTCTTTTGAATATGCTTATTGTTTTGACACTTGACCCATATGATTGAGTTTTGAAGTTCATTTTGTTGTTGGTTTTGGTTTTAGTTATTTGAGACAGGGTTTCTCTGTTACTTTGGTCATCCTAGAACTCACTCTGTAGACTAGGCTGGCCTCAAACTCAGGGATCCACCCATCTTTACCTTGTAAGTGTTGGGATTAAAGTGTGTGTGTGTGTGTGTGTGTGTGTGTGTGTGTGTGTGTGTGTGCACATGTGTGTGTATATGTGTATTGTGTGTATATGTGTGTATGTGTGTGTGTACTGAGCATGTACAGAGCTGAGTGTACATTTGTATGCATGCTTATAGAAGACAGAAGACTACACTGGTTGTCTTCCTTAATAGTTCTCTACTTTACGTTTTTGAGTCAGTATTTTTCCTTGATCCCAGAACTCATTGATTGACTAGATGAGTTAGCCATATGTCTCCAGAGATCCTCCTGTCTCACCATCTTCAAATTTCTAGCACTAAGTTCCACATGTGCATAATTGTGTCTGGAATTTCTATATGGATGTTGGGATTTGAATTCAGAACCTCATACTTGCATGCCAAACACTTTACCATCTCACTTAATGGATTTTGAAGACTTAAAACAGTGTGTCTCCATTTAGGCCTAATATGTAATAAACACTCCTTACTTCCCAGTGACTGCAGGATACCATGATACATACATAGATCTCTGTGTCTTCAGTTGCAGTGTTTGCACAAAAATCTTTCAGCATAAATATACATGATAAAAATCTTCTTTATGTTACTCATACTGCCTAGGATCCTGTAGTGGCTGTGTAGGTAGCCATCATACTGCATTGCATAGGGAATGATGATTAGGAAGGAGTCTGTGCCAGCGGCACAGATGAAATGTTCTGACAAACCTCACAGATGGCTGGTAGACTCTACAGATCACTGGTAGACCCTGCAGATGACTGGTAGACCACATAGATGGCTGGTAGCATCAATAGACATCTGGTAGACCCCACAGATAACTGGTAGACACCACAGATGGCATATAGACCCCACAGATGACTGGTAGAGCACATAGATGGCTGGTAGCATCAATAGATGTCTGGTAGACTCCACAGATAACTGGTAGACACCACAGATAACTGGTAGACACCACAGATAGCAGGTAGAATCAATAGATGGCTGGTAGACCTCTCAGATAACTGGTAGACCCCACAGATGGCTGGCAGACCACCCTGTGCTTAGGTCACAGCTACACTGTGCCCTCATGCCATTCAGTGTCGCTGCCTTCTTCATACTCAATTCTGACATGTTCCAAAGCAGATCTTGATGTCAGTGATAAAAGGACACACTGTGGGGACATCATGAAAAGAGGTGAAAAGTAAAGCCTCAGATCCCCATCCAATTCCAAGAACACAGGGCACTGAGGAACTGGACTGGAAATGACAAATTTGTACCTTGCAGAAGATGACGTCAGGGGTTGCTGGGAAAGGGGGTTTTAAATAAAGAGCAAAGAGCAAGAAGAGAAGAACTTAAGAAGCAGTGGGGTGGCCTGTGGGTAAAAGTTCCTTGCCTAGAAGTCTGGTGATCTGTTTGAATCCCAGAAACATACATAGTGGAGAGAGATAGCAAATTGCTGTAAGCTGTCCTCCAATGCACACGCTTGTATACCAGTCCCAACACACACACATAAATAAAGGAATACACAATTGTAAAAAGAATTTTAGAAACTGTTCAGTAAAGATCGACATAAATATGCCAAATGTCAACTATAAAATATACTTATGATTCATGTGATGGACAGCCCTGAAATGTAGGACCCATGTGAAGCAATGACAAATTTTAAACAACCCCAACAGTTCAAATTGATAGCTGAGCCTTTCATAGCAGGGCAAGTTGAAAGGCGGTGGGTCCAGGCATAGAAAGGAGGCCTGGCTAGTAGTGTCATACAGAAGAGTTACAAACAAAATTCTTATTTCAAGTCAAACAGATTGGCATAGATTTTTTTTTTTAAATCTAACATATATAGACAAACGTGAGACAATTGAACTGCTTAGGTCTCGCTTACTCAACACTATGGTAGTGAAAAATAATTTGCCTTCACCCTGCAGAAGCTAAATATACTCATAACCTATGACCGAGCCGAGCACTTCTATAATTATAATCCTCCAACAACAGCAACGACAAAAATTGAAAACCAAAAATTTACACAGACTCAGCAGGAAGTGCACACAGGATGTTCCCATCAGTGCTATTGAGAGCCCATCTACTTGCAAACGACCCAGACATGAGGCGGGATGGGTCACACACTGGGAGGAAAGGCTCCATCTCGCACCATGGTGGGGACACAGGCACAGCTGAGCAAGACCCAGGGACACACCCTTGACCTTCTCAGGGCCGAACGACAAAAGAATACGGAAGAATTTCTGTCCTTTATTTAAACTACAAAACCAACAGAAGGCTGAGCTGGCCTGCTGCTCACAGTTGCACACCAGTGAGGTAACGTGGTAAAGAAACCCCAAAGACCCATGAGACAAAGGCTCACTAAGTGATACTTTGGTGCAGGCCACAAAGAAGAACCTAAGAATTGACCCTCTCAATTTTTCTTCCTCCAAAGAGAAGCACGTACCCAAATGCTTATTTTAAGAATTTAGAATATTTCACGTTGTGGGAGTCAAAACTTCTTCATAAAGGCTAGAAAGATAAAATTAAATGAAAACACTCTATTTAGTGCACAAGACTGTGGAAGTGTGTAAGAATAAGTTCGGCTAGGAACATCTGGTGGAAGTCTAAGAAGAAGGTAAAATGAGACAAAAGCTGTCACGCAAAAATCTTTCACTGAAGGAGCAGTCATTAAATGACCTGGAGAAAGTCTGCACACACTTGCTCAAGGCTGCTTTCTCTGGGAAGTTGGAGTGAGGATGGTCATGGTTGGGGCTTTCCTATTGACTTTTGAAACTTTGCTTATTTACTGGGCAAGAGACGCTCTCAAGGTGAGCTATGCGTGCAACCCACCTTGACTAACCATGAAAGATACAAGATGGGACATCATGGGGTGAGGGGTGCGGGTGAGATGGTTCAGCTGGTGAAGTACCTGAGTTGAATAGTCAGTACCCAGTTGAAATAGCCTGCCATGGTGATGCATGCGTTTGATCCCAGTGACAGCAAAATGGAGACAGGCAAACCCCTGGGGCTGTTGGTCAGTCTGTCTAGCTCAATTCTCATGTCTCATGTACCAGGGAATAACCCATATCTAAAAAAACCAAGTGCACAGAGTCTGAGGAGGAAGGTGGCACAGTTGACCACTCACCTCCACACACATAACAGTTCCTCCACACACATGCACACTCACAGAGAAAAGTATGTGAAGAGCGAATCTTCAAGACTTACTAATGTGTCTGACAGAGAGTCTAAGATCCTGCTCCAAGTAAACAAGGCAGGTTGGAGTTCAAACAGATCAATCCGGTAAGAGGCAAGCTAGGCAAATGCCCACAGATGTTCATTCTGGGACAGGGGTGACATTTCAAATGCAAAGCTAAGATGAGTGGTGAATAACTGGATAGGAACAGGGTAGCAAGCTAAGTAGTGGTGGTGGCCCTGGAACAGTGGTTCTCAACCTGTGATTCTCGACCCCTTGTAGGGCTTGCATATCAGATACCTACATTATGATTCATACCAGCAGCAAAAATATAGTTTGGAAGTAGCCAGGAAATGCTTTCATGTGTGGGTGGGGTCACCATAGCATGAGGGATGGTATTAAAGGGTCACGGTGTTGGGGAGGTTGAGGACAACTGCCCTAGACCCTCACTGCTCACATCGACAGATATCTGAAAGGACTGGCAAAGATGAAAAGAAGGACCTAGAATAGAAACACACGGGAGTCGTGCCACAGCGGTGATTTGTGTCCTGTGTGTGGTGTCGGTCCTACCCAACCTGAGTCCATCTGCTTTGCTGGTCAGGCTGTCCTACCCAAATGCAGTCAGCACAGAGCTGGAATCCTGAGGCTCTTCCATGGAGCAGTACCTGGAGGGACCCCCAGCCAGGACTTTTGGAGTCAGGAACCTTCATCCCCTTGGCCACTAGTTGTACAAAAGATGTCCACCTGCCATCTGGAGCTCTACCCAGACCTGAGAAGTGCCTGGACTTGCTGGAGGCTGCCTGCCAGATGCTCTCTCAGTGCTCCCCTGCATCCCAATGGCTCTCACAGGAGTCCCAGAGCCACCCCCCCAAAGTCAGACACCCCAAGAATCCCCATATCCAGTCCTTCTCAGGGATTAGATGTAATAGAAGAAATTATAAAAGAAAATAGATATTTTTTAAAAAAAGAAAATTCTAGGGTGTTAAAGACTGTTTTAAGACTACCATTAAAACCACAAATTATAGGAAAAGAAATAATTCTATTAAAAATTTAAACAGCATGGTAAAAATGCATAACCTAAAAGCCAGTAGAGCAAAACAAAATAAGCCTTTAAAATGTATGCCTGTATGTGACTATAAATAAACAGAGGTGCAATATTTGTTATTAAGAAAAAAAAATCTTCTTACCTTCTTAAAATTTAAGTAGAGCTCCCAAGTCATTAAAAAGTATTAATTCAACAGAGGCGCATAAAAGGAGTTGGATAAAGACTTTGTGAGGAGCAATGATGACCTCCGCTTCATACTAACGAGCAGAGGAGACTCAGGGCAGAGAAGTTTATTCCATCATCTCACAGGATCAGCTGGCTACTTGGATAAGAGGCTGTCACCCCAGTGCAGAGAACACTGCACTCATAACCCTGACCTCAAGTCCTGGGTTTTCCTTCCTCGAGGCTGGGTAATCAGGCAGTACGATCTCCTGCGTCGTGTGCCATTTGCTTCTGTTTGTGTATTTCTCAGCAAAAACAGTGGTTCATGTCTACATACTACATCTAGCTAATTTTAAAGCTTACTGGGTCCATGAATCTTTGATGCTTGTGTATCCTTAAGCACTCTTGACTTTAATTTTCTGAAGTTTTAGTTCAGGTCTGGGTAACTGGGCTGGCAGAGGTATGTTTTCTGTCTGTGGCTGGATCACTTTTGTAGATTCACTTTTGTCTTGAAACTGAATCTTCGGGTGCTGTCTCTTACAGTTTCATCAAGAAGGTGATTACAATGTCACTTCCGCAAATGGAAACTATCTCAGCCTCCTGACAAAGACTGGGTAAGCTGATTGCTAAGACAAGCAAACAAACAGGAAAAAAATGTCCACACCCTTGGCCTCTCGAGAAGTCGGCAGAGGGTTAGGTAAGTCCTCCCCATCTTATAAATGACAGTGGAGAGTATAAAATTCTGAACCTACTCCGAATGACACTTGGCAATATTTTCAAACTTATTAATATGTCCAACCTTTGACTCAGCAATTCAGCTTCTGGAAAGGGTCCCACTTGTTCTCAGGATTGCATGCCTGGAAATGTTCTCTGCAGCCTAGCTCCTGGCAGCAGGACTCAGGGAGGGGAATGTCCGTGAACGGGGAGAAGACAGTTGTAGAAATAAAACCCCAAGCAACAATGTTATGAAACCGTTAACTCTTTTAAAAAGAGCCCCATGTTTACTGAAATAGAAGTCCCTAGTGTCTTTGAACTGTGAGCGGAAGTTCAGGAGGAGTTGAAGTTGAAAGAATCCACATGGTGGTGGGGTCCCTGTGTAGGGGCCCCAGGGAACTGTCATTATGCTTCCTGTTTTTCCCAGGACAGGAATTCCAGTGCTAGGGCCGGGGCAGAAGGGAGATCTTCATTCTTGTTTAAGTTTTAGATTCGATGGACAGTAGCTGAATTTTATAAGATACCATGCAATATATCCATACACTCTGTATAATGACTGACCTGGTGATAAGCATATCTGTCACTTCAAACAGTGCTCAATGCTTTGTGATGAAGCCATCAACACCTTTTGCTAACCTTGTGGAAATTCAGATGTGCTTTGAGTGAGAAATGACTCCTACAGATTCTAACATTGAACCCTTAGTTTCTACCTAGTAGCACTGTTTGGGGGAGTTTTGGGGGACATGACATTACAGGAAGAAGAATGTCACTGGGGTGGGCTTTGGGATTACATAACCCCCACCTCACCTCCAGTGTGCCTTTTCACATTTGTGTTTGCAGATGTGAGTTCCCTACCTTCTGTTCCAGATGCTTGTTGCCATGCCTCCCACAGTGATGTACTCTATCACAGTGGAACCATAAGCCAAAATAAACTCTTTCTTCTAGCAAAACCACATGATCATTTCATTAGATGCTGAGAAAGCATTTGACAAAATTCAACACCCCTTCATGATAAAAGTCCTGGAAAGAATAGGAATTCAAGGCCCATACCTAAACATAGTAAAAGCCATATACAGCAAACCAGTTGCTAACATTAAACTAAATGGAGAGAAACTTGAAGCAATCCCACTAAAATCAGGAACTAGACAAGGCTGCCCACTCTCTCCCTACTTATTCAATATAGTTCTTGAAGTTCTAGCCAGAGCAATCAGACAACAAAAGGAGGTCAAGGGGATACAGATAGGAAAAGAAGAAGTCAAAATATCACTATTTGCAGATGATATGATAGTATATTTAAGTGATCCCAAAAGTTCCACCAGAGAACTACTAAAGCTGATAAACAACTTCAGCAAAGTGGCTGGGTATAAAATTAACTCAAATAAATCAGTAGCCTTCCTCTACACAAAAGAGAAACAAGCCGAGAAAGAAATTAGGGAAACGACACCCTTCATAATAGACCCAAATAATATAAAGTACCTCGGTGTGACTTTAACCAAGCAAGTAAAAGATTTGTACAATAAGAACTTCAAGGCACTGAAGAAAGAAATTGAAGAAGACCTCAGAAGATGGAAAGATCTCCCATGCTCATGGATTGGCATGATTAATATAGTAAAAATGGCCATTTTACCAAAAGTGATCTACAGATTCAATGCAATCCCCATCAAAATACCAATCCAATTCTTCAAAGAGTTAGACAGAACAATTTGCAAATTCATCTGGAATAACAAAAAACCCAGGATAGCTAAAACTATCCTCAACAATAAAAGGACTTCAGGGGGAATCACTATCCCTGAACTCAAGCAGTATTACAGAGCAATAGTGATAAAAACTGCATGGTATTGGTACAGAGACAGACAGATAGACCAATGGAATAGAATTGAAGACCCAGAAATGAACCCACACACCTATGGTCACTTGATTTTTGACAAAGGAGCCAAAACCATCCAATGGAAAAAAGATAGCATTTTCAGCAAATGGTGCTGGTTCAACTGGAGGTCAACATGTAGAAGAATGCAGATCGATCCATGCTTATCACCGTGTACAAAGCTTAAGTCCAAGTGGATCAAGGACCTCCACATCAAACCAGACACACTCAAACTAATAGAAGAAAAACTAGGGAAGCATCTGGAACACATGGGCACTGGAAAAAATTTCCTGAACAAAACACCAATGGCTTATGCTCTAAGATCAAGAATCGACAAATGGGATCTCATAAAACTGCAAAGCTTCTGTAAGGCAAAGGACACTGTGGTTAGGACAAAACGGCAACCAACAGATTGGGAAAAGATCTTCACCAATCCTACAACAGATAGAGGCCTTATATCCAAAATATACAAAGAACTCAAGAAGTTAGACCGCAGGGAGACAAATAACCCTATTAAAAAATGGGGTTCAGAGCTAAACAAAGAATTCACAGCTGAGGAATGCCGAATGGCTGAGAAACACCTAAAGAAATGTTCAACATCTTTAGTCATAAGGGAAATGCAAATCAAAACAACCCTGAGATTTCACCTCACACCAGTGAGAATGGCTAAGATCAAAAACTCAGGTGACAGCAGATGCTGGCGAGGATGCGGAGAAAGAGGAACACTCCTCCATTGTTGGTGGGGTTGCAGACTGGTACAACCATTCTGGAAATCAGTCTAGAGGTTCCTCAGAAAATTGGACATTGAACTGCCTGAGGATCCAGCTATACCTCTCTTGGGCATATACCCACAAGATGCCCCAACATATAAAAAAGACACGTGCTCCACTATGTTCATCGCAGCCTTATTTATAATAGCCAGAAGCTGGAAAGAACCCAGATGCCCTTCAACAGAGGAATGGATACAGAAAATGTGGTACATCTACACAATGGAATATTACTCAGCTATCAAAAACAATGACTTTATGAAATTCATAGGCAAATGGTTGGAACTGGAAAACATCATCGTGAGTGAGCTAACCCAATCACAGAAAGACATACATGGTATGCACTCATTGATAAGTGACTACTAGCCCAAATGCTTGAATTACCCTAGATGCCTAGAACAAATGAAACTCAAGACGGATGATCAAAATGTGAATGCTTCACTCCTTCTTTAAAAGGGGAACAAGAATACCCTTGGCAGGGAAGAGAGAGGCAAAGATTAAAACAGAGACTGAAGGAACACCCATTCAGAGCCTGCCCCACATGTGGCCCATACATATACAGCCACCCAATTAGACAAGATGGATGAAGCAAAGAAGTGCAGACCGACAGGAGCCGGATGTAGATCGCTCCTGAGAGACACAGCCAGAATACAGCAAATACAGAGGCGAATGCCAGCAGCAAACCACTGAACTGACAATAGGACCCCCGTTGAAGGAATCAGAGAAAGAACTGGAAGAGCTTGAAGGGGCTCGAGACCCCATATTACAACAATGCCAAGCAACCAGAGCTTCCAGGGACTAAGCCACTACCTAAAGACTATGCATGGACTGACCCTGGACTCTGACCTCATAGGTAGCAATGAATATCCTAGTGAGAGCACCAGTGGAAGGGGAAGCCCTGGGTCCTGCTAAGACTGAACCCCCAGTGAACTAGTCTATGGGGGGAGGGCGGCAATGGGGGGAGGGTTGGGAGGGGAACACCCATAAGGAAGGAGAGGGGGAGGGGGATGTTTGCCCGGAAACCGGGAAAGGGAATAACACTCGAAATGTATATAAGAAATACTCAAGTTAATAAAAAAAAAAAACTCTTTCTTCCATAAGTTAATTTTGGTTATGATGTTTTATCACAGCAAAAGGAAATTAACGAATACAACTAACACAATATTTCTTTTTTAAAGACAAAGTCTTATGTCTCCCAGGCTGGCTTTACATTTGCTATGTAACTGAAGCTGACCTTGAAATTTCATGCTTCTTGTTTGGCAGTACATGCTGTTTATGCCAACATGGGAATGGAACCCAGGGCTTTGTGCATGCTAAACTAACATTCCACCAATTGAGCCACATCCCAAATATGGTATTATTGATGACAGCCAGCCTACTGTTCAGTAGAACACCAGAAACTACCTGTCCTATCTAGCTGTGTCTGGCTGTGGCATTATACATTGGACCACAGTCTTCTGCCTACCAATCTTTCACTTGCCCCTCATCCCACCTGCACAGAGCCTGGGGTGCAGTTACTTGCCCATAAGCTCTGTGGCACCAGCGAGGATGGGGAGTCAACCCAGTGTTCACTAGTGAGGAGAGAGTAATGGCAATGCACTGTGTGTTGGTAATGGAGCAGATGTGAGGCAAGGACAAGATGCTACCTCCTAGTAGCCTGCAGGCTGTCCTATCAAGTGATGCCGACTAGACTTATGCTAATCAGTATGCTCCTCCTTTATCTGCTACATACAGCTTCACTGCATAAGGCTTCAAAATATTTACCATCTCCTCCCACAGTCAAAGGACTCTTGTACTGGGTTGATGGCTTGAAACTGTCCACTGGGAAACACAAGGATTTGAATTCAGATCCCTAGCATCTATGTAAAAAGCAGGTTTGGTAGCATACACCTAGACCACTGGGCAGAGATCGGCTAGTCCCTGAACCTCATTGGCCAGACAGCCTAAAAGACTCAATCAGCTTCAGGTTCAGTGAGATGCCACCTTAAAACATTGGGTGGATGGAATGGAGGTATGGCTCAACCGTCATCGTTGCCTGCCTTGTTCTTACGGAGGACTCAAGGTCTGTGCTCAGCATGCATGTTAGGGAGCGCAAAACAGCGTGTAACTCCCATTTCAGGGGATACAATTCCCTCTTGTGGATTCTATCGTCACCTGTACTCACATGTGCATAAACACACACACACACACACACACACACACACACACACACATGCACACAATTTAAAAATAGTAAAAAATAAATCTTTATAATTGTACATAGGAGAGCAGGTAAGAAAAGATATCTAATGTCAACCTGTGGTCTCTACACACACACACACACACACACACACACACACACACACACACGTATATACTCACATCCTATATATACTGTACACATACTATAAACACACATACTTACAAACTTCTTTTAAAAGTCAGGTTGCTCTACCCTCTCTGTAGCTCCCTCCTTCATGACTCCATTACTAGTCCCTGGGGATGGAGCCACAGTGGTACTCTACAGCCTTGACCTACAGTGAGCCGCTGACCCTATTATGAGCAGAGGCTTCAAACTGCAGCAGACTGTCTATTATTCTAGCCGGAGTCTTCTGTATCTGCGACCTGAAACAGGCAGTCAAGAAGGCCTAGAAAGGCAAAGAAAGTCCCTGGGCAATGTGTCTACCATGTGAGGTGAACGTCTGCAGCAGAGCAAAGCCAGACTTCCTCAGATCTTGTGTGTCACAGCCCCAGATGTGCCGTGAAGCTACTGAAGCCCTGGGAAGGTCAGGGCAGCTCCTGGGCTATGTTCAACTGTTCTCAAAACTCAATGAGGACATTCTGGGAGCCAGGCGAGGTTCATGTATTGTGACTCTGCTGGCACCTAGGGAAGCTGGGTGCTCAGCTTCTCTCACACTGCATGACTGATGAGCAGGTACATCTCTGGGAACAGCCACGCTCCCCACTAAACAGCAGCAGCCACCAGTAAAACACAGTCTCTATTCCAGGAGTGTGTCTCTCCAGCTCACGTAGCCGATGCGTATGTCCCAGCTGATAGGCTTTCAGACTCCACCCCTCATCTCTGGGATTTGGGTTGCTGACAGACCTTAAACTGAAGACATGTCTCCAACAGGATCTGCACAAATCCTTTGCCCAAGATTTCCCCCTGCTACTGGGAATCATGGGCCAGTGGAACAGTTCTTCTCTGGTGTCTACCTCTGATCCTTCGAGGTGACCAGCACTCTATGGAATGGCTGTCACAAATGTCAGCAAAACCTTTTCTGGGAATCCGGCTGTCCTTCCATGTGAGGGCTAGCTCAGTTTCGTGCTTACCTGGAATCTGTCCACACACCAAGCACCACAGCAGCCAGGAGAGCTGTGCTGAAGCTTATTTAAGCCCTGGCAGAGACACTGGCCCATGCCCCCAGAGTGGCAGCAGCTGTGTCTTGTCATAGAGTCTTCCAAACAGGGAGATAGAGGGGCTGCTCCACAGTGCACCTGGCTTCCCAGCTGTGCCTAGAAGCCCCACAGGAATCTCTAAGGCTCTGGATACTTGTTGGCAGAGGCCCTGGCCAAGCATAACAGCTGTCGGGAGCCCCTGCATGTTCCCATACATAGGAGAGGTACTGTTCCTCCTGGCCTGACTGTCATACAGGACAAGTCAGAAACAGCCTCCTCTTCTGTAGAGCCCAGTCCCCTCTTTCCAACTCGGGCGAGGTCTTATCTTTGCAAGTACAGGACCATATCAATGCCCACCAACCTGGAAAGTTCATGTTCACTTTCTGAATCAGAGAGAAAAGCCAAGGTCGAGCAGAGACATCTTCCTGTCTGCTTTATGCTCACAGTAAGATGGTGAGCAGAAGTGACAGCGAAGCCACTTATAGAGAGCAGAGGCAATGTTGCCTGTGATTATGACATAGCCTGCATCTGTTGAGGCTGAGTGGGGACTGTGCGTCTCTTCCTAGAAGAAGAGGTGCTGGCTCCAGGTCTACCCAGGAATCCTTGGGTCCCTGGAGTTGCTTTGTCCTCATAAGACCATCAGCAAGCAACAGTGAGGATAGGGACTATCTTGTCAATTCCTCAACAGAACCTTGCCATAATATGGGGTCCATGTTTTCAGTAGATAAACAAGCATCCTCTGGGTCCTTCAGAAGGGCACCTCGTTCTCTAACCATGGCTGTGTGGAAGGCAGAAGAATTGTGGGTAGTATGACTATGTAGAATTATACCCACCTACCTTCTCATCTACCTCAAGGACTGTCTCTACCAATGTGAGGAATGATACAAAATCGCTCCTCTAGGACTCTAGGCTCCATGAGCTCCCTTCTGCCACTTAGGATGTCTTAATTTCTAGAATGTTCTTCTATGATCTCCCTTCATCTATGGGTACTTATCTGTCCATCTCAATTCAATGCCAGGCTTCTAGGATACACCAGCTGCCTGTGTCAGACAAAGTCACTTCTGGATTTCTGTCACTTTGTCTTTATTAACAATGTTGTCTATGGCACTATGATTCTGATTCTGTCCCTGGGTGGGAGAGCTTGTTTGTCATTCTGTCTGTCCCCCATGATCCTTTCCACAAGACCCACTCTTTGAGTCTTCTTTTCCACTGCTATGGCTTCTACAGCCTGGTAGGTATGCAAGGACAACAGAACAGAGCTGGTGACAGAGACCCTTCAGACACTGAAGTGACAGAGGGACATTTGTCATTTAGTCATACGGAGTAGACACAGTTTCTTCTCAGATAATTCTTTTGATTGCATAAGACTTTGTTCTCCCGGTTCCCAAGGCTAGGACAGGATGAAGGAGGGTCTGTTTTACTGTCAGAGTTCTACGCCCAGAGAAATCTGCTCACATCACCTCACTTTCACCTAGTCTTCAGGGACTGGAAGAACAGAAGGCTCTGTTGGGCAGAGGAAATTCTCATTGATTGGTGCCTCATCTTATGGGCATCCTTTAAATATCCACCCAGGATCCACGTTCATAATTAGAATCCCAGCTGGCCCTTCATACTTTCTCCTCAAGAGAGGGGTATGCAGAAGGGCTGCTGGCTGAACTCTGGTTGATAAATGTGCTCATTAGAGGGCTCTCTAAACACACACACCCATGGGACAGAGAACAGGGTAATTTTTTTGAAACTCCTGTAACAAAGCATGGCAAACACATGCTGCCCTGAATACCTGGAAGGCTGAGGCAGGAGAATCATTTGAGTCTAGGAGTCCAACTGAGGCCAGCCTGAACAATACAGAGACTCAGGAAAGAGTTCAGTTTTATAATACTACCTCACCGTGATATTTTGGGGTCCTATTGGTTTCAGCCCATTGACAATTTAGACTGTTCAGACTTAAGCTGCTCCTTTCTTGCACTTACCCCAAATCACCCTGGCGTATACACTCTTAAAAATCCACACTCACTAACCTATAGATACCCATCACACCTAAAACCTCTGTGACAGACATCTGTAGTAGCTGAGACCCATTGTACATCCTTCCCTTCTAGGTAAAAGGACATTGATGATTGTTCTAGAGACAGTAACATGTCTACCGATAACCGTACTCCTGCCATCTTGCCTAAAGGAGTAGCGTCATTCCATCCAGTGAGATCTCCACACACACTTTCTTGGGCTCTGGAGAGAGTTCCTGATATGAGTCCAGTCCCTTTCCTATTTATTCTTCTTCTGTCATCATACCGAGAATGTATGTGTTATATCTGATATTTGGAGTCACAGCAATCATTTGTCAACCATAAGAGAAAGGTGCAGAAAGCCAGCGATCTTGGCTTTAATATCTCGAGGCCATGGAACCAGTTAGTAATTTGTGTTTTCCTGTAAATGGTGCTAATGAAATCTTCGCTTTGTTTTAGCCATGGTGTTGAGACACTGTCATTTGCACCTGCTTCCAAGTACATAGTTGAAAAAAACCTCCCTCTGTCTGTGGAGCAGCCTTGGGAATGTTAGACCGCCCAGAAGCAGCTATTAATAACCCAATCCTCCACATTAGGAAAGTGGGCATGGCTTTCATTTTACAAAGCAGGACTCGTTATCAAAGGGTTTGCATGTTTCCTAGGGTCACACTGCTTGCAAACAGCAGAGCCGGGATGTTAACCTGCCTTGGCTGACGTTAGGGTGCTCATGATACAGCTCTCTCATGCAGAGACCTGGTGCCAGGAACAAAACTGAGCTTGCTCACCAGCGTGCTGGAGACACACTTCATCTGCATTTGGCTGACAGCCCTGTGACAGTGTGCACTCCGGAGGGATATCAATGCCATTGAGTCAGAGGGATGGGGTGGGGCAGTTAGGTGAGTTCCGAGGGTACCAGCATTGATTCTTGAGCATTTATACTGGCAGGTGCTACTGGCCAGACTCTCTCCTGGTGTGGAGGAACCCCAGGTCTGTGGTTACTGGTAGGTTGGTAATAGCACATCGCTTTGAGGAGTGAGTGTCCAAGGGCCCTGTCAGGGAGGATCCCCACATTCTGCATTCATTGAGGACCTTGGCACTTTATTACTCTTCCACATCTGTTGAAGAGTGAGCTGGCATGATTGAAAACAAGGGCCTTAACGTTGGGCCCATCCCTTGTATGGCAGACTGAAGATGGGTAGCTTCCTGCTACTCCTGGTTATATGGAGGAGGAATGAATTAGCCTGGCAAGAGGAACGTGGAGACCTGACCCCTAGTCCTGTCTATCTTGTAGTCTGCCATCGTTGACCACCAGGGGCTTTAGCTGGACCTGAACATAAAAGAAAGAAAATGACCTCCCACCAGCCAAACCCAGGCCATAGCAGGGAGCTAGCCGATGCTGGCCTCTGGAGTCTCAAGAACCCTCATCAGACTTGTCTAGATAGCCACCAGCCTGCTCTAGGGTGGGATAGGTAAATTCAGTGCCCTTTGGCAGGGTCTTCCACCCATCACTCACAGACAGTGCAGGCAGCCCTCCCCCTGGGACTGAGCTCTAAGGTAAGGCACTAGTATTGCCATATTTGGTAAAGTCTATTTTTATCTTGTTCCCACAGAGGCAGCATGGCACTGGCAGGCGTGGGCTGGCCCTGATGAGGGGCCTGTGGGGACTTACGAACCCTGCAGAACCTTAATCACCCCTGACACCCATGCAGATGCCCTCAGTTGGCCCAGAGAGCCCCCTCCAACCTAGTCGCCTGCTTCTATTTATCCCAAAATCCCCTGGAATCTACAATCTAGGTTAGTTCTTGAGTCCTGAATAGGGCAATTTGCAGCCCCATCTCTGATAACAAATATATATAAAAGTGAATGGAAAGATTCTAAGAGCCAGAAGACCAGAAAACAAGCGGTGAGACTATGCCCAAGAAGTGACAGGGAAGTGCCACTCTAATAAGTCAACAAGATGGCTGCCTTAACAAGACCTGAACAAGAACACAAAAGACATGTTAACCCAGAATGGTAAACTCTTACAGGATCCTACCCCAAGACAAGGAATTAAACCAAGGAAGGAAAAGATGGGGAGATGGGCTCACTAGGACGAACCCCTCAGCGGGTTATTTAATACCAAGTGGTTAGCCCTGAAATCATATGTACAACTAGCACACACACACACACACACACACACACACACACACACACACACACACACACACATTCTCTCTCTCTCTCTCTAATAAATGATATGTGTTGTATGTGTATATCTACATATATCTATCTAGATGAATATATATTTACTTATTATGCATATGTGCATATTTACATATATGCATATCTGTATATTTAACAATAGAAATTAAAGAAAAGAAGGTCCCCAAATATGGGATGGCACAAAGGGTTATGGGAGGTATTTGAGAGAGGAAAGGTGTGTGGCATGTGGGTCCATGTTACCAGACAGGCATAAGGAATGGTAAGGAAGAATAAGCTCAAGTCCTGGGAATCTCAGGACTGAGTATGGCATGAGTGGAACCATTCTCTACCTGACTCTGTCTGCTCTGGAAGATGTAACCATGACACCCCACTGAGGACCATGGGCACTGGGTCACATAGCATAAATACCTAGAGTTCTTTTTTGTGCTGATGATGTATCTAGATAGGCCCAAGCCTTCAACCAATGAGCTTCCCTTCCCAGATATTCTTTCCTGCAAAAGTTATTTAATCCCTGGTTCGTGCCCAATAAAGTATATGCATTTATATCCACTGTCAAATAAACCAGAATGAACAAGCAAGGATTGTCTCCGAGAGCTGTTTTATTAATGATCACCTTGGAGGAGGCCTTCATCATTGAAGATACTGAACCTAAAACTCCTGAGGAAGGCCTTATCCCTTCCAGCCCAATCAGACAAGATTCAGCTCATCCAAGGTTCCACTTTCTGTTCCTGTCAGGCCATGGGTACCCTGAGCGGAAGCATAGACTGAAGACCCCAGTTCCTGACTCCTAGTCATATAATGGTGGTCCTCTAATGCCGAGAGACGAGGCCAGGAACCACAGAGTCCTCCGCTTTCCCTTCCAGAATGGCAAAGGAAGTCACAGGCTGTGTGAAGACACAGGATGACTTTGTTCTGCCTCCCTTGAGTGGCATGACTGGCATCCAGGCACCACCAGCAGAGAGGCAGGATGCAGTACAACAGAGAGGGAAGGAAGGAAATTAAAAATTTAAATTTGAAAATGTCACTTCCTGTCCAGGAAGGTCCCAGTCTATAAGAGCCACATGACAGAGATGAAAAGGCCAACAATGACCTTCTCCTTCCCTTAGCTAGGGCTGCTGAGACAAAATGCCACGAGTGAAGCCCGAGCAACCACATTTCTGTGTCAACAATTGATTCATGTGTAGAGTGGCCCGGTCTGCTTGCCTCAGGGGCATCTCTGCCTAATACTATAGGTCCTATTTCTAAGGCTGGGTACCCACGACCCTAACACCCTATCACCTCACAGAAACTTGAGAGAGGGTAGGTTCGTCAAAGAAGGAGAACAATACAACCAGCTTTCTTTTGCACTCAAGGCTATGGGCACAATCAGCAGTGAGGGGGCTCGACAGGGTTGACTGAGATAGGGAGGCCAGGCCATACCCTCTTATTAACCCCCCCGCCCATTGGCCATGTGCATAGAAGTAGGGGATTTGGCCTATTTCTGAAGGAAAATGGGACACTGAGATGGACACAGTGCTAATCTGCTGTGCTATAGAAACTGAGCAAAGCAGCTCAGGGGATTAAACACTGCTCTCAATGCCACCAACCCCTGACCAAAGGCCTGGGGAGCCATGGATTTGACCACTCGTATTAGCAGATTCTTCCTGGGAAAGATGACACAGGACAAGGCCTAAGACTGAGGGTGCCACCCACCCTTATGGGTGCTCACAGCCCTGTGAAGCGAGTGGATGTCCTCATACAGTCTCAAGGTGGCTCCAGATAGAAGCACAGTATAGACCTCGAGTCCAGGTGTCACAGAACTTTCCCCAGTGACTTCAGAGCTAGCGCTCTCCTGGGATCCATATCTTGGGTAGCATGCATGTCTAAAGTGAGCCTGACTTGTAGAAGGATCTAGAAGGTGGGATGTTGGTCCTAGTGTTGATTATAAATGTTCTCGACTTTGGTAATGAAAGGGGTCTTTTTGGAATACCTGGGTTACTCCTAGCATTATCTGGTGATTTCCCTCTTCAAGGCCACCCACATCTATACATCTCCTGAAATTCAGGTCACTCATGCTCAGCACTTGAAAGCATCCATGTGGCAGCTCTCCAGTGATCATTATGATGGATGGACGCTGGCATGACAGCGGTGACTCTGCTGCTGTTTGGTGGACATTACCTTCCTCAAGTAACCCTTGTATGCAGGTCTCCTTGAATCTCCCCAGTGACATGACAGGCAGGGATTATTGATCTTTTCTAATTCATAGGCAAGCTAATCTGAAGGTGGGTAACTGTGGATTAAAGGATGGAGTGCCTACTCGGGGAAGTGGTAAGTCCTGAGGTCCAACACAGTTCATAGCCAGTGCCATTGACAACACTACATTCTATCCTTGAAACTTGCCAGGAAAGCACATTGCATGTGTCCTTACAAGACAGAGAGCTCCGTGAGCTGATAGCTAGGCTAAACAGTCCTATAGTGATCACCATTCTACGGCACATCCATATATCACAACATCACACAGTACATTATAAGTGTATATAATTTTATCAACCATAACTCAATAAAGCTTGAGGCAAAGAAGATGGAATTAGAAGACACATGTAAACCACTTAAGTTGTCAGCTGATGTCCAGCATGAGAGCACTGAGCACGCGGAGACGTTTCAGATAACCTGAGTCATCTTCATTCCACGGTCACCTTCATTTTGGCCTTCATCAGCAAGCCTTATTTTTCCTGGTTGCAAAACCAGGACCTTTTATCACAAGCCCAGGGGTTCATCCTGCCTCCAGGCTAGCTTTGCAAGATGGGCTTTTTTCTTCCTGGAAGAGTGCACTGGACCTACAGCATGAAATTTGCCTTGATGGGTAGCAGACACCCTTGCTGCCAATGCCTCGGTGGTACTTGGTTGAAGCCTTTATCTCTCCTATGCTCGCTCTATCCTGAGGCATGATACCTCACCCATGTGTTTCTCTCCAGTCCCAGGGGGAATGCACACTCACCTTTGCTGAAAGCTACATTTATTTTTATCTGTTATTTATTCTCCTGACTCATGAAATTGCACCCTTCAGGATGCCAGTACAAAATGCTAAAAAAAAAAATTAGCAAAAATGCATAAAGTGGATGAAAGACATTGGGTTTCTTTTATCTCCTGGAACATGAATTTGAATAATTTTACTTTATGATCCCGGGAGAAAGAATTAAATAAAAAGTCAGCACACACACACACACACACACACACACACACACACACACACACACAATCAAACCTCCCCTCCTTCAAACTTAAATTTGAAAAGCAAACAACAAAACTCACAAACTCTTGGCCCAGTACCAAGGAGCTGCTGCTGTTCTCAGAATGGGTGATAAAGAAGCCACTTGAGGGATGGAACAGTTTGACCTCCAGCACAAATCAGCACCACTCATGTATGGTGGCAGCCAACACATGGGACACTCAGTCTTGGACATGACCTTTTATAAGGTCACATGGGACACTGAGTGTGTGAAGCCTGAGTCCATTACTGGTGGCCAATGTGCCTGGTCCGAGTTCAGGGAAGCTCCTTGCTACCCAGAATATTCACCCGACTCTCCCCTCACCCAAGGTCTCAAAGGTTCTAGGGTCTCATCCTTAGTGCATCCTGAGATGCCAGGGATGTTGGACTAGGGTTTTATGTCAAGGGCTGAGAGAATAGAAAGGGATGGTGGAATGATGTGTCACTAGAATGGAGTTTTTTTATGATACAGTCAAGGAAGCAGCTCCCTTTCCAAGACGAAAGGGCCATCAGGTCACCCAAGCATCCTTTCTTCCCAGAAGCAACCCACAGAGTGGGGATGAGGTGAGTCTAGATTCTGGTGGGTTCCGTATTGGGGTAGCATGCTGATAAGAAGTTCAGAGTTCACCACCACATCCTTAAATAGGCTGCAGCCTCCTGCGAAAGATGTTCTTAGATGGGCTCTACCCATTGTTGATATGGATGAGAGGGCCCATGTGGGAATAGCTGAGAGTTTCTAGGGGCACTGAGCAGCAGAAAAACATCAGAAGTCCCAGAGGACACTTCCGGATTACTTGAGGTAGAAAAAAATGGCAGAAGTGATGTATAGTGGATGTCAGAATGGACGATGTCTTGGGGATCTTCTATGAAACCAAGAACCTCAGAGTCTAGTTGGTTCAGTTTGTCCAGCAAGGAGCCCTGATAGCTAAGATGGGATCATTGTGGCCTCAAATGTGGGTATGATAAGCCCTGACAAGTCTGGACACTTCATTTATCTAAGGAAAGACAAGACATACACTCAACCTTCGCAAGGACGGGCAAACAAACACTGAAGGTACTATGTTAGGCAATAGCTAACAGCAAAACTGTGGTGTCACACGAAAGTGTCTGTGGATGGTTTGGTTTCTATTTTCTCCTTAGAAGCCCCTTGTCTGAGACCACTAGGGTACCCTGGGAGGATCCTCCAAGTCCTTTGCAGTGACTGTCTTTAGGGAGTTTCAAAAGGTCATTCCAAAGCTCAATCCATTTACCTAGCCAGCCAGCCAGCATCAGCAGGTCTGAGACACAGCCAGAGCTGTACTAGAGCATTCTCATCAGAAATAAGTGTAAACAGGGGACACCTATGCAAAGAAGGTGCCTCCTGAGGAACTAGACAGAGGCATGGGACTGAGTGGTTATGGCTCTGCCTCCTGATGGTTTGGTACTTTGGAGTTCATGATGAAGAGGCTGGGTCCTCTGAAAATAATCAACGGGAAGTAGGGGAGTTCTCCCAAAAGATTGCACATGGGCGTTGGGGATTTAGCTCAGTGGTAGAGCGCTTGCCTAGGAAGCGCAAGGCCCTGGGTTCGGTCCCCAGCTCCGAAAAAAAGAACAACAAAAAAAAAAGATTGCACACTGTTGCCTTAAGTGTTGTGTCATTCCTTGCAGCTTACCCCTGAGGCCTGCCTCCCATCTTTATCTACCTCCTGCACCCTAGTGAAAAGATAACCTTGAACTCTCTCCTGAGAAATACTCACTGACAAGCAGTGAATCCTCACTGTGGTACACATTTCTCAGACCCATGCTCCTAGAAAGCCCTGGCTGTAATCACTAAGATGTGAAGGTCCTGGGCACCCTACCTAGCATCCTGATACTGGAGTCTCCCACATTGTGTGGTGCTGCCCATGATGGCTGCATAAACTGTTGTTCTGAGCGTATGCAGAAATCTAACAGAGCAGTGATTGGCTGAATGTGTGAGGAAAGAGATGAGGGTGGCGTGGGTGGTGACTGTACAGGGTGCAGATGTGGCATGAATGGGCTAAATTGAGGCTAGGGACAGAGTTGTTAAGGAAAGTTGGCAGAATCCGCCAATGCATTCTGACGTTGGTGAGGATAGCATAGGGACTCCTTACTGGGGCTGCCAGTGTTCTGGAAACAGACAACCAGGCTGATTCTATTGTCAGATGCAGTCAGCAAACGCAAATTTCATACTATGGGAGGTAAAAAGACCCAGTCCATGCCATTTTTGTCTCTCCAGTACACAGAAGGATACAAAAGATGCGATACAGCTAGCACACAAGAGTCAGGAACCCATATCCTTCCTCATAACCCTGTGAGCGAGGTGAAGGAACCTGAAGGAGAGGCTTCTCTATCCATCTCTGGGCTTTCTCTCAGCTGGACTCAGAAAGGTCCATGCTGAGACCACACGTCTGGGACATGGGCGGTGACGGTGAGCACGTAATCAGTCTTACATGTTTCTTTGTCTCATCTCGGCCCTATAAGAACCAGGTAGGGATACTGGAATGGGATAGTTAAGTAACTATGCATGGGGCAAATAGCCAGTGTGCCAAGCTGAATTCAGACCTTGGACCATCAGAGCCCATGGCAGCCTTTGCGGGAAGATGCTAAGTGTCTCTCAAGATTAACAGCATTAATTAGATCTCCTGTATTATTCAGTGTGATGTTGCCAAAGGCTCCATGCTAGAAAGGTGCTAACTCAGAGTTCTTTCCCAGTTTTCCTTCTTTTCTTGCAGAACAATAGAAACCACTGGATTCTAACTGAAGAAATAAGTATCTTTCAGGGGGTGTATCAGTTACTTCCCCTACTAAGTTCACCCGGCAGAAGGGTGCCAGAAGACCTTGTGAACTGAGAGGCCCTTGTGAGAGGCCAAAGCCAGCTCACGGAGAAGCATCCAGGCAGCAATGTCATTGCACCAGGTGATGGTCCTCTGGATGGAAAATCACCCAGGCAGCTGTCAATGCCTGAAAGGTCAACCTCCCTCCCTGCTAAGACTTCTTAAATTTTAGATGAATTCAATCCATCTTAGCCAAGCTTTGTCACTGACAGGTGCATTGGGATTGGGATGGGGGCTGCGTATCATGCTGCCAGGGGCAGAAGAAAAGGTCTAGCTAGGCTTTGAGTTGGAAGAATTTGGACAGAGTTGAATAAAGGACTTATTCCATAACAGAAACACAAAATGCATGGTCGGCTCTGGTGGGACTCTCATGAAGCTACAAGGTACAGGGACCGACCCAAGGGTCTTAGCCTTTGCCTTGTGAAGTGAGGGCATTAGAAACTGCCAACAGGCCCTTTTAGATGCTTTGGGATGTTGGACCACCTTCCGCCTCCCAACACCACTATAGAGGTTCCTCACACGATTTCTCTGAACCACATCTAAGTTTACCCCTGATGCTAGGTCTGCTGGGGCTGAGGTATGGTATAAGGTCAGAGTAGATATTACTGAGCACCCTCAAGAGGCACAGATGATCCTGGTGCTGTGGCCACCTTTGTGCATATTCAGAAGGACCAATGGCATCTATCTGTGTTCAGACTATAGTAATGGACGTGTACAGGACATGAAATACCTGGGATTCGGGCAGGTTCCCATCTGACTTTTCAAACACCAGTGGGTGATGGGTACTATCTGGAAGATGGCAGGAGTCATGGAAGGGTCTAAGTAGGGACAGGAATGGAATGTGTGGCCCTTACTAACATTTTATGATGTCACAGGAAAGCCTTTTAAATGAGTGTTGTTGAACACTTAAATATTTTGGTTTGTGTAGGAAGTAGAAATAAGGTGTCTGTGGTTAGAATAGGAAGAAGAAATAAAAAAGCATAGAGCCTTTAATCGTGCAGGGTATAGGGACAGCTTTCCCGAGTCAGAACCTGTGTGGCATAGAAAAGCGCTAGAAAAATCTGTCATAGAGGACCATCTCCAGAGACCCTGCTTCTGGAATTTATAACATGATACCAGGTGCCTCCTCTAAACCTGTGTCCATCACCCATGAAGGTGTCACCCTGACAAAGGGGATCTGAAAATGAGGACTGAGAACAGGAACTTCCATTAGCCTTGGGGATAGACGTGGGACAGAAGAGTACTTGGAACTCGGTGACCCACAAAATGTCTCCTAGGAAGGGATTGAACAATAACTTTTCCTTTTGCTGTTTTAAAACTAACCATAATTGTTTTTAGACAACCTCACACATATATATGTGCATGGCAACTACCCTCACCTCCCACCCCCCATCACAGCTGACCCTCCCCTCAACCATCCTCCTCACAGATCTTTCTCTCACATTCATGACTATTCATTGTGTTTGGAGATCCACTGAGATTGACTAGGGTTGTCTGAAGAACCATGAGTTTGGAGTGATCTGTTGGGGCCTGGTAGGCATACAAATAAAGAGAGTATCCTCTATTCCCAGAAGGTAGAGGATGGAGGTTCAGAGGTAAAGGATGGGACCCTGTGAACCTCTCTTACTTGCTTAACTTACTATTGACATTCTTGCGTGCACCTAGTGCCGGTAACTACAGTCAGGAGTTAATAACTGGGATAGTTGTGTCAAATGTCAGGTGGGAAACTTATAATTGATGCTGAGCTAAATTGACAGAGCAGAAAGCTCTCTTTCAAATACTCTTGCTTCCTGCCATAGAGGAAAAGAGCTCCCAGAGCTAATCAGAGGTTCTTCTCTCTACAAAGAATTACAGGGAATGCAGAGACTGCCTAAGATGCAGAGTTTAAGTGACAAGTGATGGTTGTGGGTACAAGCCTAAATAAGACATTTATATTGTCCCATTTACGGCTTGGAGAGCATTGCAGAAGAGAAGCAGGAAGGAGAGTGAGATGGTAGAGTGGAAGGCATTCAGTGGTGGAGTTTGGAGGTAGGGTTTCACTAAGTAGATCCAGGCTAACATCAAACTCACCATCCCCCTGCCTCAAACCTACAGCAATGAGACTGCAGGTATGAGACACCCCTGCTCAGATACACTGCTGGAAATTTCCAGGTAGAAGTCTACATTCTCTGACAACGGTCCCAGTTCCAAAGACAGTACCCACTACTCTCAGAAATAATCAAGAGCTGAGAGTTCAAAGGTAAACGATTGGACCCCGTGAAACCTCCTAGACTTCTCTGCTGCTTCCAGTTCAAGTCTAGTGCCCATTTGGAAAGATACCGTTATAAGTGGTAGATGCTGGTGCTTAGTTAGGACTGCTCCTCGGGTCCCCTGCAAAGCCATCAAGCTCTCATACCTCTACCAGCATCCCTCGATCTCTCTCCCTCTAGCTCTGCTAAGCCCCTGTGATCAGTTTCGAGAACTGGAGCTGTTGGGTCTCAATTATCACTGTTCACACTAATTGATTCATCCTAAGTGGAGAGGGGCCTGAAGATGACACTTGAAAGAGAAAGCAGGTGCCTCCATTCCAATGGGGCCTGTGGCAGCCACCTGCAGAGCCCGGGGCTGCAGGGCATCATTAAACAAGAGCAAAGCAGCCTAAGTTGAACTTGAAAATCATCACAGAACTGGAGCTTCAAACACCTCCCTAGAGAGTCAGCTTTTCTTTTCCTGATCTCCTAATAAAGAACAAAGTATGTTTAAAACAAAAAATATAAATAAATCTTAGAATGGGCACTTTCTCTGTAATATGGATGCTATACTTTAATCATTTAGCAGTACATGGCCCACTAGGCAGACAGTTCAGTGACACAGAGGTTGCGATGGGAAGGGTTGGTGCCACATTAGCACTGGAGTTTCTATAATTGGCCAAGCTGCCTGAAGAAACTATGAGCAATATTAGGACGCCAAGCAAAGGCTTGCAGCCTTGCGTGTGGGTGGTTGGAAATTGGATGCCCTCTGGAGAGGCATGGGAACATGCAGGAGCTGAAGATGGAGGGCACCTTCAAGTTGAGACCCGTGTGTTTCACTCTTCCTCTACTACATGTGACTAAGAATGACCCCAGCCAGGCTCTCCATAGCCAATTAACATGCAGTGACTTTTAGGCATTCTCTATGACCTGGTGTAAGAGGCGGGTGTGAAGCTATACTCAGGATAAAGCCTACACTCCATATATGAAGGAACCCCTGGAGGGCGCTCACTGGGGAGCTCTGAGGATGGATGTCTCAAACCAGAGTGGGTTTGATGGATGATTTTGGAAATACACAGAGTTTCCTGCTAGAGTCAGAAAGCTTATGCTTGAAATATTGGTTTTTGTCTTATTTGAAAATAATTATCCAGATAAATATTAATCTTGGATGACAAAGCTAGCAAGAAGCACAAAGAATAGCAAGAAGGAAAGAGACAGGGGGAGAGGCCTGACACAGTCATCAGTGGACCAAGAGCCCCATTCTGGCATCCGCCGAATCTCGCCCAGCAGCTATGTGATCGTGGGAACCTTCAGTTGCTGTCTGATTGCCAGGCACACTTGCTTTTCTGTGCTTTGCATTGGGAAGGTACTACACTGCTAACGAAACACAGGGCTCAACTGTGGTTGCCCTCATCATGTGGAGAGGAATGTGACCAGCCAGCACAGTACAGGACGCTGGCCTGATCATTACACTGTGATCTAGTGCCACACCTTAGGCTGCTTTGATCAAATGAAGCTTTTGTCTTTGAGGTTCTGCAGACTTGGAGTTCTAGATAAAGGCTGAAATGGGGCCATTGTCCAGTGATTAAACCCCACTATCTACACGCCTCCTATCACACATGCACACATACATGCACGCACTGAGATGCACGTTTTAATTAAAGATTCAACTCTCTCATTTTTTATTTCTATTAGGGCCTTTCATGGTCTTTCCCCACCCACCTGCCTTCTCACAAAGAGGGGGAGAGGAAAAGAGAAAGAACCAGAGAACCTGGGTCTCGTGGTAAGGATACAGTATTCTCTTTGTTCACAGGACTAAAACGTCAGACACGGGCTACCTTTTACGTTTCTAATTTTAACCTTTATTTGTGTGCATGTGTTTGTGTATGGCACCTGTGTGTGTGCACCCTCAGAGACCAGAATAGGGTGTCAGAACCCTAGGAGCTGGAGTTACAGAAGGTTCTGAGCACCCTTATGTGGGTGCAGCTGGAAACTAAACCCAGGGCCTCTGGAAGAACAGCAAGGGCCTTTAACTGCTGAGTCATCTCTCAGTGCCAAGTCAAGCTTCTATAAAGAAGAAAAGAAGTTGTATGGCTCCAGGATTGGAGGAGTCAGGTCCTGGTGCCCACTCTGTCCTAGTTCTTGTGAACACCCATTGTGATAATAACAGAAATACCTGTAATCAAGGATTAAAGGAGGGGAGAAGAACCTTCTTTAGAGTGGGAGGCACCTTCCAAGGGATGACCCAGATAAAAGGAGGTTTGTGGAAACAGCAGTCTTGATACCCTGCCTGCTGGCCAGGGGGGTCTACCACTCTTACGGCTACCACTATTCTTTGTTGCCATTAGACAGCATCTTCGGCCATCCTATGTGCACTGAAGACCAAGAGAGCTCCAGGAGTCCTCCAGCCTACAGTGCAGAGATCGTCAGCATAATAGCTGGACAGCTAGCAGGTTCTCAGTATTTCAAGCGTACGATGGCCATTGTGGGATACCCAGCTTAAATCCTATAGGATACTCTACACAGTCTTTTATTACCTATGGACACTCTGAAAGTTCTCTGTTCCTCTAAAGTGTTGGGAGCAATGCAGTCAATGTGAGGTGGGGTTCATGGGAACCACAGATCCATGAGGATAAAGGCCTCCATGCAAGACGGGGAGAGTATCACGATGAAGAACACACGTGTTATCACGGGTTTGGATGTGTCTCTGTGTTCACATGCATGATGCTACCAATGTCTCCGTGAACGTTTGGGACCGTCTGAGGGCACAGATATTCTTGTTTGGGAAGAGAGCTGGGCTAGAAAGCATTTCCGAGGTTGGAAATGGAAGCTGTAACTCCTGGAGGCCAGAAGCAATCACTACAGACTCCAGATAAAGGAAGCAGGAAATTGGCTTTGAAGATAGCTACCCCACTTCAGAGGTGTACCTAGAGAGGAGTGTCAGGAGGTATGTGACTTGGAGGATGCTCTGTCTTCAGAGAGACGTACCAAGGTGCAGTGAGTAAGCTGATTGCCAGCAAGACAAGCCCCCGGTGATTTTCAGGGGTTGTGGTGGTTTAAATGAGCATGGTCCCTCCAGACTCATATATTTGAACACTTGGTTCCCAGTTGGTTGAAGAGTTGGGGAAGGATTAAGAGCTGTGGCCTTGTTGGAAGAGGTGTGTCAGTAGGGGCCTGGCTTGGGTATCTTAAAAACCTATGCCATTCCTTAGTTAGCTTTGTCTGGTTCCTACTTGTGGGTCAGGATGTGAGCTGTCATCAACTGCTCCAGTGCCATGCCTTACTGCAAGCTGTCATGCTTCTCACCATGATGGACATAGACTCTAATCCTCTGCAACTGTGTGCCCCAAACTAAATGTTTTCTCTCATAAGTTGCCTTAGTCATGGTGTTTTGTCATGGATACAAAAAAGCACCTAAGACAAGTTAACACTGCTGGTTGTGTCGGGGGAACCAGGAGTGCCTTAGTCAGTCCAAGCATGGTGCTGGGGCAGCCACTTGTGAAGGGATAGCGCACCACTGGCCTATTAGGGTCCTTTGAGCAAGGGTCAGTATATTCCTTAGAAATCCAATGCCCACCAGTGACCCAAGAACAGCCAGGGCCTATCTGTCAAATCTAGAACAGCTACTGCTTGGGAATTGGACCTTTATTCCCAACATGGTTCCTTACAATCAATTTTCATGACTAATTAACAGCACTGCAGATCCGTTAGCCTCAGAAACCAGATACCTCTCACTGTTTTATAAAATCAATAGTCTCTGTGGGCTTCTGATATGACCATGTTCTTCGCTCCACAATCCTCTCAGGGCATTTTCTGTTTCTCTGAAATGTGTGTGTGTGTGTGTGTGTGTGTGTGTGTGTGTGTGTGTGTGTGTGTGTGTGTATATATACATGTGTGTACATGTACATATCAGTTTGTACACTTGTGTGTCTGTGAATGTGTCCATGTATGACTGTGTGTATGTGTGTGTCTGTATATGTTTGTGTGTGTAAGTAATGCATATGAATGTGTGCATGTGGACATATGACTGTGAGTGTGTGTGTGTGTGTGTGTGTGTGTGCATGTAAATACATATATGAAGAAATCTTTGTGAACTAGATGACAGTCAAGTCTGACCATCTGAATAGGATTTGCTATTTATTTGATGATGATTTTGGCCGGCTGGCTGAAGGAAGAGTCTAAGTCTGTCCTCACCACTGAAGAGAGTGGCCTGAAGCCCCATTCTCTCAGGCAACAGGGATGCTCTTACAGTCGTCTCCTTCCCTTTGATTTTGTGTCTCTTCATTTTTGGTCTCTGTATTTATTTCCATTTCTCCTCGTTGGATCTGTTAGGCTCCATATAGTGATTCATAGGTTTAATTAATTCCCAAAAGTTCTTCACATTATGTTCGGTATTGCTCTTTTTTGTTTTTTCCCTTTTCTCCCCCTCTCTCCTCCTCCTTCCTCCCTTGCCTCCACGCCTTGCCTTATGACATCACACAGAGATGCACGATTTTCCTTGCTACCTCCTGTCATCCTTAGTCTTGCCCATGCCTACAGCGGTTTTGGGTGCTGCACTCTGGATGATTGTGAGAGCTTTCTTCCCTTCCCCTTGTCCTGTTCAGGCAATTCAAACTCTACCCTATTCAGTGAAAATTAAATGTAACTGATGTTTGGTGTGGAAAATTCTGTATAAAATAGACCTGACCCCTTCAACAGTCTTCTCCCTTCCTATCTTGAGTAAAATTGACTTCTCTCTTATATACAATTATTTATTGCCCTGGTTCGTCATTACTTGAAGTCATAGACAACTAGATAATGACTTTTATTACTGCAAAATTGTTTTCCTGGCTTCCACTGAACCAAAATCCCAGATACTGAAAAGATAGAGCCTGCTTATGAGGATGACTCAGGCAAGTCCATACTTTGTTTGTTTTGAAAGCAGATCAAACCCCCCATTGTTGAATTTGGTTACTTATTTATTTGGGGGCATGGCATATGATGTGGTATGCTTTGGATGTGAGAGGATGGCCACTCCCTAAGACCTCCTTTTAATGTAACTACATTCATTCTATCAGTTATATTCCTCTAGAGCAGTGGTTCTAGAGCAACCCTTTGGGGGTTGAGTGACCCTTTCACAAGGGTTGCATATCAGATATCCTGCATATCAGTTATTTACATTATGATTTCTAATAGTGGCAAAATTACAGTTATAAAGTAGCAATGAAAATAATTTTACGGTTGGGGCAGTAACCATAACATGAGGAACTATTTTCAAGGGTCACAGCACTGGGAAGGATGAGAAACCACTGAACTAGAGAACCCTAACACAGTGGAGATATTTTCTTTCCTGGCCCTTTTCTCCACAGTAAGAGGGCACTTAATGGAAGAGTCCAGGGTCAGATTCCCCTACAGTCACTCCCCTGCCATAGCTCTGACATTGGAGCCCATAGCCAATGAAATGTTTCTGAGACAGCACAGCCCTCAGTAGTCACTTACTACACACACACACACACACACACACACACACACACACACACACGCACACACACACGCACAGGCACAGGCACAGGCATACACAGAAGCACATACACATGGACACACACACATGCACACATATACACTCACACACAGAAGCACATGTACATGGATACACACATGCACATGGATATATACACACAGAAGCACATTACATGGACACACATGCAGACAAATATACACTGAAACACATGCATATGGTTACATACACAGAAGCACATGCACATGGATACACATGTGCTTGCATGTGCACACACACACACACACACACACTTTTATGACATATTTGAAGGTTTGTTCAAAATCGACATCAGGAATTGAGGATATGGCTCAGTGGGTACAATCCTTGCTACACAAGCATGCTTAAATCCTAAATTTCCAGAACCCATGTAGAAACTGGTCATGGCATGGTGGTGGCACAAGCCAATAGCCTTAGTCCTGTAGAAGGGGGGTATCAAGATAAATAGATTTCAAGAGCTCACTGGTCAGCTAGTCTATCCAAACCAGTGAGCTCCAGGTTCAGGCTCCCTGCTTCAAAACATAAGGTAGAAAATGAATGAAGATACTCCAGTCTCCATGTGAAAATTAACAGTCAATCATACCTACACACACACACACACACACACACACACACACACACACACACACATGCACGCACGCACGCACGCACACAAATGTATTTCAGCCTGCTTATATACTAGGAAAGTTTCCAGATGAGGCATGTGTCCCACTTTGCTTTCTGTTGCTGTAAAATACATCATGACTAAAAGCAACTTAAGAAGAAGAAAGGTCTTGTTTCTGTTCACACTTCCAGGTCATAGTCTGGCAGGCCATGAAAGGGAAGTCAGGCAGAAACTGATGACAGGAACCTTGAGGCAGAAACTATGGAGGCATGTTCTTGTACATCCCAGGCCCTTCTGCCCAGTAATGGTACCACCCACAGTGGAATGGGCCTTCCCACATCATCAAGAAAGACCATCTCTTACAGACATAGCAACAGGCTGATTTGATCTGGGCAATTCCTTTCCGAGAGGTTCCCACTTCCCAGGTGACTCTAGGCTGGGTCAAGTTGACAATAAAACTAACCAGCAGCAGTAAAGTACGTGAAGCCACAAGTCCCTCTAGCCTTGGGCCACAATTTCCCTATCACCTCCCGTGTTATTACCACTCAAGCACAGCAATATCACATTTCCAGCTTAAAGTCTCCTGCCCCTGCCCACGTGGCTCTTAGAGGTCCAATTCCCAGGTGTGCACAAGATCCAGTCAGCATTTCTTGACACCTCCCAGCTTCTCTGACACCTGGCACAGCAGGCAACATCCTATTCTGTTACACCGAGAGAGAACCTGAGATCTTTAAGTAATTCACCTGTGACCACGAGTAGCCCCAATAATCTGCTTGTTCACACCTTGAATTTTTTTTTCTTCATCAAACCTTGATGGTTTCCTTCTTGGTCCAGTGGTCTATGTGACGCTTTAACTGTGTCCAGGCTCTGTGGCTTGTTTATTTGATCACCTGAGATGGGCTCACCATAAACTTTGACACTGTGCTTGCAGCCCAGAGGAACTGTCACCTCCCAGCACTGTGCTACTGTGCTAGAAGCTACTGTGCTTTTCCACCACGGGGAAAGTTTGTGGGAACTTTATGAAAAAGTTTTTTTTTTTTTTTGCAGGCTTCAACCAAGGGATAGAGTTTGATGAGTGGTACTGAGGATGTAAAAGGGGCTTTCCTCCAGCTCTTTGCTCAATTTCACCTCATCTGTAGTCGACACCCGATGGTTCTTTTTAAAGCAGCGATCCAGCCTTGACCTTGGCCCCTCCTCAAAACTGGGCATGCTTTATTTTCATCTGCAGCAGATGCCACCCCGAAACAATGAATATTCTGCCTGCCACCCAACCAGAATGTCAATGCCTCAGCCTCTTCCTGGAGGCTCCATTAATGTATTTGTGACACCAAGACTAATGCCCACAACTCGAGAACTGTTTAATAAATATTTTAGTGAATGAACGGTGATGACAAGATTTACAAGTGTGTGGCCCGTTCTCTCCAATATTTCAACTGGGATCTGTGTCAGCCTGTTGAGGCGAGAAGAGAGAGATGATCAGTGTTCAGACTGCGCAGGAAGCAGGAGAGCCTACTGCTCAATTCTGCTGTAACACAGGCCTCTCCGACCTTGGGGCAGTAGTTGAGGTGACTCTCATGTCCCTAGGCAGTCTTAACAGTCTTGGCTTCCATGTCTGTTCCAGCAGGCGGCTGTGTGATCTTTGAGGATGATTTCTGAGTGAGCTGTAGATAGACAGGAAGGTTGTGTGCAAATGCATGAGAGTCCATATGTACAATGGTAGCTAAGCTACATGGCGATGGGTGGGTGAGGTGTCTCTGAACTCAGTTGTGGGGCATGTGTAGGATTGTTTGTGCTGAGGGGAAAGGTTGTATATTTAGGGGAGCAATGATCCCAGTATTATCTGCCCTTCCCTGGGAGTGTTCACCTGTCATCCTTAGATACTTCTGAAATGAGTCATTTTGGCTGATCTGGGGATGTCTGTTCTCATGAGATGTTTACCCTCTCTCATCATATCATGTCTTCATGTTCCAGACACAATCATTCTCCGTTCTCTTCTAGTGCACTCCCCTAAGGCACAGTTTTCCAGTCCATGGTACTGGTCTGTGCCACAGACACCCACCCTGGTCATACAACTTTATCTCAGAAAATCAGTTTTTCTCTATCAATCCTTAAAATGGGTTGCAGTGATGGTGGGGTCTGGGAAACAGCTCAGTCACGCAGTGCTCGCTGTGCTAGCATGAGGACTTGATCAATCCCTGGGCTCTCTATGAGAAAGCTTGGTATAGCAGTAGCCACTTGCACTTTGATTGCAGAGCAGGCAGAGCCGGGTGGATCCTGGAGCCTTCCTGGCCAGACAACCTTGTTATATTGGTAAGCCCTAGAAGAGGTGACAGACTCTATCTCAACAAAAAGTGAACAGCTATGAAGGAATGACAAGTGAGATTTTCCTGTGGCCATACAGAAGAGCACACACACACATGCATTTATATACACACACAGACACACAAGCACATGCACACACAAGCACACACGCACGCGAATGAATACTCTAGTCACCATATACCACAAGCTAGTGATAGAGTGTGCGTTGAATGTTTTGTATTGACCACTCACGGGCTGCAAAGACATCAGTGTTTCTTCTGACCCACTCAGATGGTGAGTCACCTGGTATAGCTGACGTGGTAAGGGAGAACAAAGCTTTCTGTAGGGTTCAAAGGTTAAGTTCCCTGTTCCAGGATCATGTCTTGTTACTAGCAAATGCCACGTGAGGGAAACAGCCAGACTCAACCATTAAGGCAGCTCTCAGCTGTCCTAGGGCCTATGCAAAGCACAGCAGCACACTGTGCAAGAGGTTTTCTCAGACAGGTTTTCCATTCTGTCCAGAAGAATAGAATAAACACCTCTATAGGACTGGGTGGATGAGCACTGTGGGAGTTCAAAACTGTCAAAATGATAAACCAAGGCGTATCAGTGTTCAGCATGTGTTCTTATCCTCCAAAATCCACATGCTCAACCTTATTGGTTTGCTCCCTGCACAAGTCATATAAAACCCCAGACAGAGAAGGAATCAAAAGATGACAGGTCTAAAATTGAGATACTATCTCACACACAAACACACACATACATTCACAAACCCAGAGTTATACATATAACTGCATACATACAATCATACATACAAACACATACATTTACATACCCACAGTTATACAAGCATATACATACTAAAATCCTAGAGGCATAGAGGCATGTTTGCACATACCCACACATACATGTGTGTACCCATACTCATATGTGCCCACATACATACATGCAAGCCTCAACTCACACATGCACACAGACAGGTACCCATACATACACAGGAACATATGAACATGTGCACACACATGTACATACCCACACTCATACATGTGCACATTCACATGTGTACACCGACATTCATACAAGCACACTTACATCCACACATGTATAAACACACACATACACACACACACACACATTCCTGCTCATATACAGGTAGGGACCTACACACACAGGTTCAACCCCACACAAACACATTCACCCATGTGTACACACGCACACACAGGCACATTCTGAGCTGTGTCTATTTGGAGTATTGGCTGGTAAGATAGGTTAGCATGGATCATGGCTTGTGATCCATGCTGGTGTGCGCCATTATTTTGTGAACCTTGGCATGCTTTGCAAGAACATCATTATGGGCAGTTTATAGCATGCCAAGTTGGTTGTCCCATCCTCAATGCAAACAGAACTTGCGAGCTTGTGAAACCGTGAAAATGTTCTTGTCGCCGTCGGTTCCAAAGATTTATTCTCCCTGGAAGTTTATTTATGCCACTGGGTCTCAGGAGCCTGGGTTGGAGGGAGCTGTTAGAGTGAGGAGGCCCCGGTGGAGCTCTCACAGTGCTGACACACCTGGCTGCTTCAGAAAACACTAAAAACCAGTGGGTTTCCAGCACTCCTCCCAGGCATAACTTTCATCATTTTCTTCCTATTAATCCTGTGTTTTAAACTAAAATGATTCTGACAGGATCCAAATTTATTGAGTACTATTTAATAAGTTCTCTATACTTCCTTGGTCAGAATTATAAGCCTCCAGGCTGAGCCTCAGAATTCCAACATCACAGTTTCTCATCCTTATTTCCAAGATGGGGGATGTTGATCACTCCCCCTTCCCACGCCTCAATGAACCATGGTTCATCCTGAACGTCTCAAGCCCTAGGAGAGCAGCATCTGGCTTCTATCAATGCTCAAGGATGCTTGTCAGCATTCAGCCCCACATGGGCCACCTGGAGCAGTAAAGTTTAGCTGTGGTGCTGTCCCAATGATGTGGTCAACAGATATGAGCTGATTCTCAGGGAAACATGGCTGCCTCTGGTGTGAGTACGTCTATCTTCATTTCTTTCCAATGCCCAGTCTAGGACACCATGCCCAGGCACAGGGGCCTTGAAACAACCCTTGTCACCCAGACAAGCTTCTTGTCAATCTTCCTGTCTTCACAGCCCTTGGAACACAAGCAACATGCCTCAGTCCTTAAGGGATGAAGGTGAGTCTTGAACCCTCAGTTTTCTGTGTAGGAGAGAAGATGGGGAGAGAGAACTAGGAGAGGAGGCTTATCACACTTTCTCCTTCTGAATCAGAGAATGGCAGGGCAGTGCAGTCAGGGGATGCTGGTCAGCTAGAGGGACAAGCATCAGTGCAGAATGCCTAGCATTCCCAAGGGAAGGTGGGCAGGCTCAGCATTGTGCCACAGAGCAAATGGAAATGTCTTCCTGCCGTTGGGATGCTGTTATTTATGGGTTTGTGTCATCGTCTCCCCAAACACACTATGCCTTATTGTTTGTCAGCCTCAGGCACTGGGCATGCATTATTCAGCCACACAGAATCCTGAGAATCCCTGTGCCAGCAAACACCCATCAGTATGTATTTAAGGGTTAAGAGGCCAGCATTCCTTGTCACTAAGGGCATCTAATGCCACTTGATGGCAGAGACTGCTGAGGTCTTGAAGACTCTGGAACAGACCCTTGGTCCAAAGAGGATCATGGATCAGTGATCCAAGTTGGGTTGGGGTGTCTTGGCCAAATACTCATAACTGAGGGAATGGGTCTAACTCAGTTTCCTACATAGTCTCCTTGACTATTATGTAGAAATCCACTCCCGTGTAGTAATTTGCTGGCCACTGTATTAGAACTGAATTCTGTATGTGCAGATGCAGGTGCACTTGTCTGTCTGTGTACTTGAAATTTCACGTTACTATGTAGAGACACACATAGACACAGACAGACAGACAGACAGACAGACAGACAGACAGACACACACACACACACACACACACACACACACACAAGCAAAAGCCCCAACAGGTCAAATGATTTGTGTTGTTTACAATGGTGTTTACAATGCTGAGAATTTATGCCTCTGGTCTGTTTGCTGAGTTGCAGCATTAGTCTTGGGAGTTGCTGGAGAAAGGCGCTTATTCAAGGAAATGGCAACAGAGACAGGGAGGAGGCACAAAACACATGAAGGGCGGTGGGGAGGGGGATGCAGAGCTCAAGCTTGAGGCAGGCAATGCTTTGCTCTGGATTACAGCTCCTAGTCCAGGTCCTCTTCAGGAGCCTGGGAGCTGTGCTGTCTCTGTCCCCACCCTCCAGCACTCAGAAGACTGTCCATCTTCAAATGATCGAGGGGCAGATGCTTCCACATGGCTCTGGCTGGTCCTTTCGGGACTGATGGGGATCCATTTTGAACTGAGCTTTCTCATCATCCCCTGCTTATCTATGGTCCCCAGACTCCTCAGGACATTGGACAGCTACTGGTCAAGTCAGCAGTACAGCGCTCAGAGGTGCAGAGAAGCCATTTTGCAGAGAGTTTGAGTCAGCTTACAGAGGATGTAATTTATCCATTTGCTTGTTCTATCTCTCAGCTGGCCATTTGTTGGCACGTGCTGTTCCGTGGGAAGGTTTTATCCCTTGATAGGGTTACAGAAACAGGCAGCACATCATTACATCTTGGTCACCTTGAGGATCTGGGGTGGAGGACTCCATGGGGAGGAGGGGAGGAGCTTGTCTTGCTGCTGTGGGCAGCTGTCAATACACTCTGCTCTCGTGTTCATAGTGGCATAAAAGTGCCAGTGTTAGTGAGAAGGAATGAACATGTGTCTCCTTGTAAAATCAAGGCTGAAGGGACCTTCAAAGACTCTTTCATATGTAAGATGGGGTGGCCTGGCCACACTGATTTGTATTCAAATGATTTCCTGTCACCACCACTTACAGCAGCCTGCTTTGCTAGTTCATTTATCCCCATGCCTGTCCATTCATCTGTCCACCCACCCTTTAGTCCATCTGTCTACACATCTACTGGCCTCTTCCTCCACTGCTTCCATTCACCTACACATTATTGACTTTTTCCTTCCATTCATCCAACCACTCACCCATCCAACCATTCACTTCAACCACTCATCAACCATTAATCCACCCATCTACTCACCCATTCATCCATCTTTCTCCCTCCCGTTCATTATCCATAGTTCACCCATTTATCTAATCATTTACATTATCAACCCATTCAATATCCATCCTCCACATGTCCATCCATTTATTCAACCATATACCTACTCCTTCACTTTACCCGCACTCACTCATTTTTGGCTCAATTATTCCTCCACACATTCACACACTCACCATCCACTAATTCACCCACCTATCATTTACCCACTAATATACTCTACACTCGTTCATCTCTTTGCCAACCCATTGCTCCATCCATAGCTAAGCCCGCTCATTCTTCTCCTATCCACTCTTCTGTCTCTCTTCTTTTATTGATCAGTTAGCCAAGAACTGTGAGCTCCTTGACATTACACCTAATGGGTCTTGAATGAGATAGGAGAAGCATCTACCCTTGTCTTTCCCCTATAAGCTCATTTTGGAGACAAACTGACTTAGTGTAATGTATCAAATGGTGTTGGTACTTGACTGCTTATCAGCCTCACCTTCCCATGTAGGGATGCAGGGATGCAGGGGTGCAGGGATGCAGGGTCACAGAGATGATGCAGGTTGATGGGTACAGGGGTCCATGACTCAGCTTTTCAGCAGGGTCTTGAGCAGCATTCATATGAATGATTAGCAAAGGTGCCTATGGATTCTCAGAGGCCTGCACATCACATAGGAGGCACTGCTTGAGCAGGGTACCCATAGACAGACAGCTGCCTCCTGCAGCTCTGGTCTCTATGTACAATAAAGAGACACAGCCAACAGTTATGCTGGTGGCTTTGTAGTCATCCACGGAAACCACACAGGCAAGTGGGTAAACCGTGCCCCTCCAGAAATGCTGAAGAAGTAAAGTAGTTGTGGAGCTGTGCCTCTTGGAGCATTCCACCTCTCCCAGCTTCTCTTCGTCTGGCTATATGTGTAAATGACAGGCTCTTGCTGTTTTGGCTTGCTGAGCCACTCAGGAGGTCTTGGCCCTGCCAGGTCTTCTGTGTCCTCCTCAGGATTCTGGAGTTCTCTACTTCACATCATCTTCATTAAAGGGCTTTTCCTGGTTCTGCAAGGCTTCAATTAACATCACTCCCCATAATTGCTTTAGTACTGGGTCAATCCTCAACGACTCAGATGATCCAGTGACCTGCCTGAACTTTAGGGACCATTTACAGCCAATAGCCAGCCTCCGCAGAAGGTCCCCACACTCTCCTCCCTCCTGCATGCCTAAGGGCTGCCTCTGTTTTGTGCACAGATGTCTGACCCAAATATCAGTCTCCATCAGGCCATAACTGACAACTGTGATTTCTTTTTCTGTCTTTTTTCTCCTCCCATGAATTCCATATGTGGCTTTGGACAGAAATCGGGGCTTCAGGTTGTTAATTAAATGAGTTTGAGGTCTCAGCCTTTGACTTCAGGTTTCTGCAGTACCAAGCTGAATGTCCTCTTGGAACATGAGCCCTGTATCCCCAGCAACCCTTACCTGACCCAAATGCCAGTTCCCATCCAAACAGGAACAGGGCACCAGCCTGCAGCCTTAGTTTTCTCTACCTGTTTTGAAAACCTCTGACCTCTGCCTCTTAGCTTTGCTTCATTCCCACTGTACTGTTTGCTTTCTGACCATAGACACAGCCCCTGTACTGGACAGAAACATAAGATGTTCACCCTTTCAGTATCTAGTAGTGTCTGGTTGTCAATTCAGACATTCAGGGACGCTTGGGTAACAGCCTGGACTTGGGGCAAAGACCCTTGCCCTGGCTGGTATGTTGGAGGAAAGGGAGGAGGAGTAATGGCTAAGGAAGGGATGACCCATATACGTGCCAAAAGGTCTATGAGGTACTTTTAGCCAATCCCAGGACAGTCACGGAGGATCCACAGCTGCAGTGACAGTATGTCATAGGGAACTGTGGACACATTCAAAGTCCATGATGGGTGTCCTGAGATTAGCAGCTACTCATCTACTCCTCCTGAGGAAGAGCAAAGGAGACATGGAATTCAATAAGACCTCCAGACAAGTAAATCACAAGCCTGGGATGACACTACAGTGTGTCAGTGGAGAAACAGTTTCCTCAGTGCCTGTGAAGCTGGGACATGTCCATCCCTTCTGTGAGGTCCTCTAAAGATGGACAGGGCCTGATGCAAGGAATACAGGTTCTCATGAACTGTTGTGAGTAGGGGATGGTCTAATGGACACAGTGATGGGAACATGCCTCGGGACCTGAATATCCACAGCCCTGCCTGCCACTTTCCACAGATGACCCTGAATCCAGAAACCATGGGAATCTGGGCCATTGATTCAGTTCCAGCTATTTGGTTCTGATTTGATAACCTGAGTGTGCCAGGTGCCTGCAGAGGACGCCACAGTCTGAGTCTGAAGCGTCCCTGAGTTCTCTTTCTGTTGGAGATATGTTTGTTTGTTTCCTTTGGAAGCTGGTGACAATGCTCTATCATTTTAAATTAAATTGTTCCTGTTGTGGATGCATCCCTGCATGTGTTTTAATTCATGTGAATCCAATCGCACTTCCCCCAGGAGGTTGCTTAATGTAGTGTCAAAGTTGAATAAATAATAAATAGGGCACATCAGGGTTCCACTGCTGCAGCTCCTGGATGTGCTGGTGGGATGCTCTCCAAGAGCTGGTGCCACTGAGGGTAGCAGCTAGGAGGTGCTTAGCCTGGCTCCTGCAACTAGACCTCTTAGATTGTCAGCTCAGGGCAGGAGGGAGCCCCTCAGGTTTCACACGTCTGTCATCCAACTTAACACATGGGCCAGCTCTTCCCTGCTGTCTGTTCATGGCCAGTCTGCAGCTTTGAACTAGTTTAGATTTAGAAAAAGCTGAGGCAGGATACTGGCTGGGAGTGTGGATGTTATGCATCCAATCAAAGAATAGTGGCCAATATATTTCAGTGGGACAGTAGGAAGAACAAGGCTTCACGTTGTGAGGAAGGCTGAGGGCTGGGAATGAAGGCCCTGAGAGCTGGGCACCCAGAGAGAGATCAGCTCCCCAAAACAGAGAGAGTAGAACTTTTTAGTTTCTGATGGCTCAGCTACCCACCCTTCCCCGAGGGAGTTCAAGCCCTTAGGCAGCTCCAGGCTGACCTAATATTGTGAGAGGAAGCCACTGAGCTGCAGACAGTCAACAATGAAAAGACCTTGGCTCCTAAGCCTGGGTTTCATGCGGCTGTGTCTTAGAGGTACACCAAAGAGGATGTCAGCATACTAAGCCATGGTGGGAGAACCTATGGCACATTGTAGCTAGAACACAATGAGTCCAAATTCACTCCACTGATGGCTGAGACTTGCATGTTATTCCTAGTTGTAGATAGTAGATACAAGAACTGTGCTCCAAACAAATCCTTCTCCTTAGCACACACAACTGCCCTCCATACCAGCTCTCTGTTCTGGAGACCACAGTACACACAAAGTTAAAAGGAATGAAACCTCTAGCAAAGACCTGAGAACTTTCTGGGATTTGCAGGCTATTTTTGATTCCAAAGGAGGGGATCCAACATGAAGCTCCGCCAAAATATCATTTGAAGACTTAAGGCCCCAACTGTCTCTGAATCTTTGGATACTAAGTCTCCTCCAAAGACCCAGGGGTGGAAGGCTTAGTTCAGTGAATAATGCAATCTGGAATTGGTGGAACCAAAAGGTGGTACTTACTTAAAAGAAGGCAGTCACTGGAGTCATGTCCTTGAAAGAGATTCTGGGGCTTCAGTTGATTGTATTCTCCTTCTCAGGTTTCATGAGGAGAACACATTGGTTCCTTGTACATTCTCCATGTCTGCTTTGCTACAGGCACCTAAACAACAGAGCTAACCAATCACAGTTCATGCTACCACAAACCAAAATAAAGTTTTCATGCTTATCAGTTATCTTGAGTATTTGGTCACAGCAATGGGAGCTGACAAACACTGGGGCTGGTGTGCTTTCCTGAGGATCAACTCTGCCACTGCTAGGGAAGTTGAATACATCATTACCATGGAGCCCTAGCAGCCCTGCATTTCTGACAGCCTGACAGAAAGCAAGAGTGGTGCATGTATTAAAGGGTGTTGAAACACAGGGCAAACACAGATAACTCTTCTTCACGAAGAAGCTGTTCACAATGGGACTAGATCACTTTCTGGGGATCCATGAAGTGATGCTGCTCCTCTCTGGGGTGCCATGATATCTCAGGATGAGAACTGGGATACATGGTAGAATACAGGGCCAACTGAGTTCATGGTATACATTGTGTTCAGGGAAATATTCACCTTAGTACTTTCCCTTCTATTCAAATGAACATTCTTCTGACCTCTGGGGTCTCTCTTAATTTGAGTGAGAAAACAAGAAAGTTAGCGACACTCATAAATGTTCTTTTAAAAAAAATGGAGCATGGGTGAGCCTAAGGTGGGACACTGCGAAGGATATCAAGATCACCCCAAGATTCAGAGAAAGAGAGAAGCCATGACAACAGGGTATGGTTTGGGGAAGCTTTAAGGTGGTCAGACTCACAGGAAGCACAACCCTAGCAAAATGGACTAAAGGATAATCAGAGGTTAGGATAGAATAGAGTGGGAAAAAAACCCTCTGGTCAAGGGGTCTAAAGTCTCCCCAGATCTATCTCGGTGTCATCCCTGTGTCTGCTTGAGGTCTTGGAGTCCCTTCAGGACTCCAAGCCACATGAGTAATCTAGAGTCTCTGAGACGCCTCTTGGTCTAAACTATCTAACTGATAGTTATTGAGTCTCCCCAAGAGTCATTTGAACTCAACTCTGCATATGTAAAGAAAAGTTCTGGAGTCTCTCCTTTGATGTCATTGGACCTCAGTTACTTATTTCTACTTGAGAATTCTGGAGTCTTCTCCTGAAGACTTTGGATCTCAATTTCACTCAACTTCTGTGTAGTAGTTTCCTGAAAAACTGAAGTACTCCATCTTTCAAGTACGTTTGTTCATACATGAAATAAACAATGAAAAAATAGCTCTAGGAAATTCCTGAAACTGACCAGATTCACTATTTCCTACCTTCTCTGAGGGTATAGAAGAAACCTATGAGAGTCACTCTCAGACAATCTCAGCTTCCTGGAAGAAGCATAGATAAACTGAACTATCTGGGCTCACACCAACTAAGCCATCGGGAACAGAAACTCCTGTTGAGCTGCATGTAGGCAGTTCAATGTGCTCCAGGTTTCCAACTTTTTTGAGTTGTCACCCAGGCTTGTGTAGGCCTTTGACTTTGACGATACAGCTGTCTTTAAGTAATTTCTGACCCTGTAGGTAATCCCTCACCTGCATTCCCATAAGCAATCCTAATAGATCTCATTGTTCACCAAGTTGGAATTGGTTAACTTGCCTTGTCACTGGTTCCTTATTTGGGCTGAGTAGACACTTGTTCACATCTCTCCAGAAATGGTATCACACAATGCAATTGGCAATCAAACAGGAACATAACGGATGATGACTTGAGGAAGAGTGGTTGCATGGTCCTGGCTATGAGCTACAAGCCATGCAACCAAGGCTGAGCAACATGAAGGGGAGAACATCTGTAGGGGAAATTCTAACACATTCGCCCTGTCCTGTATGGTATCTGTTAGTGTGTCTTTTTGCTAGGGCAGTGGTTGCATTGTACTTGCTATGAATAGTGAGACATACAACTATGGCTGAGCCATCTGGTTTGAGTGTCTATGGGAGAAATCCCAGAATTTCAGTATTCCTCTATGTGTTACGGAGTGGCATGTCAACTTGATGTATGGGGCCTACCATGAATATGGTGATGTTCTGAAAACAGTCAAAGGATGTATAAGAAGCTTTTGGTCTTCGTCATACAAGGGTAGAGAGCGTCAGTGAGCAGCAGTGGATATTGCCTGGCCTCTGTTGTGTGCAATAAGAAATGCATCTGAAGTTGAGATGGCACCCAAGCAGGGGCTTGTATGTGTAAAACAGGAATTGGAACAAGAAAAGGAGATGTGGCTATATCGTCCATGTTAGTCTCTGATCTGCATGTAAATTGGATAAACAAGAGGATAAAGTGGAGGTGTTACCCTGTCATTTCTTAGGGCTTGGAGGCCAAAAGGAAAAGAGAACAAATCAGATACAGGTTCAAAAGCTCTTCCTTGGATCCAGGAACTTGGAACTTGTGAGAAGAACTGTAGAGTGAAGTTGTCCTTAATACTTTTTTTTAAAACATGAGCATTGGCATCTCTTCTACTTCCAAGCTGCAAACTCACCTTTCATATCACTTGCTCTCTCATTCCTCATGTCATCCACTACTCTCCTTGGTAATGACCCTTCTTACCACCGTCACTGTCCCATTGTCTCTTGCCTGAGGGTGAAATTGAACATTTTTGTCAAGCAGTCTAGGGCTCATCTATTCTTCCCACGCTTCCTTGTAGATAATTGGGGTCTTCTGCAATTTAGGGACTAAAAAAGTCATTTTCAGAATCAATGGACACCTAAAAATAAAGGCACTCCACATGCTCAGGAGTTCTAGAGTTAATCTAGTTTTACCATTCTGTAGAAGGCTAGCCACATCCATCCTAGCAACCGGTCAGTTCTTGTTCACAGGACATCTGGCTTCCAAAGTTTGACTTACCCTTTGTATAAGAATTTATCTGATGATTCTCATCAATAATTATGAGTGCTGGAGTGTATGATCTCATCGGAGAGTCTAAAATCTAGAAACTGTTTAGACCAGTGGGCTTGCAGAGAGGAGACCCAGAGGATTTCATCCTCCCTGTTCTGGACATACTCTTTCTTGGTACAGGTGTCCCCCCTAAGGGACCACACACTGCCCTGGATACCAGGACCACACATCAGGAAATCACTGAAAGTTTTGAATTTGCCACTTCCAGAAGATCTGAGGCCAAAGTAGCTGGTGTTTGGAGCTTTTGTGCCCTACCCAGCATCAATGGCATCTACCCTGGGATGTATTGGAAAAATCCAGCTGAATTTACCTATATTCAGTACCAGCCAGAGCTTGGCGCAGCATCTTTTTTCTCAAAAAAGGTTGCACATACTTGGTGTCCACAGTTGGATAGCTCTAATAAGTGTTCCCGTGGCTCTATCAACACCCTCCCTGTTATCTCTGTGGCCATGCAGACTGAACCATCTCCTTCTCCTATATCATAGCCTGACAAAGGCTCTTTATAGTCTAGAATCAAATTCTTCCAAATCTTGTCTCCATCTTCTACACACAAGCCCCATGCTAGCCTCATGCCATTAGGTACTGCACCAAATGCCCACCATTGCTATTTGGCTGCCAGGAACCTGAAGATGCTTGTCTCTACCCTGATCAGCTTGCATTCAAAACTCTGTTTTTTGCTTTGTGGAGATCCCATTATCCTTAGAAACGTTTTTGTGTCCTCAAAAACAATTACTTGCTAATGCATTTAGAGATTTGATTTTCTTCTTGTATACATTTGTTTGCTTCTTCCTTTATTTATTTCTTTACTTATATGTGTGTTTACATAGTCCAGGGCACCTGCGTGGAGGCCAGAGAACAACTTGCCAATGGCAGGCTTCTTCTACCATGTGAGTTCCTGAGATTGAACTTAGGTCATTGGACTTGGCATCAAGGATCTTTACCTGCTGGGCCACATTGCCAGTCTGGCACATCAGATTTTCTGCTGAACTGCACATCTCTGAAACCTTCTTCTGAGAATTACCTCCTACTCAAGGAGTCAGACATGGGTCCACCTGGCAGCACCGGGATTGGTTTGTGGGAAGTAATTGCATGTGAGTTCTGTTTGAGTCTGTCCTATACCTATCACTGGATAGCCGACTTGGTAGACCCAACCAAGAATTCTGGAAAAGATGGCAGAGGGCTACCGACCATTCTTTGGATGTAATCTGAATTCTCTCTCTCTCTCTCTCTCTCTCTCTCTCTCTCTCTCTCTCTCTCTCTCTCCCCCCCCCTCTCTCTCTCTCTTTCATTTCAGACTTAGGTATCCTGTTGTTGTAAAATATAAAAAATAAAAAATGTATCACTGTCTGTTATCCCCACTAGGGTCGGCACTGCAGTGCCCCAAGATATCTGCTAGATATTTTGGCAGAAACACACATCCCAACTCTGTAGTGGCTCAGACCAGCCGCCACATACTTTCTTACACTTAAGTCGCTACATGAAAGAACACACAATACAATAACCTTTGATCCAATTGAAAAGATATAATTGCCCACCTAAACATACAAAGCCCAATACACACCCATCCCTTAAAAACCTTAATAACAACCTGTAAATACACAGAGCAGAATCTTAACATCACCCGCCATATTGTCCTGCCACGGCTTCTCTCCCTCTCCCTCCTGTCCCTTCCTCCTTTCCGTTCCTGTCTCCTCCTCTTTCTTCAAACTCTTCTCCCGCCCATCCTTCCTTCTCCTCCAATGACAGGCCTCCTTCTATCCTGTACCTGCCCCTCACTTGTATTTTACAAATTCAGTGGGGAGAAAGTTCTAGTGAAGTCACCTGTGTCCTAAGTATGTAACTAGGCAACTGGGGCAGTGGAATTAGCATCAAAATACAGATAACTCCAGGACAAACCACAACAATATCCTTACTTCAATTGATCAGCATTGTCTAAGACTTTCAGTGGTAACTCCTCTAACCAGTCAATGAGCCTCCAGCCTTTCACTGCTAGGACTAAGTCTCATTACTAAGCAAACTCCTCCATTCTTAGTCCTGGGACAAGGGACTTCACCTCTGCCTCCATGTGTCTGCCTCCTCTAGTAGTTTCTACCCTCCTCAACGGTGACTTTCAGGTCTTTTATTCATCATCCCTTACCTCCATAGCTCTGTGTGGTTCTCTACAGAGCACCCCCTCCCTATGCCAATTGGATCAGGATGACATTCATGAGCAAAGGTATCTCTCTGCTTGGCACCTGGATGGTGGTCCCCTTCTTTTAACCCTTTGAACCTGTGATCTGTCTTGATTGAAGGTCCCACAAGGTTTCAGAGACATTTTCTGTGTGTTAGAGCTGCACAGCATTCCCGTGAAGCACAGATACTCATTTTCCCTCTTTTCAGGAGATTTCTGAGGTTTGGAGACTTGCGGTCTTGTCTAAGGTCACACACTGGGTTTGTGCAAAGATTTAAATACAAAGCCAGTGGCCAGAGAGCCAGCAGGCTCAGCAAGCGCAGCCAGCTACATCTAGCACAAGATGGTACACTGCTATTCATAAGCAAGGCCATTGTCCTCCTCCCTGGGGATATGAGAAAACACATCCTAGTAGGTTAAGAGGCAGTTTCCAAACTGCAAACAGTAAATGGAGACCTCTCACCTAGCAGTTCAGTTTTCCAGCTCTACTCGGTCACAATAAAACACAGCCCACTGCTCACTGAAACCGGTGCCCCTGAGTAATCACAAAAGGGGGTGGGGGAACCAAGCAGCTCCTCTGGTCAAGCACTGCTGGGGGGCAAGGGTAGGTCAGGCTTCCCCTCCTTTGCATAGAGGTAATGATATGGCCTGGAGCAGGAATTTGGCTCGCGTTCAGAACACGGAGACATCCACTAGAGAAGTGGGCAGTATTTGTACAGGTTTTAAGGATGTGAACTTGATTATTTGTTTTCTAAATTATTCATTCATTCATTCATTCATTCATTCATTTGCAGTTCTGGGTATCAAACACAGTGTCTCTTGCATGCTGGGTATTCACTGTATCACTGAGTTTCTTTCTCAGCCCAAAATAATTGACTTAGCCAGTGTGCGCGCGCGCACACACACACACACACACACACACACACACACACACACACACGTTTCTGTGTGTCTGTGAAGATGTTTCTAGGGAGTCATAATTAAGGAGGACAAACTGATCATGAATATGGGTAACACTAACCCAAGGACTAGGATTCCAAGTGAAATAAAATAGAGAGAAGAGGAAGAAGCCAGGTCATCAACCAGCATCCATTTCCCCTGCTTCCTCACTGTAGAGAGCATATAACCAGCTGACTCATGTTCTTGCTGTCACAACCAGAGCTGCTCTTATGACAAGACTTTCCTACCGTGATGAACTGTACCTTTATACTATAAACCAAAATAAGCCTTTCTTTAAGTTACTTTTGTCAAGTACAAGAATAGCAGCTTATCTCAAAAGGTGGGGGAGAGTGGAAGGGAGGGGGAGGGGGAGGGGAATGGCTTAGCAGGTAAGGTCTTTGATAAACAAGCAGGAGAACCTGACCTTAATTCAAATACCCATAGAAAAAGCCAGGTGTGTTCCTATGCATCTGTAACCCCAGTGTTGAGGGAGGGCGTGAGGCTAGCAGTGTCCTAACTGCAGATTCACTGAGAGATCCTGTCTCAAGGGAATAAGGTAAGAGTGACAGAGCATGGCACTCCGTGGAATTGGGCTCGAAGCAGTTTATGCTGCATTCTGAGAAAGAATGTCCTGAGTTCTCACCACATCCTGAATGTCTGAGTAAGGTTGAATTAAGTTGTTCATCAGAGGAAGATTTCAGAGGAGAGTAACTTTCAGGCTGTGCCATGGTCTTTGGTCTTACTTTAGCGCAGCCCCTCCTTTCCATGACTCAACATGTCCCTTTTGGAAGAGAAGGGTGTGACTTATCTTTTGAATTGACAGAGGCTTACAATAATGACATTGCCTTGAGTCTTGGAAGAAACTTTAGATTTTGGACTTTTGAAGGATATTATAATTGATTAGATCTTGGAGACTCTTGAGAGATAAACTAAACTTACTCGAATTATGAGATAGCCAGGAGCCTTTGAGGATGCAGTGTTTGGGAATGTTGTGATTGAAGATAATGTATTCGGGAGTCCAGTTGGCAAAGGGACCACAAGTTACATTGTTAATTTGACTGGACTTGGCATCACCAAGGAGACACATTTTTGGATGTAATTTTGAGGATGTCTTTGAAGTATAACTGAAGAGAGAAGACCCATCCTGTTGTAAAGCATCATGAAACCAAATTGAATGAATATAAGATATAAAAGGAGAAGTCTGGTTAAACATCTCCTCTCTCTCTCTCTCTGTCTCTCTCTCTCTCTGTCTCTCTCTCTCTGTCTCTCTGTTTCTTTCTCTTTTTGTCTCTGTCTCTGTCTCTGTCTCTGTCTCTCTCTCTCTCTCTCTCTCTCTCTCTCTCTCTCTCTCTCTCTCTCCCTCTAAGGTGAAGATGAGACTCACAGCTCTACCCCACAAACTATAAACTCAATCAAAGCTTGCCTAGTCCTTTTATTTTTCAGGTATTTTGTTATTACATTGTAACAGTGAGAACAGTAATAATCTTACCATCTCCCAAACATATTACAAACAAGACAAACTAAAACAAGACCTTCCGGAACCATTCCCAAGGAAAGAACCTCTCCCTACTTTGCAGATGCAGAGACTGAGGCCTCTGGCTATTTGATCACTGCCCAGCATCACACAGTAAGCAGTAAACAGCTATGCTGGGCTCCCTGCCCTCTCCCATGGAGGAGTCTTCAGCTTCAATGATAGAGGCCCTGGAGTGAAGTGTCCAAATAGTGGGTACATAGGTGACATGTGACTCTGCTGGATAGATAAGGTTTCTAGCTCACTAGACTCACCTATCTCCTAGCCCGTAGAGCTGAGGTGAGGACAAGTTCCATCATTGTGCCCATTTCCATATGGACACAAGTTCCCCATTCCCCCATAAGGAATGTACATGCCCTGCTAGTACAGCTAACAAAGACGAGGGGACAGACACAGCATTAGGGCGGAAACAGCATTAGCTTGTTACGCAAGAATTCAGAAACATCACAAATGAGGAAGAAGCCACACACACTTCCCATGGGCTGCTATGAAAAGGGCTGGTGATGGCTGCAAGACACAGCTGTTGACATGTGGCTTTGACCAGACAGGGCTGACAGACTCAAGATCCATGTTCACTCTGCCCAGTGCCTCCCAGAAGCAGGAGAAATGGAGCAATGACTTTTGATGGGCAGCTGAGCAGAGTCACATGTGGATCTAGTCTGGGAAGAAGGGATAGGTTACAAGGCTCATCCCTGGATAGGAAGCCAGTTGCTTCCTGGAGTCAGTGAACTGATGTTCAGGGAGTCCCACATACACAAGACAGTGCTAAGCTCCACAGGGTCAGTATTCGGCCCCCACTCCCACACTGGTCCCTCTACAGAGGCTCTGAAGTCATGAGTCTAAGAGATGGTCTTAGCACCAGGATTTTTTTAATGTCCTCATATGTCCCTTCAAGCATAAAATGTGTGAATTTTTCAGTCAGCATTCTCAGAAACAAAATGCATAATCCATTCTCTCAGTTTTCTTCCCTATTACAAAAAAAAAATAACCTGTTGTTTGGGGCCTGGAGAGATGGCTCAGTGGTTCAGACCACTTGCTATTCTATTCTTTCAGGGAAACCAAGTGCAGTTCCCAGCACCCACACAGTGGCTCACAACCATCTGAAACTCCAGTTTCAGAACCCAATGCCCTCTTCTGGCACTGCGCACAAAGAACAAATATCTACATCCAGGCACACACATAACTGCATGAAATGTATGTAAATAAAAATCTTAAGAGTTCATATGTGTACATTTAAACACACATGAACACATACGCGCACACACGCACACACACATACACATACACACATACACACACACACACACACACACACACACACACACACACACAAACTAAATAATGTCAAAGTTCCCTTGTAGCTTAGTTTGTTCCTTTATGATTCCACACTCCCCAGGCCACCCAAATGCTGGCCCACGCACCCCACAATTATTGCTTCTTGGGTTGAGGAAGACAATAACCACTTGGTAAAATTCCTGAAAAGTTCAGCTCACTGCCCTTCCCTGCGCTAGAGCTCGGTTGCTGGTCAGCATGTGGGGGATAGGCTGGAGGCAGCAAGGCTAGCCCTCCCAGGCAGACTGTTGATGGGCTGCATAGGTCTGAAGTATCTCCCACAGTCATCCCCCTGGGCTGTATTCTCTGTCTGAATTGCCAGTGTGCTTCTGATTGTGACATCTACTCCTTCACTCCTCAACGTCTAAAGCAGCTCTCGGAGTCTATTATCCATCATCATTTGTAGCCAGGATGAGCCTGCGCTGCCTTTAGAGAAGAAAAGAGCTGTGCGGAAAGTTAGGAGGGTTCTTTCTTGTGATGAGCTTATGGAGAGATAAAAGCTGAACCAATACACACAGAGGCGGACAGAGAGCTTACAGCCATGCCTGCCCAGCCTCCTCGGCAACCAGCATAGGTCTAACCTCCAGATTCTCTGTAAGCCATTGGGAAGCACCCTCCCCCACAGTTGAGCCTCCTGCTTCTACCTAGTGCCCAACCTGACCTGCAAAACCTTGGCCATTGTAGCAGCCTCTTCTGGGGGCGCTGGATTTTATCCTTTTCTATGGAGCTTGTTCATCCGAGGCCAGCAGACCTTCCTGAAATAGAAACCTGGCTTTGTTCTCGCCTGCCATTCTTCCGTGATTTACCCCAGAACCTGTCCTAAGTCCAGACATCTGAATTGTGTCTCATGGACATGTTCTTTGCTCCCTGTGCACTCCGTCAGACTCTGTGAGCTCTTGAGAGACAGAAGCACATGTAGGCTTTCACTCCTCTATTTTTCATACTCACTGGGGCTCCCCAAGACTAGACTTCATGCTCACGTATTATATCTATAGGTATTAATGTGAAAGATGCACATTGGGCCATCTGGTCCCATCTGGGGATTCTGGCTTGGCTCATGATGTCAGTAATGGACAATGGCTGTAAGTGACCATTGCCATACTTGTTTGGGAAATCCACTGTTTTTGAGGCTTGGTCATGCCACACAGACTCTGCCAAGCATATCTCAGTGGGTCCTTTCTATAAGTTCCTCTGTGTTCAATACTGTCTCTAGATAAACTGAATATGGCACAGGGGACTGTTTCTACAGGTCTGGTTGGCATTGGAGAGTAAAGCCACTTCGAACATGGGAATTGACCCTTCTGCCATGGTCAAACAACTAGGCTAGTTTTTCTTTCTTTCTTTTTCTTTTTTTGTCACCTTGACACAAGCTAGAGTCTTCTGAGAAAAATACCTCAGTTGAGAAGAAGATGCCTCTGTCCAGATTACCCTATAGGTAAGGCTTTGGGAACATTTTATTGATTAATGATTGATGTGATATGGCCCAGCTCACTGTGTGCAGTGTCAGGTGGGCCTGAGTTGTTTAAGAAAGAGAACTGAATAGGCATGAAGAGCAAGCCAATAAGCAGCATTCCTCCTCGGCTTCTGCTTCAGTTTCTGCCTCCAAGTTCCTATCTCAAGTTCCCACTTTGACTTCCTTCCGTGTTATTAGAATGTGACTTGGGAATTGTAAGATGAAATAATCCTTTTCTCCTCAAGTTTCCTTTTCAAGGTGTTTTTTTTAACACAGTCATAGAAATGTGAAAATGCTCACTCGATGTAAACAGGTTCTATTGTCTACTTTCTACATTCAAGATCTTGGATCCTCAGGTTACTAACTCCCACCTTGATGTCAGCTAAACCAGCCTTCTCACACTGCTGTGAATCTGGAGCCATTCTGACCAAATGTCAGGACTTAGATTCAGACTCAGCACCTCTGGAAGTGGCACGGGATAGGCAGAGTCTGCCATGAAATAGCTAAGGTCTAATGTCCAGAGACTGTGAATGCAGCCTTATTATCAACCTCTTTAGTGGCATCGTTGAGTTGATCTAAGACGAAGTCAGACTTGAGCAGGGAGGCTCCTGACCTGAAGGCTGATATTCTGACAGGAAAGAGGGGATTTGGCATGGTGGTCTCTTTTTGTAGCAGCTCAGGAAAAATAACAGAATGGGAAAAGAACAAACTGGAGATAGATCCTGCCTACAGCATGGGAGTTACTAGTGAAGGGTGGGAGGTTTCTCAGGAAAAGCACATCCTTTTAAGAAAATTCTCAGCCTGTGGATTGTAACACTTATTAGGGGTTGAACTAGCCTTTCACATGGGTCACATAGCAGATATCTTGCATATCAGATATTTATATTATGATTCATGACATAGCAAAATTAACATTATAAAATTAGCAATGAAAATGGTTCTGCGGTTGGGGTTCACCACAGCATGAGGAACTGCATTTTAGGGTCACAGCATTAGCAAAGATGAGAACCACTGTTTTAAGTGGACTGAGAGGAGACTGAGGATGTATATAACTATTAAGGATCCGATGAAGCAACGTGGAGGGTCAGAACAAAGTTCAGGGCAGATCCTGAGCCCACATCTGAGTTCTGCATTGTCCTTATTCAGGCTGCAGACTAGGGGAAACCCAGAGTTTTGGAATAATCCATCCAAGCATAAACACTGAACAAGCTGAAAGGGGACAGATTTGTAAGGAAGAGAGGCAAGAGGAAAAAATGCTCTCTTCCCACCCAAAGGGAACCCATCCCTGGCTACAGGCATAAGTACCTGTGCTTGGATGTGTTCAAACAGACTACTCTTCCTCTTCCTCTTCCTCTTCTTCCTCCTCCTCCTCCTTCCACATGTTGAGATTACAGGCATATGCTACCACATTTTATTAATATGTATTTTTGTTTTGGTACAGAGTCTTTTTCTTTTAAGATTTATTTATTTGTTTCATATATGTGGATACACTGCCACTGTCTTCAGACACACAAGAAGAGGGCATCGGATGCCCACTACGGATTGTTGTGAGCCACCATGTGATTGCTGGGAATTGAACTCAGGACCTCTGGAAGAGCAGTCAGTGCTCTTAACCACTGAGCCATCCCTCCAGCCTTGAAATTTGGATTTTCAAATGGAAGAAAGCGAAGATGAAAGTGGGTCTAGGTACCTGTGATGGTCAGTTTTGTCAAATCAACATAACCTAGAATCACCTGGGAATAGAGTCTCATTGGGGGGGGGCGGTATCCATGTTTACCTGTGGGTATGTCTGTGGAGGGTTGTCTTAGCTAATTTATGTGGGAATACCCAGCCTACTATGAGCAGCACCATTCCCTATGCAGGAGGTCCCTGTCCTGTATGAGTGGGAAAACTGAGCTAAACACAATCAAGCATGCGAGCATGTAAGCATTTCTCTCTGATTGTGACTGTGGATGTGGTGTGACAAGCTGTAAGAAATCCCTGCCTTGACTTCCACCACAATGATGGGCTGTAACCCAGAATGGTAAGCTGTATATTCAACCCTTTTTCCTTCCACGTTGCCTGATGTCAGGGTGTTTAATCACAGCCACAGGAATGAAACTAGAACTGTACCTAAGTGCTTTCCCCATCTTCTGACTCAGAAAAGGATTAAATCTGCTTCCTGGCTTTGAAGCTTTGCTGAGCTGGTGTGAACTGCCTCTCTTGCACTTACGGTCACAGCTGGACCTGCTCATCCTGCCTTCTTTCAAGTTCCTGCTAACCAGAAGCCCTGCTCTCCCATCTCACTTTTCATTTTACACAAGTAAACATCTTTTAATTGAGGCTCACGGGACTTTTAATGTATTTATAACTCTGCAAATTAAAACCCTCGTGGACCTTGGCTACATCTCAGAGCTGGTGGTTTCCAGGAAGGCCCCTCATTATTAGGGGGAGGTGTTGTGCAGTAATGGTAATTGCAGTCGGTGTGAAGCCAGTGATGGAAGTCTCCACTGTAAAGGGTGGGGCAGATGATGTAGGCTCAGATATCAAAGTTGCCTCATGGGAGCAGAGCCCTCAGAACTTTCCAGTCCCCAGTCAGTCAACAAGGCACCTTTCTGAGCCTTCCCTTCCCATGCTGTCCCTTCCCATGCTGTGTTCCAGAATCTGGTGTTACTCCCACTTATTAGAAGCTCAGTGACCACTACCAAAAAAGCTTGGGTCTAGAAGGGTTTGCATCAGATTTTGAGATATTTGCATGTACCTAATGAGAGATCTTGTTGGCAAGGAGACCTTCAGATTTCATATATACCCCACATCCACAGTGAGGTGATTATTTTGTATTATTTTAAAAAAATAATTTCGAGAACATATGAGAATCTGTGGTGTAGAATTATCATGAGTCACGTCTAAGATTTGAGGATATTTCAGAGTTTCAGTTTTTGTATTAGGGGTCTTTTACTTTGCTGCACACCAAGCAGTTCCTATGTACTTTCTTACACAACCATTCCTGCACCCAGTGCTGTTCCACCTCTCTTTAGAGTAGGGTTTCCAAACTTTGCAGCATATGAGTGATTCACAGACCAAAGATGTGATTACCCACCAGAAACTTATGTTTAAGGGCCATGGAGAGTTGTTAGCAAGAAGGAGATATATCCCTTATGTTCCCCCATCCTCAGACTTTGGGATGCTCCCACATCCTCAGACTTTGGGAAGTGCTGTATCAATTGAAGAGTCTCCATGGTGTTTGTGGAATGCTGTACTCATGCTAGGAATGGCCTCTGTCAAATGATCGCCAGGCTTTGACAGGAGCAGCAGGAGAAGATGGTGCTGCAGGTCCTACTCTGCCTTGCAGGGTTATATGATTTTTGACTGATCTTCTCTGTTCAGTCTACAGATAGCCAGCCTCCTGTCAATGCTATTTTAATCCCAACAGTTGAAAATGGCCACTGAGTGCTTCCTAGCCCCTCTGCATCTCTTTTGTGGTTCTTCTGTGGGCTCACTCAAGGACCCTGCTCTCAGTGACATAGCTGCCTCTGCCCAGGTCCATATATGGCCATGGGCTTGCTTTAGCATCTTGGAGAGATAAAGAATGGTTTCAGAACCAGAGGAAGCCACACCTCAGAACTCTTCAGGAGCCTCCTGTCAATCTTTGCGCTTCCTGCTCCCACTGGTGTAAATGAAATTATCACCTCAAGAACTGGGACTTCCAGGCTTGTGTCTCTATAGAGCAGGACCACAATACAAACCAACTTTCATGACCTGTTGAATGTAGAGCTTTCTAGTGCAAACTTGCAGAAAAATGCTTGAGTGATGTGTAAAGACATTTTAGACTCAACGACAAAAGCACAAGGAAAGATGTTAAGGTGAATGGAGCAACACTAAATCTCAACACACACATGTGCACAGATGCACACAGATGAGTCTGGTTTGCTCTGTGAAATATTTCTATGCTGATGCCTCTCTGTTCATAAGGAGTGCCAGCCTCATTTTGTACTGATGCCAGGAGGCTCAGACGTCCCAGGAATGCAGATCTTATTGGCCATGAAGAAACTCTTTTCTATTTTCTGGAATACATTGCACATCTTCTGTCAAGTGTTTCAGAGAAGATTGAGAACCCGTGGAAGGTGACAGCAGTGGGGACTTCCCAGAACCTCCACTCCAACCCTCAAATACATATACATTATAGAGAATCTTTTACTGCCACCCTCCCATGTGGATAAAGGAGTTGGTGGGCTGAGACCATCCCCTGTTTCCAATGAGGATCTTGTACAGATCTCCCTCTACAAATGGAGTATGCAGATGAAGCAAGAGTGACTTCATTTTCCAAGTGGAAATGACAATTTGAACAGGAAAGTAAGAACTTGAGGCCCTTGAAAGCAACAAGATGCCAACCAAGAGAGCTGGATAATATCCCAGCTCTGCCATCAGCAGGCTTCTGGGTGTCTAGCCAAGAGGTTGCAGGTGTTATAGCCCTATGCTCTTGGCAGGCTTTGGGTGCCAAGAAAGGGATTGTAAGTGTTACAGCTTGAAAGCTTCAGAGGGCTTTGGAGTGCTACCTGTCCCTTGTCGAGCAAGGCTGCAGGACTCTTGTCTCTAGCATGACTCAGAGGCTGCAGTTGCAGGTCTCTGGTGGCTGAGGCAGGAATAAGCACCTGTTGTGTCCTGGAGTAGTGTGCCTGGAGCAGAGACCTCAGAGGAGGGGGACCTTTGGGGCATATGTCTCCTGGGAATGTAGAGCAGAAACTAGGAAGTCACTGAGATTGTCTCTAATAGTCATTTGCTTGTTTCTCCATGGATCTCTTGCAACCCTGGAATGGTTGAATTTATGGGGTGCAATTTGGATCCTGACTGGCTGGATGTGGATAAGCACATAAGGTCAGAAATGAGACCAATCAGGTAATATCTGTCAAAAGTCTCCATGTTTTCAGTTACTATGGTTGTCCCTGAGACATCTACCTGTTGCATTTCTAGCCTGATGTAGCTCATGTGAGGCTGGCTTTAGAAACTTTTCTACTGATGTGATAACACACCATGACCAAGGTGATACATTAAAGAAAGCACTCACTCAGGGGCGTGATTCCACAAGAATTAGAGTTTATAACCAACACAGTAGAGAGCATGGCAGCAGGCGGGCAGGCACGGTGCTAGAGAGTATCTGAGAGCTTACATCTAGAGAAAGAATCTCAAGGCAGATAGGAAGAAAGCTAACTAAAAATGGCATGGGCTTTTGAAACTTCAAAGCTTGAAGGCCACACCTCCTAATCCTTCCTAAGCAGTTCCATCAACTGGAGTCCAAACATTCTAATCTCTGAGCCTAGCTATTCTTATTCAAATCATCACAGGACTCCAGTTATCAAAACTCTGGGCTTTGAGTCACAGGGATCCTTTTGTCTTTTACAGTCCCTTTGCTCACGGTTCTTGAGTTTCCTGCTCAGCTGAGCCTCACATAGGAGTGGAAAGTTCTACATTGAGTGGGAAATTCTGTATCCAGCCAGAAGCTCTTGGGCTGGGAGGCTGCATGTTATCCCTATCATGGATGCCTGTTTCCTGACAGAGTTTAGCTAAGAGTGCAGCTGCTGAAGAAGTTATGGCTCAAGCCTCTGTTTCACGATGGGTGTGTTTTGACAGTTTATAGCATTTCAGGAATGGTTAGCTTGTATAGGAGTCATCTGTGTGTATATACTTGTTTTTATAGGATGTGTGTATGTGTGTGTGTATGTATGTGGTGTGTGTATGTGGTGTGTGTGTGTATGAATGAGTGTATGCACGTATGTAATATGCATGTTTATATATATATGTGTGTGTGCATGTGTTCATGCATCTGTGCATGTAGATGCACATGTATGTACATAAGTTTGTATATGCATATGTATGTATGTGTGCATGGCATGTGTATAAGTGTGTGTATGAATGAGTGATTGTGTGTGTATGTGGGAGTGTGTGTATGAATATGTGTCTGTGTGTAATACTCATGTTTGTATATATGTGTTCATGCATCTGTATACAGATGTATATGTGTGTATATAAGTTTGTATATTCATATGCATTTATGTATGCAAGGAATATGTGTAAGTGTGTGTATAGATGAGTTTATGTGTGTATGTAATATGCTTGTTTGTATATATATGTTCAAGTGTGTGTGTATTCATGTGTATATGTGTGTATATAAGTTTGTATGTGCATATGTGTGAGTGCAGGGTGTGTGAGTGTGTGTGTGTGTGTGTGTGAGTGTGTGTGTGTGTGTGTGTGTGTGTGTGTGTGTGTGTGTGTGCAAAGTCCTCTGAGAGTTGTGCTTCTGTCTAGATTTTTTACCTCATATCCTATTTCTTATTTATTTTCCTGGCTAGGTTTAGGGTTATCAATTTCATTATCCTTTTCAAATAACAAAGGCTGCTTGACTGGTTTTATCTGTGGTTTTGTGGTTTGGGTGGCATTCTTTTCTGCACATCTTTGTGACTGCCTCTTCTTGTTTGGAGTGCTGTTCGCTGGTTTTCCTATTAATGCTGGTAAGAGTTTGATGACAGATTTCAGCCCTTGCCTCTTTTCTAGCATGAGCTCTGAGGCTAGGATGTTCACCCTGAGCATGGCTGTGGCAGCTCTCAACAGACTTCACCTCACTTCCATTTTCACTCATTGTATTTCTGATCATTGTTGACTCTATGACCATGGCTTCTGTGGCAGGGTATGACTTTGTGGCCAGGCCTCTGGGGAGTCTCTCTACCTTCCTGTTTTTCTCTCCTAGTCTAGTTCTGTTATGGTGACAAAACACACTGTGTGGCATTGTGATTAGTTTAAATTCGCTTTGCTTTACCACCCCGGGACCATTGCACCACACTGTTTGATGCCCTGTCTCCTGCAGGGCTTCACAACATTCCATTGTCTGCTGTGCTTTTCTGTTCTCCCAGAGGCTGGCTTGCTGTGTTTCCTAGCTATTCTAGAAGAGGAGTGTGACCACCTGTGGCCACCTCCAGCTGAAGGCCTGAGTCTGTCTGCATTTCACTCTTCTCCTGAAGCTCATTCACTCCTGCCCGGAACATTTCTATCTATGCCACAGCTTCCTGTTGAGTTGACCTTGGATCCCCAAGTCGCGTCCTCCATTTTGTGGTAACGTCTGATCTGTGTACTACTAAGCCAGCAATGAAACCCTCCCTGTGGTCCTCTGCTATGGCCCCTTTGCGTTGTAATCTTCTCATTATCTCCATGCTTACACTGAGAGCCCCATGGGTGGTGCTGCCATTTCACTTCCCATTGTCAAGCCTGGTTTGAAGCGCTCAATAGGACACCCACTTACTTCATCCTCATCACTTACCTGTGCACTCCTGTTTCTTCACCCAGTTTCCTTCTGTCTGAAGGAACTCCCCATGAGTCATTTCCGACCAGATCTGCTAGAATGATGTCTTAGCTTTTATTTATCATAGAATAGCTGTATTTTACTTGGCCCTCAAAAGATGTTTTCACTGTGTTTAAAATTAGGTTCTGAAATTCCTTTCTTCCTTCCTTCCTTCCTTCCTTCCTTCCTTCCTTCCTTCCTTCCTTTTTTCTTTCTTCCTTCCTTCCTTCCTTCTTTTTTTCTCTCTTTCTTTTTCCTTTCTCTCTGCAGTTTGATGTTACCTTCCTGCAGCTGGGCATGCAGAACTGGTGAGAAGACGTCCACAGCAAGACCCTGGGATGTTCCGAGCAATGCTGATGCTGGCCCTCTTTCTGTGAAAGCTTAGACTCTTTCTCACACGTCAACCACACTGTTGAGATGCGTGTGCTCACATACTTCTTTGCTTTAGGAAGTACTTTCCTCCCTTTTGTTCACATTGGGTGGCTTCTACTACTAGTTAGTTCCAAGGTCATGGTTTTTCTACCACCAAACCTATGTGGTAACCGCCCAATTTGGACAACCCCAACTTTAAGCCATAAACTTCTTCAGTGGCTCTTCTTTGAGTCTTATCGTTGCTTGCTGGGGCTGTGCATCTTTCCATTTGCTTCAAGACTGCCAGCCCTTGCTTGGCGGGGCCGTGTTCACAGCAGCTGCTTCACTGTCCTGTCTGTAACGATGTGAGCTTCCTGTATGTCACTGTTCCCACGTAAATAACAATTCTCATCTTGCATTGCCATCAGTCCTCGGTGGCTTGCTTTGCTCTTTGTATGTCAGAGAAGGTCCTTGCATATTTCATTGTGATGGCCTGGTTCTTGCTTCAACCCTTCAAAGAATATCAGTTTGCTTCTTTCTGTCAGGGGTTGGCCATCTGAGCTTAACCCTGAAGTTCCAACCACTTCGAAACTGAGTGTAGCTCCCAAATCAGTCCATAGGCCGGAGCTGGAACTCAGTGGCCAAGCACCTGTCAGGCAGGCACACGACTGTGGGTAAAATTCCTAGCACTTGACTGCCTCATTATTGAAGCATTCTGCAGATCATTGTGTGTATCACTTCCGAATGGCTTAGTATACAGCCTCAAGCCGGGGATCATGGTTTGGGGGTGAATTGGAAGGCGATCAGACAACTCTTCGAGGTCAACATACCAAGCTTAGCCTTACTTCCACGTTTGTTCCTGGCTTGTTGCCTCTCTTTGCCAAGCAGTCCAGCGATAATCCATAAAGGCCAGTGTGAGAAATATACACAGTGATCACCAATAGTCAGGAGGCTGCCCCTCCTCCACCGAGAAAGGAAGGTTGCAGCTGCCCTCAATTATTGATGGTAATTTAGGCCTGTGTGGGCTCCCACAGAGCCTGCTGAGTTGCCTCCATAGATTTTGATGGTTTGAACTTGAGGCCTGAGAAAGGAGCAAGTGGTAAATGAGGCAATTCTACCAGGCTCTGAACAGCAGTGGATGCTGTGCCTGTCAAGAGCTTTCCTGGGCCATTTCTGTCTGTCTCAGGCAAGCTTTTCCTGGGGACTGACTCTAGGTAGCTTGGAGTGCAGGCTGATGAAACCCAAGCAATGGCTACCCTTGTCTGCCAGTAGATCTTACATCAACCTCTCGTACTCTGGTCTGCCCACTGTGTTCCCTTTAGATCCCTGAATAGCTGCTTGATGCATTCTTCCCAGACACTGACCTGCCAAAGGGGGGAGAGGTGTAGTCACTCCATTGTTGGTGGATCAGGAGCTAGCAAGTTTGTTTCTGTTTGGGGCCATTGCACAGTGATGATGTGCACAGTATGCATACAAACAGACACACACACACACACACACACACACACACACACACACACACACCACAGTGAATCCAAAGCTTCATCCAATCTACCCTCGGCAGTTATGAGCAACTGAAAGAATACTGGGATGAATTGAGATGAATTCAGAGCTAAACTCTGAAGTCTATGTTCACTCTCCCACCCCAGCAACACATGAATTTGAAATAAATTGTTATAATAGCCTTGGAGGTCACTGAGGAGGGGCATAGGGCTGTGCTATGACCCTTTGAGGGAAAGATTGCCCTCTGGTCAAAACTAAGAAGTCTACCTCTAGTGCTGGGTGGAAACGTGACATTTTTTAATTGCTCCAAAGATTTGACCATTACCTTCTTTAAGAGTGGTTTCCTCTTTTAAGCGTTGATCCTGCCAGGCCTGTCAGTCATGTGACCAAACTACCACCCCTTCTGACAGCTAAGAAGATGGGAGAAGTAATTGTCCTCCCATTTTGGGGGAAGGATATCTATTTGCAAGATAATATACTTTCTGTACATTACCAAATTATCCTGAGTTCTCAAAGTCGTGGCTCTCTGTCCTCATCTCCTCTTCATCTTTTGGGGTATACCTAAGATTTGCAGCTTGCCTGCCCTTTTGTTTTTCTCTTAGATTCTGATAAAACTGCCCTTGAATTTCTTTCTGAGTCCACTTCTACATTCTTCTTAATGTGAAAGAATCCACAGAGTGAGCTAAGATCTCCGTAGTAACATTGCATCAGGGTCATCTTCTTGGGCACTGTGTGAAGACGTGTCTCTGCCCTTCCTCACCTGCCTAAGGCAGTCTCTGGTTGGTTTTAATAAAGAGCTGACCACCTATAGCCAGACAGGAAAGGAAAGGCAGGACTACTGGGGAAAAATAGGAACTCAGAGATAGAATTCAAAGCAGGAAGAGTAACCAGCCAGATACGGAGGAAGTCGGACCTGAATGGGAGGTAATGAGCCACTTGGCAAGAGTATATTAGTACAGACAGAGTCATTAAGTTATGAGCTAGTTGAAAAAAATCCTAAGGACTAAGCATTCATAAATAATAAAGAAATCTCGGTGTTATTATTCGGAGTCGGGAGGTCAAGACAGTTAGATGATAACATTGGCTAGAACAGCGATTGTCACTTGTGAGTCCTGACCCTTTTGGGATTGAAATGACCCTTTCCCATGGGTCACAGATCAGATTTCCTGTATATTAGATATTTACATGATTCCATGACAGTAGCGAAATTACAGTTATGAGGTTACAACAAAATTTTATGGTTAGGGATCACCACAATGCGAGGAACTGTATTAAGGGGTTGCAGCATTGGGAAGAATGAGAACCACTAGCCTCAAACAATCTCTTGTTATTTCCTTTCACACAAAGTCAGTTCACCAGAACTCTGAGTCTAAGCGAACATTATCACACATTCACACACCCCTTCACTGGGTATGTCCCACCAGCCACCTGGGGAATGCTGTCTCTCCTTGAAGTGGGTGACCCTGGGCCAAGTGATGACCCCAACACCCAGCATTTAAACATGGAGACAGATGCAAGGTCTGAGAGCAGAGCTTCAGGGGCAGAGTGGCCGCATCTCCTGCAAACTTCTTGTGGGTTTAAGCCTTCTTCTCCCTGTAGTACTAGTAACTCTTTCAGATAGTACAGTGCCTAGAGCCCAGCAAGTAAGATCAGGATGAATTCTCAGGTTAACTTGTACTGCGTGGGTTCTAGGACAGGCCTGGCAATTACATCCCTGTAGGGAGCCATATTGGATTTGGGCCTGGCTGTTTTGTGACTGTATAGCTCAAAGTGGCTATGTGACTCTTGGCCACACATACTCCTCTAAGAGCCTCTCCCATGAATTTACGGCACAGGAAGATAACATTCACGGGATGCTTCAGCCTAAGCAAAAATCAGTTATCTCCTGAGTCAACACCTGGTGTCTCCACTGCCTGACCTCATCGTCTACCGCCTGACCTCTTTGCCTCCAGCTATCACTGCCTATACCCTCATCTCCCCCTCCTCTGTTTTTCACAAAGGTCACTCCCCCTACCTGAAAGCCTTAAAAGCTGTAACGTTCATCCCAATAAATGAGACCTTGACAACACAACTTTTGCTTTGTCTCCTTCTTCTCTTCACCCCCATTTGGCCCACAGGTAGACAGCCTCTTCGGGACCCTGAATAACTGGGTCCCCGCTGGTGGGGACACATCCCACTGGCTCCCACCAGGTCATGTAGGACCCAGGCACTTGGTACATGTGTTTTCACACCTGACAGCTGCAGCGTAGTTGTGGAACTGATGCTTCTTGGTGCGAGAGGGTGATGTTTATGAAGGTGGTGATCGGAAATTCCAATTTGCCAGCACACGCTAAATGGGAGGAAGGCAGTGGATAATGTGTGCGAGTTCTTCCACTCCTATGTGTCAGGCACATACCAATCATTGATTGCAGTGTCCCCAGGTCCCAGGGTCCTGCTCATTACATTTTCACCAGCTGTGGCATAATTGGGCACAGCACAGCTTCCATACCCTACCCTGAATTAGCTTAACATCCACATTGTTCTAGACTGAATCCTCACCACATGAATAGATACCATCGTCTTTCCACTTTAATGTATCTCTGTCAAATTAGTGCTCCCAGATAATTTCAATAGGAGACCACTGCTTTCAAAAAAAAGTGGCAGACTCTCCATTCAAAGAATCAGACACTCATTGATAGACTAGTTGGGTGGGTGGGGAGGGTGAGCCCAGTCCCAGTTTCCTTCTTTCCCTGCCGCCATTCATGAGTAGAGGTCAATTAGTTGCCCCTTCCCCTTCATGGAGACTACTGATCGTAGCTGCCCTCCAGCTCAGCTGCTGACAGGCACCCTACTATCCTATCCTGACACCAGAATGGGCCATTGATTCTTTTCTGTATTTTCCCCAAAAGAAATAATGACATGATACTCTATCCCTTGGGGATTTATAGGAACCTGGATCATCTTGACCTGAGTACCGCCAGCCAGAGTTTACACCTGCAGCCATGATCATATTCCTGAGAGCCTCGCCTCTGCTCACTTCAGGTAGTCCTCACACAAAAGATGAGAAAATAGCTATGCTTCTCAGATTCCGTGCTGGGGCTTCTCTCACTGTTCTTTCTTCCCATGATTTCTATTCCTGGGGTCTTTCTCAGGGTCCCACATCAGGGACCAGACTCCGTCTGGACAGGGGCTGATCTCCATCCACCCTCCACAGCAGCCACTCACAGACACAGGTATGGAGTTTAGTCTCCACGTATTCAGGGTATGAGACTTGTGGGCCCCTGGATGCCTTCCTTCAACTTTAAAATGAGCTTTTCCCTTGCTAGAAGCATGACATTCAAGATTGGTGTGTCCATTCTGTGCTTCCAGAATATTCTCTGGGGCAGAAAAAAGTCAGAATAAGACTTCTGTTTCTATAAACAACCGATCTCTGCAACAACAACAACAACAACAACAACAACAACAACAACAACAACATCATCATGGGAGAAGGGTTACTGAAGTAAGGTTACAGTTGATAAAGATTTTCATTAACAAATGCTTCAAGACAAGAAGGATGCCGGAGCCACAGTCCACCGAGGACACGGGTTAACTGGGTAGACTGGGCTGTGAAGAGTGGATCCCACTACATCTTAGAAGATAGGATTCATAAAACCTCCGACTGTTCTGAGCTTGTGTGAAGTCCCATAGGAGACTCCCTCAGTGACCCTGTATGACAAACAATCCACTGTGTGTGGTGCCCTCAGTTATAAAGGGGAGTCATAAAGGCTGTTGAACTTATAGGGAGATCGTTCTATCCAGGGATGTTCTTCTGGCCATGGCTCATTCATGCAGCCAGCTTGGGTTGCACGGGGAGTTGGGCACACAGGATTGCTGAGCACCCAAGAGGACGAGGGAATAGAGATGAGTGAATACCCCTGCTATGGTTTGACTTTCTAATCACCAGAGAACGAGGGTGGGGGCGGGGGCAGGGGCGGGGCGGGGGCGGGGGCGGGGGCAGGGGCGGGGCGGGGGCGGGGGCGGGGGCAGGGGCGGGGCGGGGGCGGGGGCGGGGGAGAGGGCGGAGAGTTTAGGAGATTATTTAATACAATACAAGAGTTTCGTCTTGCTCCATCTCCCATCCCATTTCTCTGATTCCTGTGTGTGAGGATGAAAATGCAGTCAGCAAGCTTCCTTCTACCTGTGCACTCTGTCATGCCCTCCACATCGCGATGGACGCTATCCCTCTGGAACGCTTAGCTTAAACTAAACCCTTTCTTTAATAAGTTGCTTTTGTCAGGGTATGCTATCACAGCAACAGAAAAGTAACTGATACAGTGGTGTGAGTGGACATGCAGAGGATGTGATTTGGTATTCTTGGGGAGAATGGTGAGGTTGGGTCAGGGAAAGTTACCATGGAAACAGATGATGTAGATTCTCCCAGGACAGTGATCAGCAATCACCTCATCCTCCAGCCAGACAGAAAATCACCTCCATCAGATTGCCTTGTGGGCAGGTCTAGGGGATACTATCTTGATTAATGATGGATGTGGGAGGGCCTAGGCAATTCTGATCAATGATATCGCTAGGAAGATGGTCCTGGACTCTAAGAAAAGTAGCTGAGTAAGCCATGGGGAGCAAGCAGTTAAGTTGTGATCCCACATGGCCTCTGTCTTAATTCCTGCCTCCAGGTTCCTGCTCCGACTTCTCTTATTGACTGACTGCTCTAGAAGAAGAAATAAACACTTTCTTTCCCAGTTTGCTTTTGATCAGTGTGTTATCATATTGACAGATAAGCAAAGTCAAATACTATATGAGTGTGGGGGCTGCTTCACTCTGTTCCAGTCTAAGCCAGTTACCCCAAAGGGACAATATACCATGCACGCTATTATGAGGCCTCCTGTTCAGGTGGACATCTGCTCTCTGGTCCCACTGAATGGCCAGTATTGTTACTGTTGGAATACAAAGTTCTCCAGACTCACATATTGAAGGGCTCCCAGCTTGTGACACTGAATTTGGAAGGCTCTAGTTATTGTGAGAGGTATGGCCTAGGGGGTTGGGGATTTAGCTCAGTGGTAAAGCACTTGCCTAGCAAGTGCAAGGCCCTGGGTTCGGTCCCCAGCTTTGAAAAAAAAAAAAGAGGTATGGCCCAGCTTGAGGAAATTGGTCATCGTTGCTTTATTGGTTAATGAGTTCTGTCCCTCAGCTTTGTCCTTCTCCTCCTTTTCCTGTTTACCAGGGTGAGCAGCCTCATCTGCCATACACTTGCCACTATGATATTCTGTCCAAGCCTGGATTGAACCCTCTGAATCAACGGGTCAACATACATCTGTCCTTCCTTAAGTTGTTCTGTCAGGTATTTTGTCCTAGGAGAAGAGCAGGTGCAATAGAAGACTCAACAAAGAGAGACAATAATGCTCCCAGTTTCCTCTGGAGCTGTGACCAGACAACTCCACTGTAGTCAAGGTATCATAAGTCGAAAGATCGCCTGCGATCTGCTAAGCTGATGGTGTGGAAACCAATCACCATCCAAACTTCACAGGTTACTCTCTGTTGACTGAATCACTTTTGGGCCATTGGTAAAGTAGCAAAAAGACAATAAGGCAAAAAAGACCCTTTGTATTGTCAGTGATTGTGTTCTTATTGATAAGTGAATGGAGGGATGTAACATACATGATAAGAAAGTAGAGAAAACTGTACTGGAAGGTATGGCAGTGACAAGGAGGACAGGAAACGGGTGTGGGGAGTGAGAGGGTGAGACTTAAGTATGTAGTGTGTGTGTGTGTGTGTGTGTGTGTGTGTGTGTGTGTGTGTGTGTGTGTGAAATGCCAGAATGCAGGAAAGATGGCTTAGTCCAGCAAGTGTCTGTCTGCAAGTGTGGGGATCTGAGTTTGACTCCTAGAACCCATGCATGTGAAAGCTTGAGCATGGTGGCACTTGCTTACAATCTCATAGTCAGAGAAACAGAGACAGGTTAGTCCCTGGAGCCGGATGTCCAGCCAGCCTAGCAGAATCACTGGTTCCTAGGTAAAAGCTAAAGACTCAGTCTCATGAAACCAGGTGTAGATTGATGAAGCAGACACCAGCTCTGGGCTCCACATACATCCACACACAGATGTGCACCTGCAGACACACACACACACACACACACACACAAAGATATAAAGAAGTCTGTTTCTTAGTAAGCTGATTTTAAAAGAGAAGAATGTACTAAGTTGTTTTTTAAACTAACTTTGAAAAATATGATTTTGCAAAACATATGGAGCTTTATGGAACTTAATCTGTGGTTGCCATGGCAGCCAGATGATAAAATGGGTACTTGCGGCAGGCAAAGGTATCCTTTGCTTACTGCCTAGGGCCCCTCACCTTCCCTAGTAACCTCTTTCTCTGGCTCAGGCATGACTTCCCAGTGCTGTGCCACACAAAGCTGGCTCTGTGGCATCTGAACTAGCTACGAGCTCAGGAGTGTAGAGCATCCTAGCACTTGCCAGGGGAGACACTGACATCTGCAAATGTCTTTTTCTAAAACAGCCTGTGGGGTGCGGGGGAAGGAAACAGGTAAAGGATGGGTAGAAGACACAGAAAGGGCATGCCTCCCTGGAAAACGTCCTCAGAGGAATGGAGATTCTCCAATTCAGTGAAAACTGTGGGATGTGGCAGAGGTATCAAGGGTGACTCAATCTCTCCTCTAAAAGATGGGAGCCAGGGGAAACAAAACTCCTGAAGACTCATTGTGCGACAACAAGAGAAAACAATGGAAAACAAATACAGCCTTTCAGAAATAAAAGCTTCCTCAGAAACAGTAAAATTCAAGGATGGGGAGGGCCCAAGGCAGTGAAAGGAAGGAGAGCTCCGTAATGGGGGTTAAAGACAAAGGAGCTAGAAAGCTTAGCTGAGGTTTTCAAAGAACCAATGCTCAACCACATAGACAGAGGCTTTCCTAGGGTGAGGGATTATTTGAATCTGAAAATCAAAACTGCATCCCAGCCCATTGGGAAAAATCAGCGCCATGCCTTCTTCCATGGAGATACAGCAGCCAGGAAATTCCCAGGAGAGTCTTCAAAGGAGGTTGGGGAGGGGTACTAAGGTTGGTCTCATAGTTTCCCAAAGCCACAGTTGAGAGAAAAGTCACCCAAATACACTAGGGCAACATCTCTAAAGGAAGAGAAATTGTCCTACCGGTATAGAGATAAGAGACACATGTTGCCATGAACAAGGACAACAACAAAAAACCCAGGGATAATGGCCCCCTAAGCCCTTCTTGGAAAACAAATGTCTGCCACAGAAAGACAAGAGAATCTAACAAAGAAAAACCCAAATAAATAGGAAATGGATCCACCTGAGCCAAGGAACTTGGCATGAACAGTGAAACTATCAAAGGCTGGATTTGAACGACAATACATGCTGTAGGTTGATCTGATCCTAAACAGGAGACCCAGCCACCAATGTACACCAAACACAAACAGGAGCTGGAGAGAGATGAGCAGCATGAGTGCTACTTGCCTTATTGTTGTAGGGAAAACAAAACAACAAAACACCTGCCAAAAGCAACTCACCACTGGTGTAAGGATTGGTTTGGGCTCACAGCTCAAGGGTACAGGCCATCATGGTTGAGGACCTTGATTGAGGCTGCCGGCCATGTTGCATCCATAGCCAAGGTCCATGGAGAAAGGAAAGAGGGCATTTAGTTCACAATCTCCCTTATATGCAGTCTGAGGCACCAGCCTATGAAGTGAATGGTGCTGACCACAGTCACAGGGAATTCCCCGCCCAAGTTGGCCCAATCTAGAAAATTCTGCACAGACATACCCAGACCCTTGTTTTCAGGGTGAGTCTACATCTGGTCAAGTTAATAGTCAGGAGAAGTCACCACAGTCTGACTGTGCTCATTCTACTTTATGGAGAGACTTAGTTACTGTTCATCACAAGTATCTGCATAAAGTACACACAGTAAGTATTTTCATCAAAATACCAAGAGGCCCCTTTCCTAAACTTGTTCTAGCCCTATCTATGCAAACAGATGAGGCTGAAGTCTGTCATGATTCCATAAAGAAATAACACTGTGGATCTTAAATGGAAATGGAAGACCGATACCTAAAAAGTTCCTTGAAGACGCTATAGGAATAACCCTTGGTGACCGTCACTGTGGCAGGGGCTCTCTACATACAACACCAAAGAACAAGCAAGGAAAGAAAAAGAAACTAGCCCCATCAAAATCAAAATGTTATTTTTTTTTTGTTCTTCAGAGGACAACATTAAGAAAGAGAAAAGCCCACTAAAGGAGAAGGAATATTTGCAAGTTACCCAGACAGCCTGGAAGTGTAGACATATAAGAAGTGTTATGCTCATGATTTTAAAAAGTAACTACTTGAAAATGGGCAATGGATTTGATAGACTTTCTCCAATAAATTGTTATCATATACAATAAAGACAAGTAAAGTCAACAGATTTAAATTTCAGAGAAATGCAGTCCAGACGTCTCAATGACACAGCAGTTCGATCCTGCTCTCAGAAGGACAGAAAGGAGAATTGCTGTGAATGTGAAGGAATTAAATGCTTTACACACTACAGGGAGGAATGAACAGAGGTCAATAACACTCTTCGGAAAACACATTGGTTGTTCCTCAGAGGATTAAACCAAATGTCCCATGACCTAGCATCTCTCAAGCCAGGAAGAACATAGACACATACCCATGCAAAACATATAAACAGAGTCTATGTGTAGATAAATGGAATGTAGTTTATCCAGGACATGAAACCCTATCGCACCACTGGAAGGAACCAGGCTGAGAGAAGCTGCCTTTGAGAACTAGAGGGTTCTGTTTGTAGAGGTCAGCCACAGAGGATGACCTGTGGTCTTATTACATGCACAAGAAAATCTTAAGAGTATAGAGAGACATATACACAGGAAGTAGAATTGGGACCAGCTCTGGGAGTTAGAAAACTGGAAAAATGGTAGAAATAGGATTTATTTCTAAGTGTAGAGAATAATCCCGAATTGGGTCGCAATGATGGCGCCAGTGTTTTGTGACTCCACTAAAACCTCCGGGTTGTAGGTTTTAAGTGAGTGATTTTATAGGATACCAATTACATCTCGATGGAATTGTCATAAAAACCCTCAATAACCCAACATTTCCATGCATTTCAGAACCATTTAACACTAAATATGTATACAGCTTAAACTAGTGACTCTCTGGAAGAAAGCTTTATTAGAGGTACCTTTCATTCACCCATGACGCCTCCTTTCCTTCAGCTCATTAACATGCCCACTGCTGCTCCTCCTTGCCACTAACTGGGGTATCCTAAGCATCTTCATTCTTCTTTCTCCACAAGCATGAAGAGTATATGACATTGATGAGTCTGTTTACAGAGTTAGAAAGTGCGACTGGGTAGATTCACCTGCTGAGCTGAGGAGATACAGTTAATGAGTCGTAAGTTGGGGTTTGGTGTCACAGTGTTACTTCAGGAAAGTGTCCTTGGCCTCCTCTCTGCTTTGATTCTCCAAGTAAAACCCTGTGGTGCTCTTTCATAAAAATTTAGTTACGTCTGAATGCAGTTTGTCTGGTTTACAGTGGTCCCAACACCACTCAGTGTGTAAATATATACACTCAGAATAACCTTCGCAAGGCCTTCTCTGTCACTATTTCTGTGTTCTAAGAATGTGAGCTCTTCATTTGTCCCCTGTGCTTACTGTGAGTCACTTGTTGTCCTATAGCAGGCCTGTCAGTGTCACATGAAAACCGAGTCACTGCCCCCTTAAAATGTGAGGTCAGTGGAAGACAGATGAGCAGCTAAAAAGGTAGGCAACATCTATAAAGATAAAAATGTAGATGAATGCATGTGTAGATAAGGATTATAGATAGATGGCAGGAATAAGGTTGATAAGAAGAGAAAGATGGTATATACATAGATAGATAAGTGGATAGCTTATAGAGATAATAGATGATAGATAAATGATAGATAGATAGATAGATAGATAGATAGATAGATAGATAGATAGACGACGGTATCTATGTGTGTGTGTGTGTGTGTGTGTGTGTGTGTGTGTGTGTGTCTAACAAAATGTGAGATAGACAATAGATGGATAGACAGACAATGGTGGATAGATATCAGGCAGAGAGAGAGAAAAATGATAGCTTGGTTCAATCCCAAACTCCTGACTCAGAATCTAGATTGCTCCAGACTCTTACAAACTAGTCACCATCCAACAGGATCACCCTTCATCCTGACACTGGATATCTGGAGTTGGTTTTAAATGTCCACCTGAAATGAGACCCTCATGATTCCCTGCACATTTGGAACTTGGCTCCTTCACAAACTGTGTCTCCTCTGCCAAAGAGGGCAGCATGGCCATCAGAGTTGCACGAGCCAGCCTTTCCATTTTGTTAATCAGTATTTTTCCCTTCAACTCTATTGTTAATGAGGCCATAACTAGTGCTTTCCTCCTGAGCTGCCCACTGCTTGGTTCCTCTCACTCTGCTCATGCCTTCACAGTGTGTAGCTCATCCTTTCTCTTGACTTTTGACCAAAGTTTTCCTTCCATGGCCATGTAAGCTCGGTTCCATTTGCGTCAGGTTAGAAACTAACACCCTCCCTTGATTCCCCAGACTTCCTCGTAATGACTTCCTTTCCCCAACCCTTTATTTTACTATTTCTGTTGACCCCAGGCCCAAGTTATTTGCTGTCTACATAAGCATGCTGTACCACTTGGCCCAATCCTCTTTCATGCACAAAGTATAATAGTGGGCCCACTGAGGTATATATGAAGTCATAGAGTCTTTTGAAGAGATGAAGGCCTTGGGCTACAAAAGGAAATCAGAACTCAGCCACACTCCTGTCCTCATCTTCTGTGGATGGAGCTTGGCAGAATAGAGGGTGCTGCTTAGAAAAACACATGCCAGCTTGTTAGAAGCTCTGACACCATCCAAGATTGACCTGTAAACACTTGTACCCAGTGGGAGAGAAAAGACAGGGATCTCCAACCACTGGGGACAGGGAAAGTTTCATAGATTTGGACAGATAAGAAAAGGTTGGGGGGGGGGACGAAACAAAAGATTATGAGGAATTCCACAGTTCAGAGACAGCATGAATGAAGAAAGAGAGCCCAGGTGAAGGACAAGAAAAGAGACTGACACTTGTGGCAGGTTCTTATTTTGCGGAGAGGTGTTCCTGGGAAGTGATAGCTGGCTGGGCCATCACATCCAGATCTCTGGCCTTCTGGGGCATGTATCCAGTGCTCACAGGGCTCCTGGGGATAAAGACTGGGATAATGACTTGGTATAGAAGGAGGAAGTATAGTGTGTATAAGACACATGGTGGAGTGCAGTCCATTCTCATCTGAAACACTGAGTAACTTGGTCTAAAACACAGATGGACACTACATTGCAAGGTGCACAATATGCCTTAGCATTGCAGCAGGAGAGGACACTTACATCTATCCCAATGCTCTTGTATGTCCATGGAAACACATCTGTGTATGTAACCCTCACTAGAGCCTGTCATTGTTGTGTGTAGAAGAGTTCTGAACCTGATGCTCTTCTTTCAATATTCTTATCACCATCAACTGCTTTATCACTAGAAACAAATAAAACAAAGCCTGTTCACACCTTTCCCTTTAAAAAGCAAGGGATCAAATTAAATGCAAGGACAGCAATCTATATAAAAACCACACAGTCAGGAAATACACATCACCACTGTTCCCAGATGATCCATCTGCAGCTGATCGGTCCATGGAGAATATACATTTCTGGGGAGTAACCCAGACCTCTGTAGATTTCCGGTGGAGTCTGGGAAGATCTGGGCCAGGCAAGCATCTGCCCACACTCCATCACTAGGCCTCCCTGAGTCCTGACTCCAATCCCCCAACATATTATCCCCGAGGCTCCCGTGTAGTGGCAGAAATAGCCATATCCATGAGAAAGCACCATGTTCTGCTATAAAGCCAGATAAATATGAGATTAAATTAAAAGTTGAGCACCCAGTTTGGTCTTTGTGGCTGATTTGTGAGCCTGGCCTCCCTGGCCTTTTATGATATGTGAGACATGATTAATCTCTGTGTTCCCAAAGGTGCCCATTCACTTCCGACTCCTCCACACAGTCACTGGCAGGGCCCCCTCTCCAGCACTGTGACTTATTGAAAGACTGTAATACTGTCCCCATGCACAGCTGCACCCTATAACTCAGTCCCAAATGATAGCTTCCTCCCAGGTCCAAGTTCAGCCACTTTGCAGATTAAGTGCCTGCAAAAAGAGACATATGATTGGAACATCTAATTGTTGTGGTTCTTCCCTGACCTCCTTTGGTACCAGGAGGAAGCCAGGAGTCAGCAGAGGTTTGCTCTTGGGTATCATCCCCACCTCCCAAGATCATGGGGCCCTCCAAAAATGAAAAGACTCTGTTTCCCAAAGTCACAGGGTCCTGTCTTATTCTATTTATTATACCAGACTATGGAGGCTCCTGGACTTATGAGAACTTTGAGGGAACACTCAAGCCACTGACTTGTTGTCATTTCCAAATATAGTGACCAGAGCTGGCTTGGCTCATTGGCAAGAATGACCAGCCTCACTAGGCTTTTCCACATGAGTGGGTCATCAAAGCTTTGGTGTAATCCTGGGGGAATCAGCCTAGATATATGGCCCAGGAAACTGCCTGCATTGGATGCTGTGCCTGCATTTCAGTTCTACATGCTACTCTCCTCATTGTGGTTTAGATTGGTGCATTGCATCTATACTGTTAGGTATGTTAGCTCAAGTCTACCCCACTGCTCACCCATGGAGATTGGCTGTGGACAATAACACTCAGATCACTTAGGGTGCTCCTATGGACACCTGGCAGTCCCTTTCACACAGTGTCTCTGACTCTGACTCTGACTCTTCATTTTCTGGTTGGGGCTTTGTATAGGTGTCTTCACTGGGCTGTGTTGTCTTATCCTGCCTTTACTTGGAATTGTAAAGCTGTGTGTAGGAATCATCATTTGTAGTGACCGCTCACCGCGAGTCACTGCGAACTGTTGAATTTGTACTCCATCTGTTCACTGCAGAACCAGAGTTATACATCCCGTTGCCCATGAGAATTTGCTGTTTCTAGATTTTTCTATGTGTTTGTGAAGGTTGCCACTAAGAACCTTTGGGTCATGGCTTATAGAATGTGCTCTTGTTTCTGATGAGCAGGTTTGCAGTTCTTGTGTGTGTGTGTGTGTGTGTGGGATGCACTCAGCTACAGTAGTCTCACGTTTTCTTAAAATGCTTGTAGTCTTGCAGCACGTTCTCTACCATGGCTCTTAAGTTCTGGGATTCTAAGTTTTCTGGGGCAGTGTGGCTGCTCTGACCAGTCTCTTGAGAATTCTCTCACTCCTCCTGCAGGTGAATATATCTGGGTAGGGAACATGAATAGTGCAATTCACCTGCAAAGCCTTCACGCCTTGGACACCATCCCTAAATAAGATTTCATCCAACCCCTGAAGCCGTGAGTGAATATCTGTGGGTGAATCCCAAACTTAGATAAGTGGCCTTCTCAAACAGAGACAAAAATAGCCGAAGATCCAGATGTGGAAGCAGGGCTTTGCCATGTTGATCTACCAAGTGGGTGATCACTTTCGGAGTTCAACATAGTCCCAAATACATGGCTAATGGGGCTGAATAGATGATCTGTCACCAGTTGACATGGGTATGGTTTGTTTCACTTCCTTCCTGACCCTTCTTTCCTAGGGTCAAGCCTAGTAAGACAGAGGCTCCAGACTGGTGGGGCTGGGTGGATCACAGATGTGATCACATGGCTGAGACAGTGTAGGGATTCATCTCAGCCTGGTGGAAGAAGATGGCGTACAAAGGACAGCATTTAACCTATTTCTCTATATGTCACAACCTTAAACCATGGTACGGGGACATAATACTACTACCACCCCAGTCCCTTGACTATGGTATGTCAAGAGGGAACTATTGGCTGGGGACATACAGTAGGCATACAGTTGCCACAAACGCTAAGGACCATGGTTCAAATTCCTACTGCTCACATTAAGGCCAGGTGAGTGTGGTGGTGTGCTTATAATTTTAGCCTTAGAAGGAAGAAATGGGAGTTTCAGAGTATTGTGGATCATGCAACTACCTGTTTGTGAGTTCTGGGTTCATCTGAGACACTCTGTCTCAATAAATAAGAGAAAAGGGGTTGAGGAAGACTCCCAGTGTCTACCTTCACAGTTATATATTCACACACGCATGGGTATGACAGAGGGAGTGAGAGAGAACAGTAAGTGCTGAATAGTAGAACATAGGGGATGCTCTCACCACAGGAAGACTGAAGAGGTAGGAAATCTGACTGTGTGAGTAACCCTCCGCACCACCCCCACATGGCTGAGCTCACCAGGTAGACCATTCACCTAGAGGGTGTCATCCCAGCACCCCAAAATGATGACAATCTTCTCCATTGAGGAAGATATTCAGAAGTAGCAGGGCTGAGGGGGTCACACACAGGAAAAATATGATTGCCTGGGGTGCATGGTTGCAGGAGGCCAAGGATGCTGAGGAAATGTCCTTGTTAGGAATCACACATCTTGTCAGGTTTGACATTCTATAATGTATTTCATCCCAGACATCAAAGTTCCCGGCTCACCAGGGCTTCCGTGAGTTCAAATAGAAAGAGTCACAGCACATTTTCCTTTCCCACCTAATTAAGAAACCAAACATAAGGGTTGCCTGGGCTAAAAGCAAACAGGTTACTCTTCTCCTGCCCACTCCTGAGGGGCACATCTCTGGGATGCCTAGAGCAGATTAAAACATATCCAAAGTGCACACAATCACCAACTCTGGAGGACTTCAGGAAAGTTTCTTGGGGAGCTTGTGTAACACTCTGGCTTGAGGCTGAAGAAGCAATGATGTGCCCTGATGTGCTGTAGATTCTAAACCTTGTAGACAAGTTTGGAGAGGAACTTGAGGAAGATATTATAACACCAATCACTAGCTGCCACATAGATCTTTATGTATGAAGGTACTTCCACACATTTCCCCAAGCCTCATGCACACACACAAGCTGAGAATGATGATATGTGATCCCAGAGGAAGGGGTAAGTGAGACCCTGAGGTTACCTGGCCAGCCATCCTAGTATAAATTGGCAAACACTAGATTCTATACCAATGAGACGCCCTGTTTCACAAACAAGATATATGCCTGAGAAACAACAGCTGAGCTAAGGTTGACCTCTGACCTCAACACACACACACACACACACACACACACACACACACACACACACACATATACATATACATATATGCATACATATCTGCATCCTTAAATATGACTGAATAAAACCAGCCCATCTCTACTGGCATGTGCAAACCACTCTTTGGAAAGGACATACATATGCCTGAGATGGAGCATCTCAAAGTTTGTGGAGCAGGGGGAGACCATCTCTATCTAGACAGCATCAGAAGAAGGGAGCCCACTTAAATGAACCAGTTGGATAACTCAGGACCAGGCAACAACACTGAGTGGACACATGCTTCATAATACCCAGAAATATAAGACATCACATTAGGGCCCCCAAGTATATGAAACCAGCTAAATTCACATCTGTAATACTTGGAGGTGAGGGTGGAGTCAAGGTGTGGGGTGGGGATTGGGAAGTGGGGATGGGGTGTCTTTCATGTGTCACTCAGAAATGGACAGGCCAAGAATGAGTGAAAGTTCTCATGTCACAGAGCAGGAATAGAAATAAGAAGCACCTTTTTAAAAATCAAAGTTTACTATCACAGAGCCATGGTTGCTGCTTTATTTGTTCATTGCCCTGGGCAATGAAGAATAGTCTTATCTTTAAAGAGGCCCTATAACCTGAAAACAAAATGAATCTGCCCTCAGACCCCAGGAGTCAGCCAAGCACCACATAGAAGGCTAGAGGGCTGTCAGGAGGGACCTTCCTCAGAATGCCTTAACGAGAATCACAAACCTGCCCCACCACTGTGCAAAGAGCAAGGGAAGAGACGAACAAGCGTGAACCTTGACCATGTTCCAAGTTCCCATGAAGTCTTAGGACTACTAAAAAAAAAATCGATATCAAACACATCATGTTCTCTGACTGCAATTCAATAAAAATTCATTTCTAAATGATTTGTGGGCAAAAGGAGATATGCGGATGGCAAAGAGAACATATTTGAAACTGAAAAAGTAATGAAAATGCTACTTATCAGAACGCATGCGATGCAGTGAAAGTGGTACTTGGAAGAAAATTTATACCCTCCAAGTGACTGCGTTTGACAAGGGAAAAATGATAAAATTAATAACTGAAATGTCCTACTCAGGAAAAATTAGAAAAGGAACAAGATAAAGTCGAAGAAAGTAGGAGGAAAGATGATTTTAATAAATAAGTGGATGTGGGTGGAGATGGTGCTGGGCACAGTTGGGGTGAGCAGAGCTGCATGATGGAGCAGGAGCCCCGGATTGCAAACCCTGCAGGCTCACTGGACAGTGTGTCTTGGCCTATTATAGCCTTCAGGATTTTGGGATAGAAGCTGCCTGTGTCTTGATTACGGTGGTAGGCTTCGGACTTGAAAAGCTGAGTTCACAGGTCCTCACACTATGAAAGTGTCAAATTTGGTCTTCCCCGACCAGAACTATGTCAGCGTCTCAACCCTCAATACTGAACATTGCAACTTTATTTGGAAATACAACTGTTTAGAAAGGAAACCAAGCTAAAATACCACCTTACAGTAACCCCAACCCCATATGACTGTTCTCCTTTTTTTAAAAAAAAAGTTAAGACTGGTTTTGGCTGAGGATATGACATGACTCAGTTGGTAGAGAACTTACCTCGATGCATGAGGTCCAGGGTTCTTTCCACAGCACCACATAAATCAGGCACAGCAAGACATGCCTATAGCCCCAGCACTCGGGTGGCAAAGGCAAGACGATCAGGAGTTCAAAGTCACCCTCAGCTACATAGTACATCCAAGGCCACAGTGGGATGCATGAGAACCTGTCATAAAATAAAATAAAATAAAATAAAGTAAAATAAAATAAAAGTGAAATTGGGACATATAGCAGACATGAACAGGGGAAAGGTATCTGTGCTGGTTAGTTTTATGTCAACTTGACACAAGCTTGAGTCATCACATAGGGAGAGCCTCAACTGAGAAAATGCCTCCATAAGACTGGATTATAGACAAACCTGTAGAGCATTTTTCTCCATTTGTGATTGATGTGGGGGTGAGTAGCCCTTTATGGATGCCTTTACTCTAGGCTTGTTGTTCTACAACAAACCATGAAGAAAACAATCCAGTAAACAGCATCATATCCCCCGGTATCAACTCCAGGTTTCTTCCCTGGAACACAAGTTCCTCTCCTGACTTCCTTCAGTGATGAACAGCACTGTAAAAACATAAGGCAAACAAATCCCTTTCATTTCCAAGTTGCTTTGGTCATGGTGTTTTATGCCAGCAAGAGAAACCCTAAGGAGGACAGAACCCATGCAAAGACGGGACCAGAACAGTACATCTACATACTGAGGAATGGAATGATCATCATAGACATTCTAAGGCCAACAGGTAAAGTAGTTGCTGCTCCACAGATCCCAGAGAGGCAGAGTGGCCCTAGGTATTTGAATCAGAATTCCAGCCTGCAGCATTGACACCCTATATTTAGGTTGTTTCTAGGCACTCAGGGTTTGTTTCCAGCAATTCATTTTCATCTGCCTCAGCAAACAAGTCAACTTAATAAGAACCCAACCACATCCTGTTAATGTTGGGTAGACAGTGGAGGTCTGCCATCCTCACCTGGAATGCTCTGCTTCCATGAGCCTTTGGACTGGCATACAGATGGGACCCCATAGGAATGGAAAGCCCATGACTTCACTCCATGCGTCTCTCAGTGCATCCGTTTTTAAGGCCCTCAGATCTCACCCTCTGCCCCACTGTGTCCTCTTGTGCAGCATAAGTACCTGTAATCAGGATTGACACCCTACTCCCTCCTTGACTCCATTGTTCCCAGCAGTGCCTCAAAGACAGAGAAAGCTTCAGAAATAAGTGTTGAAAGGAAAATGAAATAAATGGATTTTTCTTTGTAAACTTTTACCAAAAAAATTGTAAAAGAATAGTCATGAAGATATATGTTACGACAAATGTCCAAAAATTGCTAAAATTATTTATCACAAAATGAGAAAGTACTCAATATTCCAGACACTTTCCACAAAGCCATTGCCATTATTAAAATCTGAAATGGTTTAAAAATAGACGCACAGAGAGATGAGTCGACTAGAAGAGGCTCAAAACAGAACTCAATATACTGGGGAATTTAATATAAAGTCAGGGAGCTCCTTTAATCTAGTGAAGACTGTGGTTTAGTGCTCAGACAAAAGGAAACAAAGCTGAACCCCATGCCACATGACACACGAAAGTGAATTAAAATGGGAAGAAGGAGCTTCTTAGGACAAAATTAAAACTATATGTATCCACAGAGATACATTTATAAATTAATTTCAAATAATTTTCATCAGTAAACAGAAAATAATCACAATGAGGCTAATTTTCAAAGAGAGAAAAAAGAGAGAAAGAGAGGAGAAGAGGAAGGGTGATAGGTGGGAGAGGAGAAAAAAGAAGGAGGGAAGGAAGTGTAGGAAAAAAGAACAGAGAGGTAAGCCCATCTACCAGCTGCATTGATGGGGGATGAACTGATGTCAGGATGTGGCAAAGGATGCAGGATGCAGGGCACTGATGACTGGGTTCCTTTCCTCTCCAGCAGAATCAAGTCTCTAGAGTACTCACCCTATGAGCAGAAGCCAGGGTTGCTTAGCGCCTCTTAGCCTGTCCATCTGGTCTACCACTTGCTCTTGGTCCACAGGTGGGTTCAGAGCTCTGCACAGGGTCCCTGTGGAAGCCCACAGCTGGCCAACCTTCTGTTACATACACATAGGACATGCCTCACTCTTTTCTGCCCTGTTTTCACCCTAGACAGGTGATGTGTCTAGGCAGCTTTTTTGAGAATTGTGAGATTTTACTTATAATTAATGCAACTCTCTTTTGAGTGGAGAAAAATATCGGCAGTTCTACTAATCACTGTCATTTCCTTTTGTAGTTTGTGTTGGTCAGCATCAAATAGTCTCTGCCTAGTGATACCGAATTTGCTAGAGGACACAGCACCCAGATCCCCAACACGTCAACACACCATCAGCCTTGACTTTCTCTATGGATGCAGACCAGAAAATTTGGCAGAACAAATTGACCATGTCCAGTCTCAGGAATTCCATTTGCTGTGCTCATCTTTTGGGGGACTATTTAACCATGAATAGCATTTTTAAATTAACACAATTAAATAAGCTACTTCTTAAAGTACCTTTAACCTTTTCTTTTCATAGTTAAGTCCTCAAAAACCACTTCCATTTAAAATGGGGGATGGGAGGAAGGGGGAAGTAACTGTGTAGAAAAATCATAAACAACTGAACTTAAACTGTACAACTCCTCTCAGGTTGAACCTTTGTTCTGGTTTTGTCACAATTTCCTCACATTGGAAAGGACTTACTTCTTTCCCCTTAAATTGTGAGCCCAATTTGCAAGCTTCATGGGTCAGACAGCTGGGACAGTTGACATTACTGAAAGGGGGGGAGTTGTTCAATGGTTTACTAGTGTGGCACACTCACAAAATAAAATCTGCTTGGTCCAGAAAAACTTGTGCAGTTCTGACACTTGTCATTGAGAGGGTGTCTCTTTGAGGGATGACACCTGACAGCAGGAGCTAGATTGAAAAGGCTCGGCCCTCAGGCTGGGGATGGTGACTAGTAAGGATAGCACCCACTGAGCACACACCAAGGTTCTGGCTCTCCTGCCCCAGGGCTGCTAAAGTAAGTGAGTGAACAAAATAAGGCTCGTGTTTTCTTTGTGTGGGATGCCCCTTTATAAAGCCTACATGGTTAGAAAAATAGGTGAGTTGTGACCAGGGTCTGGATGTTAGAGTGGAAACAGTGACTGTTAATTGGTTTAGGGTTTCTTTATTACTGTTTGGAAAATGACTTTAGGTTAGAATGTAGGAAATTAATAGACAGTGCCATGAAGATTAAACTCTACTGGGTTGTATATAGTCAAGGGGTAACTACGTGACTGTGGTTAGATGGCTTGGATTTAATAAACCTATTAAAAGTGTAACTGGGGAGGGAGGCTGAAAAGATGTGTCAGAGATTAAGACCACCTTCTCCTCTTGGAGAGGACATGGGTTCAGTTCCTAGCAACCACGTAACAGCTTAAAACTGTCCATAATTCTAGTTCCAGGGTATCTGATGCCCTCCTTTGGTTTCTTCAGTCAATGTACGCATTCTTCATTCAATATACTCAAAGCACACAGGAAAAACACTTATACATGCAAAATAAAAATAAAACTTCTCCTATAATAGAAGTAGATCATTATAGAAAGAAGTTGTTATAGAAGTTGGATGCTGTACCTCTCAAAAGCAGAAATGTAAAAGTACATAGAAATTAAAAACTTCACGTTATGCATACAGATATGAAAAGGCTGTTCGTACTATAATAGAAATGAATGCTATGACTTTGAGCTTCTGGGATACGGCAAAGTTCGGGATGAACCAAAGTAAGTGGAGGAAGGAAGGAGGTTTTGGCTTATAGTTCAAGGAGATACAGCCTTATTGATGGCCTAGTAACAACAACAGCAATAATGACTGGTCACACTGAGTCCATAGTCAAGAACCACAGGGATAAATTTTGGTCCACAGTTCATTTTTTCCTTAATTTCTTTTTTATGCAGCCCAGGACCACAATCCATGGAATGATGGCACCCAGTTTCCATCATTGGAAACTCTCTGGAAACTTTTTTATAGACATGACCAGATGTGTGTGCCACCCAGATAATTCCACATTCAGTCAAATCCACAACTAAGAGTAACCAACAGGCAAGGACTGTGAAAGGCATGCTGTTCATTCAGTGTGGGTGTGATAACCGAAGAGTGTTTACTGAAATCTCTTCGGAAAGGAAGAGAAGAAACAGGACTAGTAGAAAGATAATGAGGGCATAGAATGGGAGTTGAGGAATATCTATAGTGAAACCAGAGAGGAAATAGAGAGATAGCAGAACTAAACGTAACACATCCATAACTACAGTAAATATAAATGGACCAAACACACTAAATATAAATGAACACTTGCCAGACTAGATCAAAACGAGAGATACCGCTACCAGCTGCCTATGAGAGAAACAATTCATCAAGTGGGGCAACGTGGATAGGGTGAAATAAGGAGATAGAAGCTGAAGCTGCATGCTAGCACAGAACAAGGGTATGCTCACCCTCCGTAGTTCAGAGAGTGTGACATTCCCAAAGTGAAGAAATCCCCTTCACAATGAATACCCAGACATACGTGATGAAGCAAAAACCCCAAACAAAGATGGATGCATGTAGAGCTTCATGACGTGTATGTAAAAATCAACCAAGATCTGATGGGATAGACACAGAGAAGTAATGCCTTCATGATGGCTGGGAAGAAGAAAGCCCTTGTCTCGCCTTACTAAACACACAAAGCAAAGGGCAAATACGCAGTGGTGATGAAGAAATTCTAGACCACACACCAGGGTCAGCCACTATGACTTGTGTGGTAATGCTGGAACTCACACCAATTCCTGTACAGAGCATGTGTGTTCATTACTCTGGTGTCACTATGACAGCATTCTTAACAGAAACAACCTATGGGGAGAAAGATTTACTTTGCTCATGATTGCAGAGAGTCTAGTTCACAGTTGAGAGTGTCTAATAAATGAAAGAAATTCACATCATGGTGGCCAGGAAGCAGAGAGAAGAAATATAGGAAATGACATAGGACAGGAAGGACAACATAGAGCTTCAAGACTTCCCTAAATGACAGACCGTGGCCTACCCTTGTCCTACGTCCTCTAAAGAGGCCGTATTTAACACACTTCTCAATATGCACAATAACATCCATCAAAGGATGAATATACTCAGGAAATTAGTATTGGTGGTACCCAAGGGTCTCTGGGAATGCATGTGCTCTATTAATGATACTGATTGGTTGATTGACTGATTGACTTTTAGCTATGGTTACATGTATCTGAGGTTACCTTAAACTTATAAAATATGCGAGATTTTTAAACATCCTGTCCTCACGTCTCAAGTGTGCTACAACCATCACAACAATTTTGTGGATGGAATCCAACCCTTTGTGTCTGTTAGGTAAGCACTCTATGACTGATTGACATGTCCAGTGTTCTAAGGAATTTACTAATATAATGACGCCAACAGTCAACCACACAGAAACTCTTTTTCAATGTACTTCCCCAGGGAGGGCCCCACTCAGCAGCTGAGAATGACTCAAACAAATCTCAACAGATTCAAATCACATGGTGCTCTCCTCTGATGAAATCGAATTATAGTAAAATGAGCTATGATTAAGCAACCAAAAGCGTTAGTGGATATTATTGAGCCAACACGTCTCCCCGATTGATTATATACTGAAAGCAATCTCAATCAGATTCTCAGTTTTGTTAAGTGAAATTGACAGGTTGGAACAAAAACTCATACAGAAAGTAAAGGCCTTTCCCTGGATAGCCTTGAACGTCAACTTATCATGCCCACAGTCATTTGAGAAGAAAAGTCACAATTCAAGGTTTGCTTAGATGAGATTGGCCTGTAGGGGCAATGTTTTGATTATCAATTGATGTAACAGTGTCCTGTCCACTGTGGGGAGTACCACTCCATAGACAGATGATCCTGGCCCCAGAGAAGAAAACTAGCTAAGCTTGAGTCAGTCATCAACTGCACTAGCCATTTAGCGGGCATCATCCTCTGTTACTTCTGCTATGGTTAATGTTCGGTGGAATAGCAAATAGTCCTGCCTTCAGGTTCCTACTCTGAGTTCTAGTTCCGACTTCCCTAAATGATAGACCGTGGCCTGGAACCTTAAATTAAACTCAACACTTTCCTCCCTGAGCTACTTTTTGGTTGAAGTTTTCACTAGCTACGTTTTGGTCTGAGTGATTCATGGTAGCGACAGAAAGCAAACTGGAGCAGGTCTCTGTATAGCTGAGACAACTTTGAGAAGAAAAAAAAACTGGAGTGTCTCTTCTTCCATTATTTCAAAACTATGTTCACTTTGTCATAATTAAGACTATTTGAGGCAGCCTCTAGTGGAGACCATAGACCAAGGGAACAGAGCAGAAACCAGAAATAGATTTATAAGCCTGATATGGGGGAAGGCTTGGGGCAAAGGCACTATTTTAAACATTCATTTTGCTAATTAATGCTAGCAAATCTGGGATTAATTCTGATGTTTATTGAAAGGTAGGATCATAACTGTTTTCCCCTAGTACATTAACAAATTTTCACAGAGTATCTCAACGCAAAATGCAACCTTTCACAAAACTGTATTTAATTACAATGCCCTACATTTTCTGATTAAAGACAAAGTACTTGGATTTAAATTGTAAGGCATCCGATGAGAATGATATTAACATCATCAGTATGAGTGGAATTGTGTTCAATATGGGGAGGCAGGTACGCCATCATCTTGTCCTCAATCCTGTGTGATAGGAACATAGAAAGCTCTCTACGATAAAATTCACAGCTCCAAGGTACTTCTGGTGACCTAGACCCCTGATACCACGGTGATCTCAGTTAGTCTCTTCCTTTGCTGGGAAAAGAGCCTGAGATCCCAACAGAATTTTCTGGGGTCCAGCTTAAAGCCAGCATCTACAACTCTGTCCTTAGTCAATTGGTCGATTCTGCATGTCATGACCCACTCATGGCTAAGGAGGCTGAGAAACCCAGGGCCACAGTCTAAGTCCCAGCAATGGATGCTTATGAGACAGCTCTGCAGAGGACTCTCTCGCGCTGTCCTCATCAGAGATGTTGGTAGTCACAAGGCTCCCAGTATCAGAGCACTGGGTTTGGAAGAGGATCGGTGAGCAGAGCTTGGGAATGGAGTGTCATTAGGAGGAAGAAATCCCAGGGAAGGTGTGGGTTTCATATCTAGAAGCTGGTAAAATCTCTTTAGAGCCACATCAGCTGCTCTGAGCTTTCCTACCTCCCTTGACTGCACTCCACAGTCACCCGTGTTCTTCTCTTCATAGCTGGGGACAGAGTGACCCTGGGCTCACTACGTAGTTTCTTGTCCGGTACAGTAGGACAGGAATTGTTTCTCATGCTGACATGAGTGTTATGATCTGGACTTCATCATTGTTGTATTGAAGCTTCAGCTGTTGCCATGGCAATCCACTACCTCCCCACCAGATTTCCATCCCATTGCTTCCTAGGTCCTCTATCCTAGATCCTCTACCATCCCTTCCCTTCCTCTTTCTAGGATATCCTGCCACTCACTGCCAGTCATTGAAAGCCCTAGGCCGCCTTCTTCTCAATATACCTTGACTTGGCACATAGGTTTTGGTGGCACTGATGGGAGGAGACACGAGTTAGATCAGAGGGCGGAGGCAAGGCTCAGGAGAACTCCCCAGAGAAGAGTCTCACCTACCAACCCAATACTGAGAACCCTGGTCATCATGCTCACCTTCTGCAGAGAAGAGAGCAGAGGGGAGAAGTAGCTAGACTCCGCACTCATTGTGTCAGGCAGCACTTGGAAATGTTCCTGAGAACATTGCCTTTGTCCCTGTGAGGCTAAAATACTTTGAGACGGAACCTGTTGTCCTGAAAGAGAAGGATCTTAAATCTACTCACATGTAAAAATAGATGGACATTAATGGTTTCTCCCTTGACTCTCTCTCATATAGTGGGAAATAAAACTGCTGTGTTTTAAAACACTTTACTTTTTTCATCTGTGGCTTTCTTAAGCATTAGGGATGTTGTGAACAATTTCTCTGAGAAAAAAAAAATCAAAGGATAAATAGAGAGGGTAGTTAAGCTCCCTTTAAGGCCTTGAGCTAAACCATAGCAGATCTTGAGTGCAGGCTCAAGACCTGCTTGCTCCACGGCTTTACCTGTTGATGGACACCTGGGCTGTTCTGTTGGATTTAAAGAGGGAGCAGGAGTCAAATCACCAGGAAGCTCTTCTCTACTAATGGCAGTGGTCCATCTGAGTCCAAGTGTGGCTCCTCTGGGTGCCTAAGGAGCACACTGTCTGACTGGTTGCTTTGCTCAGTCTGTGTCACCACTGCACAGTAGCAGCCATCAGAGAAATGGAGAAACCACACAGGTCAAATGTCATACTCAGAACTGTTGCATTGATCATCCTTTGTATCAGTAAGAATTGCACAGATAATTAAAGACAAAAGTAAAGAAAAGTGAAAAGGTCTGACACCTTCTTCTAGGCTCTCAGATCTGTCACCAATTCAGTAAGCTCTGGGTGGTTATGGCCTGTCAATGGCCAGCACCTCTCTAATAGAGATCTGGTTACATATAAGTCAAACCATGTATACATGGTGTGTACATGTGTAAATTTTTAAAGGCCCATTTGTATTTTATCCAACTTTTTTTCCTCATACAATACTAAGGATGGAGCCCAAGGCCTCACTCTAAGCATGTGCTCTTTTGCTGAGTTATATTGGAAAACCAACTTTTGATATTTATTGCTTATTTGCAAAACACAAGGCTGCGGTAGGTGCGAGACTCATTCTGGACTCTAGCTATGACTTCTCTGCATGGAGTAACATCATAAAGAGCCAAGAAAAACATTTCATCAGTGTTAGCTATGACTTACAGCAAGGATCATGGGATAGTTTCCATCATTGCTGTTTGCATGCCCCCATCCTTTATATCAGTGAGATTTAGAAAGATGTGAGCCCTGGGGGCCGATATGCCTGGACCAGGTTGTGACCTACATTGTAGGAAGAAGCATCACCTGGAATTCGGTGGTTCGCATCATTGAGAACCTGAAAATGGAGAGGGAAGAGTGGTTCTGAGGTGACCTGCTCTGCTCTTGGGGCATTCATACATAGCCCCAGTGGCTTGCCCTGTCTCTACACCATTGATTAATAAGCAGACTGAAGAGAAAGCACAGGCAGATGATCTGAGGGTAGTGGGGGTGGGGAGGGTGCTTCCTGCTAGCCACGGAGGGGCCTGGCTCAGAGACTTAGAGGCTCTTAGCACCTCTACTCTTCCAACAGGACATGCTGCCCATCCCCACCTCTTCCCTTTCTACCCCCATCAACATGGCCACAGATACTGTAAGCCATGAGCCCTCTCTAAGCTGGAGAGCCTGAAGAGACCATAAGAAGCTACAAAGTCAGTACACACAGGGAAGGAGACAAGAATACAATGGGAAAAATGGGGTATGAGGCACTTACTGCTCTTTCAGAGGACCCAAGCTTTGTTCCCAACACCCCGTGTGACAACTCACAATCACCCGTGACTGCCCTCCCAGGGGAGCTGATTCCTTCTCTATCGTCCACAAGCACGGTGTGCATGTGGCACACACACACATATACTCAGTCTCATACACACACACAGTAAACAAACAGATATGGCTTTTAATAGGACATGATGTTTATAGACCTTCTGCGGTCCCACTTGGGACTACAGCCTCTGGGTGGTTAAGCTCAGGTGCTCCATCCTCACACTTGAAGGTCATACAGAGTCCTTGGCTCTGCAAGTCAGCCCGGTTTCCCACTAGAGGGTATTTGTGTGAAGGCTGCACCAAATGCCAAAGCTGCACATGCCCCATGCCGAGGAATTGCTCTATACGAAGGACTGAGCGGCTGCTGCTAGAGTGTGGGTCTCGTGCCATTGTCCAGCTTAGAGTCCCTCTTTGCATCTAACATTACTCACTGTCATTGTGCCTTTCTCATATCATCACTACTGCCTGGTAGTCTTGTCCACTGGAACTTCCACAGGCTTCTTCATGTTCATCTTCCTGGGCTACTGCCAACCGCATTTCCTCAAAGAAGTCTACATTGCTAATCCCAGCTACGTTCACGTTCTCATGGCAGCCCTGAGTAGGCTGACCCCCACAAGTCAGGGGGCTGAGAGCCACCCACTATGCTCTCCCTCCCTCCCTGGAACCCTAGACTCATGTCTCTACTACCGTCATGGTCACTCATAGCAGGCACCCTGCCAAGCTTTGCTCGAGTGATATGAACACATTGATATGTGGAAATAAGCCTTAAAAACAAAGTAGTTATGACTCCAAATAAATTTCAAGAAGATATAAATCAGAGTAAAACGGGCTTCCAGCGTGAGAGTTAACCTCGAAGGACCACAGCTATAATAGGTTTTTATCTGCATTAAATATAGCTGGTCGAGGGGAGACTTCACTTCCAGAAAGGAGACTGGGGACAAATTTGTCTCTAATTTTGGTTCCTGAAAAATAAATTAAGGCAATTATTACCTCAAGATTGCAACCCCGCACCTTCCTATCTCCTCTAAGTTCCACATTAATACAACCTGCACTAAAGACTTTGTAAAAAGTCAGTAGAGGACGGGTTTTCCTTTCTTAAAGGAGTCCATGTGATGTATTGAACTTGAAATTGGTCCTCAGGTCTTCTTTGAAGAGTAGGAAGGGAGCTGCAGTCCAGGCACATTCTATGAATATGTTACCTTCATCTTCGGGTCTACTAGTAAACACTGAGCTTATGGCTACTGGTCACTGAGTTCAACTTGGAGCTTTGGAACCAGATGACTATCAGTCAGATCATAAGAACCTTCCTTACCTGTATGTATTTCTAGAAGAGTCTGGGTAATGCACTTTCTTGTTGTAGGGGAAGGATGTTAGAGACACACAGTGCTGAATCTGGCCAGGAGTAAGGGTGAGAAGCTACACCAGAGGGGAAAAGATCACATGTCCACAGTGGAAGTGTTGACCTAACGTAGGACGGTGAGGTAGGGTTGCAGACAGATGCTCAGTGGTAGTGCTGACACCCAAGCCACTCTGTCACTCTCCCTTCCAAGAAGCCCTGGGCACATGTATTTTCTCAATTAGCACTTTTACTAGTCTTCATCCAAAGTGGTCGTTATCAGTCTCATTCTAACATGAAGCTGGAGAGAGAAGTCGAAGGCCAGGCTGAGGTCCCATCATTAGGATAGGAGGTCACTGAGCTGTTACGTCAGAGTTGTTCACAAGATTATCCAAGTCTGTGCTGCCTGGGCTCACATCAACAGAGTAGACGTGAGCAGCAGCAGCTTGCTACAGGGACTTCCTTGCACACCTCCCTAACTTGGGGTGAGTTACAAGCTAAGTAATTTTAATGTTTGCCTACAGAGAGTCTGTAAACAAAAAAATGTTCCAGAAAGAGAGTTGGCATTGATCTAGATCAATAATCAAAATGGGACCCAGGATTTGAAGATTAATGACAATTTGGGGGTCAGAAGAAGGAGCCACAAGACCATTCCTGACCCTTGTTATTGGTCAGAGTTGGACCCAAGTGGCCAAGTAAGAGATAGGGAGAAGATGCATTCTCTCAGGCATGGGGTGGGAATATGACATCCACACTTATGATGATGGGCATAATCATGGCATCCATCTGCTTCTGGGACCATTCTGGGTGGAAGAAACATTACTGAGAGCTGTCTCAAGTCTTTTGTCTTCTGTTGCTTTAGACCACCTGAGGATGGAAACAAAGAGTTTTATGTGGTTAGTTATAGAAAAGTAAGAGGAGAGAGAGAGAGAGAGAGAGAGAGAGAGAGAGAGAGAGAGAGAGAGAGAGAGAGAGGGAGGGAGGGAGAGAGAGAGAGAGAGAGAGAGAGAGAGAGAGAGAGAGAGGGAGAGAGATGGGTAGGTAGATCGATAGACAGATAATAGACAGACAGGTAAATGAATGGATAGGTAGATAGGTGCTCATCACATGCTGAAAGGAAACTGGGACAGGTCTCATCTAAACAAACAGTTAAGGAAAACTATAAACTAAGCCATAAGCTGTCTGTACCCCCATGGAGCAGACCCTGGTTTGTAAAAACAGATAGGAGGAAGGGACTCTATCATTGCTTCATGGTGATGATATAAGAGGTCAGTAGACACAGGGTCAAGATGCAGAAAAGTCAAACCAACTGATAGCCCCATGGCGATGAGTTTCTTGAGCCCACATTTGGCCATCAAGCACACCCAATATTCACAGAGGCAAGCCTCCCTGCAAGCAATGAGATAGTGGCCATGTATATCCTGTAGGGTTATAATTCTGAGCACAATGGAGTAGGAGTCTTAAGCATGATGTTGGGCTGGCTCCTCTGCTGGGTATGGGAGCATAGTTCCTATCAGCTCTTCTCTTCAGATCTTTAGCAAGTACATGAGTAAAGTGTAATCCATTGTCACAGGCAGGCTAAAAAAAAAGGTCTGTGCTTTTAAGGAGATAAACTTGCAACTTTCCAAAGAAAAGATGCTTATGACCTATGGAAAAAGAAACCCTCAGCTCCCTTCAGGTCACCTGACAGAGCTAGCGCTGCGATGATAGGCAACCCAGAAATGACGAGCACAGAAAGAGATGTAAGATAGCCATGTGCATGCATATAAAGGAAAGAGATCCCTGTCAACGTTAGCCCCAACCCTACCCTGTCCCGCCTTTCTCCTCTCTTTCCATCATCTCCACCCCCCTCCTCCCTCCCCTCATCTTTAATTCTCTTCCTCTCCTTTCTGAGACCCTTCAGAGTTGAAGGCAGTAACTGCTGACATTTTAAATGTTAATACAATTTACCACATCAAGACATCATAGTAGAAAAATTGTAAACCTGCATCCACAAATTCATCTAAATGGAAATAGTCTGATACCCCTCCCGAACAAATGAGACATCACAAAGCAAGTTCTGGGGATCAAACCTGAGGTTTTGCAACTGGTAGGCAAGTGCTCTTCCATTGAGCCACATTCCCAGTGCTCCAACAGAAATGTGAACCATTGTTCTGTTGGTTGAGGTGCAGATGGGATGTGGAAACTATCCAAGGCATATCAGTAGTGGGCTGGTTATCAGTGTATAGGCAAGTATAAGGCAAGACTCTTATTTTCTTTTTAATGAGATAGCATGTGCATTATACACTTCAATAAAGGTGGGGAGGAGGAGATGGCCAACAGCTGAAGACATCTGCTACCCAGCCTGGTGATCTGAGTTCAATCCCCAAGACCCACATGATGGAAGGAGTAAACTGACCCCTTCCACATGAGTGACAGTCCACATGCAGACACCCCTATTTAATAAATATTTTAGTTAAAAACCCAATGGCAGTTAAGCCAACTTGGGTTGCAATAGGCTGCATGTTAAGGGAGCAGAGATTAACTTAGACCTGGTGGTGCAAAAGAGAAGGGATGGGGTTCCAAGAACCTTAGACGCATGCTACACACTCATGCATATATACATATCCATAGACATATATACACAGGTACATGTATACTCCCATGTATACACAGGTATAGATACACTGCAAGGAACTGGATCTCCCTCCATGTATCTGATGCCTGCAACTCCAGGGAAAAGTCTAGCTAGACTGGGAATTCAGAAAATGCCTCTGAGGTCACCACCCAGCTTTCCTTTGCAGCTGGTGGGATGCTAGATAGAGCTAGATAGGGAAGATAGTCTCCCCAAACCTCTTGTGCCTTCTATCCACCCCTTGAGATTCCCCTATGAGCAGAACCTAATTTGAAGTCAGCAGGTAAGGGAACCTGGAAAGTTCAGTATACATACTTCAGCCTCTCAGAGCAGGGTGAGGAGCTGTGAGTTCATGGGAGAAAGGGGTGAAAACTCAGTTTGGGAATCTACCTGAAGCCTGTGAGGTTGTTGTAAACATTTTCTTTACAGTCACAAGAAGGAAGTCACAGTTTTTAATGCGCTATGTTTAGACAGTCTGATAGAATAGGGCGAAAATCGTAAGAACATTGGAAAAAGTGTTGTCATTATTGGGAGATATGCTGCTGTTGTCTAAACAGTCCATGGCACACTTTAGAAACCATTATTAAAATTAGTATGCACTTAGAAAGGCACCGGATATTAGTACAATAAACTTAAAAGCATGCCTAGTTCTTTCTCTATAAATAAGCAATACTCAAAATCTATCTTTTAAAGGTATTTACAAAGCTCGGAAGAAATCTAAGTGTATTGCAAAGAAATGCAGAAAATGTTTCTGCAAAGCAGGGACCCCTCAGAAGTGCACACTGATGGCAAAAGGAACACTGGCTTCCATGATTTCAGAGCTAAGAGCTGAGTCTTTGGAGAGCTCGGCTCTGGGAACAGGTGCCATTAAGTCTGACATTGATAATCAGGAGAGAGGGTCACCAGATTTCTGAAGACCAGGTCACAACAGGCTTTGATACTGTCATGAAGATAGGAAAAGGATGGATGGAACAGAACAGAGAGAACAGCAAACCACAGGAGTTGGGTAGAACTTAGCCTAGGGGAGAGAGGCCAGCAAGGAAGCCATTGCTGTGTGGATCAGGATAGCTCCTTAGCCACAGACAATGCAAAAGAAAGGAGGACCTAAAACATGACACAGAAAACATCTTCTTTAGTTTGCTGAAGAATAGAGAGGCATAGCTAGAAGTATTTTAAATATTTATTTTTATTTTTATGTCTGTGTGTGTGTGTGTGTGTGTGTGTGTGTGTGTGTGTGTGTATGTGTGTGTATGTGCATGCAGTACCCGTGAAGGCCAGAAGAGGGTGTCAAATCTCCCTGAAACTAGAGTTACAACTGTGAACTGCCTTGTGTGGGTATGAACTGGATGGTGATGCTGGGAACTGGAGTTGGGTCTTCTGGAAGAGCAGCAGTAGTCTATAAGTGTTTTTAAATAAAACATTATGGAAACCCTCTGCTTATAGACAGGACAGTAGTGGCCATAAACCACTTCAGGAATAAAACCCTTTGTTTATAAAAGGATGCCATTAAAGGAAGGAGAAAAGCCATAAAATGCAGAAGATATTTATAATGCATCTGTCCTAGGAAGAAGTACATGGGGCGAAAGTGCCTCTAAATGGCCAGAAACTGGCATGCCAACCAATGAGATGTGGAGCAGACATCTGAAAACACAGGCAGAAAACAGGAAGAGTGGCTAGGAATATGCATTTACAGTGACGGTCAAATCCATTGTTCACCGGGGAATACAAACTAAGATGTCCAATTTATATTCACCAGACAGATAAAACGGAAGAAGGCAGACTTTGTTCAGAGTCCATGGAGCTGTTAATTGATGGAGTCAATGTCCCTGTGGGGGATGTCCACCCATTCGGGTAGGACAAGAAAATTGCAGCGAGCATGGTAAGGACCATCTCCACCTGTGGTCAGTGTTTGCACAGTGGATGAGCCTCTCAGGGATGTGGGCACGAATGGCTGTCAGCACTGTGGACGATGTGTTTGTTGGATCTGTCACTGTTGAATTCTTGCCCCTTCTACCCAAGGCAAGGACCAGTGGGCCTGCAGCTTCAGGTCCATTAGAGAGCAGATTGCAGGGTTGGGGAGTCATTAATGTACTCAGATCGAAGTGTGAAGACCTGAGTTCAGACACCCAGATCTCTGGGCAGGTATGGTGTGCGCGCCGGGTACAGCTGGGCCTGGAGACGCGTCTCCCACATTCCCATCCGCACCTCTTTCCTCTTAGGATTGGCAGCTGGGGCGCACTCATGCTGCTGCCTAGAGTACATCTTTCCTAGGCTGCCGCCTGGGTAGCGGTTAAGTGCTCCTCCTTTCTCCTGTTCCGTTCTTCCACCGGGCAGTGTGGAATGGGCTTCCCAAGGGGCCTCTGCATTTCTGCTGTTGGTGCTGTAGAGTAGAGAGCCCCGTGTGGATCTCTGGACTCCAGCCAGATGTGCAGGGTTTCCATAGCTCTGTTCCAAGGGTCGGGGTCACTGGTCACGGCCTGTCTGTTCAGCTTTGTGTCCCACTTTCTCTTTTGAATGTTACTCTGGACCACTGATAGCTTTTCCTACAGGATTCTGGTTCCTGCCTTGGGAACAACGATGGCAAACCCTTATCTAGTAGGAGGGGGCAAGAGAGAGGGCACGAATATTCAACACCAGTGGAGTCAGAAGAAAGAAGCCTGAATATGTCCAAGTCTTTCCATACCAGGTGGCTGTGGTCATGCTGGGAAGGGGTTGTGCCAATTTCAGAGTGAGGACTGGACCCTGCAAGGGTCTAAAAATCTTGTGCACCTGCCAAATGCTCTCAGGAAACGCACGCCATCTGTGGTTCCTTTCCCTCACCATTCCTCCTCCTATGCAGGGAGAGGGGTGTCTTTGTTCCCTAGCCTCTTAATCTCTCAGGCACAACCCTCAAAACTTGGCCTTCTTTCTTTCTTTTCTTTTCTTTTCTTTTCTTTTCTTTTCTTTTCTTTTCTTTTTTTTTTCCTGCCTTGTCTGAATCCTATGGCTGGCCAGCTCCAATCGGTTCTTTGAACTGGAATATTCTTTCAGCCCTTGGGCCATATTTGCAAGTTCAGCAATTGCAGACATGTGCAGTGGTGCCTGTCTGTAATCTAGACGAGGGCCTTTAGGGTAAATAAATCATACTTCTGAATTGCATTAATTGAAAACTCTCAAATTCTACACTGTGCAAGGAAGAGGTGCCTAGCTTGGTGCTGTGCCAAGGGAAGCTTGTGTGGACCTTGAGAAGAACTGAGGGAGAGGGCTTTGATGCTGGAAAAGCAGCCGAATGATCCTCTGGTAGAACAAAGAGTGACAGGAACTATTACAATAGATCCTTATCTAATCGCAGAAGCAGGCCCTGCAGGGCTGTCTGATAAAGAGCAGTTGCTTTTCATGCATTGTGGGGTATATGCTCAGAGCAGCCAGGCTTGTTTCTGAGATAATAGTTCATAATTGAGAGTTCCCATTAAGGCAGTCAGCGTCTCCCTCATTGTCCTGGTTGGAATCTGGCTGTTCTGCTCAGAGGTTTCTTGGACTAAGTGGACAGCTAAGCAGCCAGCCCCCAAAGACCCAAAGCCATTGGGCTGCTCTGCCAGGCTCACCCTTCTCCAGCACATTGGACTTCTACAGGTCAGTCTGGGGAGCTGGTTGGCAGTGTGGCCCTTTGCTAGGAAGGAGGGCATAGCAGTGTCCTCCTCTATACAGGACACATGGGTTTGCTTAGGAAAACTACTCTCCATTGGCCAGGAAATACTCCTTCAGAGTCCATGGTCAGTGTGCACATTAGGTCATACTGTTTAGATACCTTACCCACTTGATGGGCATACCACCCAGCAGAGTCAACCCACTGGCCCCTAGCAGAGAACACTGGAGAAAAGAATAGATCGCTGGCAAGCCCAAAGGGTAGAAACACAGAGTGTGGACTCAATTACCTTTGATGTAGACTTCAGGAGCCACCATCAGCAGTCACCATTAATACCCTCAAAACTGTCCATTATACCCATCAAGCCGGTGGTGAACCCAAAAGATCAAAGTTGTCTTCTATGACTCACCATAGCAGACATGATGCTATTTTGTATGCCCCAGGTAGAACAGCCAAGAAGGCTGGCAGGTAAGGCTGTATAGTGAGTGCCCTATGTGTTGGATAGAGGGTGAGGTCAAGGGTGAGAAGGTCCATCCATGTAAGAGGAGAAGCTGAAAGTGTGAGAGGGCGGGTCACACATTGACACATTTTTCTAGGACATGATCGAAGCTCAGAGAGCAAGTAACAACCCTTCTACCAGGCAAGGCTCCCTCCGGGTTGGACCCTACTCCTCTTTATGTTCTATACTCCCAGCCTCACTGATCAACTTGTATAGCAGCTTAATGAGGACTCACAACCCAGTCAGTCCAGAACATTTGAATGTGAGCCATTTGTATTGGGAGAAGGCTTCTCCTGGGGACAGAGATGTGATTGGATTCTAAGGTTGAGGAAAATCAGTCCCTTCCCCTGGAAGCATCGCCAAACAACAGATAACCTGTCCATGGTGGGAACCTTATTATTTGTGGAAACTTTACTATCTGTGAGAAACAGCAGAGAAGATCTTGAGAGGAGAAATCTTCATTGGCCACCAGGCCATTTAGATAAATATAATCCCCAACTGTCCCAAAGTTAACCCCTTAGCACTCAAGTGTCAGCACTTCAATACTGAGACCAGCTCCTTGTTTCTTCCTTCAATCAGGTCAGTTAATACAGTCTATCAGCACAATTAAGATCAGGGATCCATAGTCACAATTAGGATGCAAACTTCATCTGCTAGTGGATCCCGGAGGACCATTCTGGAAGACCAGCATTGAAAACTAGTGTTACCCACTGCATCCATTGAGTTTTTAGAACCCAAGACAAGTAGATACCATGAAGACAAAGTAGAATCCAAGTGTGTAGGACTCTTAGATCATCCTGAACTCCAGGGGAAGCCTTACACTGGTCAACAATTATGGAGACCTGGCTGTTTTCTGAATTACATACAGTAGACCTACATCCCTGTCTGGGCTTTTCTATTTAAGCATTTAATGAAGCTTGGGTTGAAAATAAAATTTTCTATCATCTGTGTGTATGTGTGTACCTGTATGTGTACCACATGTATGCAGAATCTCTCATGTCAGAAGAATGTATTGGATCCCCTGGAACTAAGGTTGTGAATCACCATGTAGGTGCTAGAAACCAAACTAGGGCCTTCTGAGAGAGCAGTAAGCATTCTTAACTTCTGAGCCATCTCTCTAGGCCCCTGTGCTAGATAGTCTAAGTCACTTAAAGGTGACTTGGAGACTGTGTAATGAGGCCATAGGCTACATTCTGACACTGTAGCAATCATATCAAGATTGGATATGGATGTGGACTCTCTCTGAGAGACCTGAGGCCTGGAAGGCCATATGCTTCTACTGATAGGCAATCAGTAATTGCCATGAGATGGTACCATCATGTGGTTATGAGCATCAGAGTGGGGACAGCTGCATCCTAAATTTTCAAAACTGTACTCTTGAGCACCAGAGATCATAGAGCCAGAAGTATGTGAGAGACAAAATCAAAGCTCATTACAGCTTACCTCATCTGGCCTCTCTGAGTGGGTCTATCCAATCACAAGCAAGGCCTTTAGAGCCCAGGGAGAAGAAATTTGGCCTGTGCCAGCAGCTCAGTTTTCACTGTAGAGTGCTGCTCCACTTGGCCTCATTCTGAACTTCAGACCTACCTGAGACTGCGTGGAGCCAGTCTTTGCACTATTTCCCTCCATTGGGGTGTGTGTGTGTGTGTGTGTGTGTGTGTGTGTGTGTGTGTGTGTGTGTGTGTGTGTGTTATGTGTATGCAGTTATCTGAGGAGCACAGAAGAGGGCATCAGACTCCTCTTTGGAGCTGGACTTACAGGTGGTTGCCAATCACTCCAAATCAGTGCTGAAGATCAAATTCTGGTTCTCAGAAAGACGGGTTTGTTCTCTTAATTGTTGAGCTATCTCTTCAGCCTTTTTTATTTTATTCTTTTGCACGTGTGTCTGAATGTGCACGTGTGTGTGTGTGTGTGTGTGTGCGCGCGCGCGCTCGCTCGTGTGTGTGTGCTTGCATGAGTTTAGGCACTCATGCCTCTTCACATGTGCAGTGATCAGAGGAAAAGTTGCAGTAGTCAATTCTTTACTTCTCCCATGTGGAGCCTGGAGATCAAACTTAGCTCTTCAAGCTTCAGCTCCATTGCCTTTGCCTGCTGAGCCATCTCACCGGCTCTACTCTATTGCTCTCCTTAATATAACATCCTGTATGCGTCTGGCCCATCTGAGAGCCTGCAGTTTTCCCAGGGCTGATTTTACCACTGTTTCTCCTACTTAGTGTGTCCGAGACTCCTTTCCACCCATCCCCACCCCCCACCAACTGTTTCTCTTCTTCCATATGAACTTGCAAGTTCCCTCTTTGCCTCAGTTGTGACCTAGTGATGAGGCCACAGGAGAAAAGGTTTGCTGCAGGGTATTTGATCGTACTGTGAAAACAGAGATTGTGTTATTACTGAAAAAACCTGTTTCTAGTAGTGGTGTGACTCAGCCCTTAGCACACACCATTAATCCCAAACAATGGAAGTCGTGTTACTTTGTAGAAGGAAGCACCCATGTTTGAAAGTGATGTCTAATTGAGTAGCAGACAAAATAACGAATCAGCCGAAGAAGTGACAGATTAAGATGTACCCAACTTTCATCAGAAGAGAGAGGAGAGGTGCTTGGAGAAGCAATGCAGAGTGAAGAGAGGGCAGTTTTACTGGGATAGCTGTACAAAGACAGGTTGCAGAGAGAGAAAAGCTAGACACAGATGAAGACACAAGGAGCCAGCAGATAAGAAGGAGCCAGAAGATTAGAATATATTGCCAGAGTTAGAAGAAGGCCAAGCAGAGCAATTCAGAAGAAGCCCATAGAAGCCAGGCTGAATTAGTCAGCTTGGAAAGGACTTTGACTCAGAAAAGCAGAGTTGATCAGCCAGCCGGAGATCAGAAAGAACTAGGAAGGGGTGAGCATATTCAGCAGGAAGTTTCAGAAGCTGAGAACATTCTAGGCATAGATGGTAGGGAAGCTAGAAGCTTCCAAGTCTAGGCCTAGGTTAGCAGACAGGCAGTACGCCTCCGAGCTGACAATTATTACAGGAGGATAAAAATTACTTTTACAAAGGTTCCCTGGAGAGAATACAAGGGGATGGAGGAAAGCCAGATAATGGTTTGCTGAGGAACGCCACACCAGGAGACATCAGGAGACCTCTCTCCTCAGAAACATCCCACGTTCAAGGTGCTCTGCTCCTGGACACTGTTGCAATCAGTCAAGAGAAAGAACGTATTTTTTCCTCCTTGGTGCAGGAGCTTTGGGAAGATTTGCATGCAGACTTCATGACTTCACGGCTAATGTGACCTTTGTGTTTCTATTCCATCTCAACAGTGGCTAGGTAATTACACATGGGAGCCAGTGCCATAAAGACCTTGGGAGCCCGGGCCAGTTTACAGCTGTAGTTGGAGGGCTCACCAAGTGCAGACACAATTTCATTAAAAAACGTTCAGCAATTCAAAACAAACAAAGCCCACTCCCTGAGGCTCTGTGTGGGGCAAATTCCACTCCTCTGATGGCAGAAAGCCTGGAGACTGCTCAGAAGTTTAGCATGACATTTTCAGGTGAATAATAATAAGAGGAATGTTTTTAGTTTTCTACTTTAAAAAAAAAATGGGGAAGAAATTTCCCTGCAGGGTGTTTACATTTCTAAGCTGGAGAAAAAACACATGCGAACCTTACAAAATATCACTGACAGTTTCTTCCAGAATGGTCATTAAGACTCGTTTTCATTATTACAGCCCTGTTCCACGTCAGCTCTGGGAGTGAGGAAGCCATGGTCTTGGGTGACAGTGAATGTTTGTCGTAGCCTTTCTGTGGAGAGAAGTCTCTTCAGGACCCAAGGTCTCTGGATCTGCGGTTCACTCGGCTTAGCTTCGCATGACATCTGGAGCCTCCAGGTGATCCTGGCGTCTGTCCTGTGGGGACGATTCTAGAACCCCGTGACTCTGAGTAGGATCCCTGTGACCTCTCCACAGCCAAGTTAGCACTACTGACTCCCACCAGTGTGTAGATTTTTCTCCCTTACCAGGCTAAGGAAGGAAGACTTCTCAGTCCCCTGCAGTGAGTTACGCTGACAGGTGAGCTTGCTTCCGACAGAGGAGACACAGCCTTTATTTATTTTCCTGGCTAATAATTTTTACTTATTTATTTATTTATTTTATTCATTTATTTATTTATTGTTAATTGAGTTTCAAAGTGGCAGTAGCAGGCTCCCTCGTGGCATTACCCCACTCTCTCTTCTTCCTATCTCCACTCAGTCTAGTCTAACCCAGAGGTCCCCTTTCCTCACAGGTATAGCACGTATTCTGCTATCCTTCTCCCCTCCCCTCCAAGCCTCACTTTGCTCCTTCTCACAGGCTGCTTTCTGGGTTCCTGGCCAACACACACGCACCCCACATAGACATACAAATTAGAAGTCAAGGTTCTACCTGTTAGAAACAACACTGGGTGCTCGTCTTCCTAAACGGGGGTCATCTCGCTGGATATCTTCCAATTCCATCTATTTTCATAGTGTTCTTTAAGCTTCTCCTGGAGGTGACTACCTGAAGGCTGTATTCCAGATGGACCAGATTTTAAAAGGCAAGATGTACCTCATGCTGAGACCCAGAGAAATGGTGTGGATGTGACCCACAGGTCTATTCGTAGGATCTTGTGGATGACCTGGTTATTTTTAACTCTCAATTTGACATAGCCTACAGTCATCTGAGAGAAGCTTCCATTGAAGTGCTGCCTTTACCTGTGTGACCTGTGGCCATGTCTGCGAGAGACTGTCTTGACTGACGTTGATGTAGAAGGGCCCAGCCCTTCTGTAGAAGGCATCGCCATCCCTAGGCTTGTGGCCCTGTACTCTTAAGAAACAGCTAAGCATGAGCCAGAGAGCAAGTCAGTAAGCAGACTTCCTCTGTGCTTTCTGCTTTAGGTTCCTGCCTTGAGATCCTGCTACAACTTCCCTCAATTTTGGACTGTGACTTGGAAGTGTAGGCCAAACCTTTCCCCCTTGCCTACATATTGAGAGAGAGCTATGTGTTCTCTGTCTCACTAGTACAGGTTTGAATCCTAGTGGGGGCATCAGGAACAAGGGTGGAACAGCACAGATACACATTTGATTAGATGTCAATGGCAGAAACCACAAAGAGAAGACAAGGAATGTTCCAGAGGATACAAGATGAGAGAGAAGTCCCCATCGGATCCTGGATTGGGTTCCCAGCTGGTATTTGATGGGATGGTGAGTACATTGGCTTGTGGATGGTATTCTGAAATCTGTAAAGGTCAGAGAAAGGATCTTCCCACCATCCACTGCCTGCCCAGAGGAAGACAACCAAGTCAAGTCTCCTCAATGCTGGGCAGGCTCCTCAGACCCAAGACAGGTCCAACCAGGTTCACTTGGCTCAGAACTCAAGAAAACCTTCACAGAATGCCATCTCATCCCCTGGACAACTTTGAACCAGCCCTGTGGCTGATCCGGTGGGAAAACAGATTAACTGGATGAGGGTTTTGAAAGCCCTTCATTTGTAAGGAAGGTCAAAAGAGAAACAGTCAAGGCCGTCAAGAACAAGGGCATCAGGCCCCATGTGAGGTTTCCCTTCTCTCCTTCCCTCTATCTCCTTCTCCCTCCCTCTTTCTTCCCCTTCCTTCCCCTTTCCCTTACCCCTTCCTTCTTCCTTGTTTCCATTTCTCTCTATTCTTTTTTTCCCATTTCTCTCTATTCTTAACCTTCCTCCTGACTTTCTACTTCCTCTTTTCTTCCTTCTCTTTCTTTTTCCTCCTCCTTTCCTCTCTTAACTTTCCTTCTTCCCTGCTTTCTTTCTTCCCTACCTCCTTCCTTATTCCTCCACTGCTCCTTCCCTTTCTCCTTCTCCTTTTCTTTTTCTCCTCCTCCTCTTCTTCTTCCTCTTCCTCCCCTCCCCCTTCTCCCCATTCTCCTCCCTCTTCTCCTCCTCCTTCTTTTTCTTGGAAGCCACACAGTAGAATAGAGAAATAACACACACAGACACCTCATTTAGGATTCAGACTCAATCCTTTATTTCTCTGAGCTCCAGTTTCTCATTCAGAGCTAACACACCCCAAAGAGGTTGGGTATACGAAGGAGCCCAGATTTAAAATCCTTTCCCTGTGTTCTGGAGCTCAGTGTCTGTCATTTCTTTATAACCAGCATGCTGCAAGCAGGAAGCCCATGCTAGGGGCCCACTTTCCAGGAAGCAGCCAGTGTTGCAGGCAAGGGTTGAGATAAACCTTCTGGGCAAGAGGCAGGACTGGGTTTTCCTGAGACTTTGGCTTTCCTTCCACAACATGAGCTTCTCCAGGAACTGTGCCTCTATCTGCAGAGCCTCAAATGGAGTAAAACCATGGGAACAGCGTGACTCTGAAGCTTCCTTCCGACTTCAGCAAATGGATTTCAGTTTGCGTTTGCAAATTCCTCTCTGGATTTAGACTTGGAAGTCACTTGGCACAGCCCTGCTCTTAGAATAGTTTTCAAAGAGAGAAAAATGCCTAAAGCAAAAATTCTCAATTCCACGGTGTCTTCCTTTGCTCGCTCTCCCCTGTCAGGAAAGAGCTGCACTTCCTGTGTCCCCTCCTCCCAGGGTCTCCAGCCTTCTCATTTAATGGGAAAAGCCCTACTTCCCACCACCCTTCCTTCTCTCGTCTCCATCCATCCTTTCCAGTACATGAAAGCAAGTGATTTCCCCAAAGGCATGAAGCCCAAGAAGAGAAGCTCATCTCCTGCTCTGCGCCTATGGCTATGGAACCAGCCCGGAAGGCAGAAGGGTGAGAGACTCTGCGTCCTCCTGGAGCTGAAGAAAGTTCTGGAAGGAGCCTCACACGCATGTGGCTGGTTCGGTGGAGATCTTGGGGACCTGTCAGGGGCCAGCCTTTGGACTCAGCAGGAGAAAACGCCTTTATCACACTCAGTGCAGATGTTAACTCCAATCAAAAAGGTCTTGGAAGACTTGGGCAGTAGCATGATGGGGCATGGGGCATATGCGGCGTCACCGCAATCTCTGTGCTTGTCAGCACGTAAAGGGAGGCACTACCCCATCACCATTTCATGCTCTCTCAGTCAGGGACATTTCCAGCCGGAAAAGGAAGAAGAAGATGCAGGAGGGGGTAGGAAAGAGGCTCTCCATGCCTCCAGCCCGTCCAGCTGACACCCGCAGAACTCACAGGATCCCTCTCTGCTCTGTAGGCCTCTAACCATGTCCCTAATTCTGACAAGGTCTTTTCTGCTCCACTCGCTCTGGTCAGCTTGCTTGGTTGCCATCTTAGCAGTACAGAGACTGAAGGGCTGAGCCTGAGCCCAAGAGTCTCCAGAAAGAGGTCTGGGCAGTTCTTCAGGCTACACAGAGAGTAACAGGTTGGCTCCTCCTACGCTCCCCGTCACAGCCAATACCCAGTGGATCACTGCGCATAACAGGTTCCTCTCTTCTTACATGCTCCATTCTTCTTCATCTTTCTTTGCCCCTTCCATGCCCCAGGTCAGAAAATAACCCAGATCTCAGGCCCCTCCTCTTCTCCATCTAACAGAAACTCCCCAATCCATCCCATTCTAGCCAACCCCCAGATACCTAGATCCCGGAGTGTTCTTATCTCTACAATTGAAGAAACAGTGTTCTCATAGAATCTGTATCAACCTCCCCTCAGACTTTAGATCCTCATCACCTGATGTGACGTCAGCGCCCTGTATGCAGGACCTGCATTGATCTGGGAATAACGAAGGGGGAGATAACAAGGTCTTCTCCTGCTTAGCACAGAAGGATGCTCTGTTGAAGTATTTGGGTCTGTGGTTGGTTGGTTCCCAAGGTGTGGAACAAGAAGCCAGACATATTCACCCATGGACCACTGAGCTCAGTTTCTGTGGCCAGAGGTATCACCTATCTGCAGTTTTCCAAACGTGACTATGCCAAACATGCATCTTCCTTCCCCTCTCTTTCTGGTCTCCTTCCTCCCTTTCTCCATTACCTTCTTCCTCCCTTCCTTCTTCTCTTTCCTCTTATCCTTCTTCCTTACCCCCTTCTGTTCTCTCTTCCCTCTTCCTTTCTCTCATTCCTTAGTTCCTCCCTCCATTCCTCCTCCTCCCCCTTTCCTCTCTTGTCCTTGAGTTGGAGTCTTTGGTGGTGTCAGCCCCAGCCTCTCTTCATCCCTTACCCTTACTCCTCCAGTGGTGCTTGCATTGAAGTACACTCAGTGATGTGGGACAGAAGCCCTGCTTGGACAGCCAGCCCAGGACACATCCCCTGGAGTCTGCTATATCCTTCTCAGTCTGCAGCACTAATTGGAAGGCCCTTGCTCAGGAAGGGTGGTACGAAAAAAGAGAGGATTCCATAAGGCCCGAGGGCCCTTCTGTTTCCACAGGACCTTGATCATAGACATGCATGCACATACATACCCACATTCACATGCATGCATGTATTGACTATCACACATGCGCATCTACTCACATATTGACATATATTCACATGCACATATATCCATACATACATATACACACACTCCCACATGTCCACACACATTTTATCACTCATGTACAGATACACACAGTCACATATACACAGGCACCTACCTATGCATGCATACATGTCTCTGAGATGAATTAACTGGGAAAGGAACTATCCAGGTGGGTGTTCCACATAAAAATTACATTTTGGCATTTGTCAACTTTTGTCCCTTTGGGAAATAGGCTGATACTTTGAGCTGGTTTCCTGTGATTTCTGAGCACTGCCTCAAAATAACCTTGTTCAATACCCACTGTGCTGCGAGTTGATGTAATTTACTTCTATGTTCAAGCCTCCAGTGCAAATCACATGGTAAGCCAGGGCCAAGCCTCAGAACCATCAGACTCATGAATCAGGTCAGGATACACTCAGCTGAGGGCAGGGATTGAAAGAGCATCTGTTCATATCCTGAGTTATGGTTTCCTGACACAGTTCCCAAGAGACAGTCTCACTCAAAGGAGTGTGGTGAGACCATCCCGGGATGAGCAAGAGGAGAATAAATGCTATATGGCAGGAAAGGAGTGTGTTCAAGGCTATATTCGGTTTCAAAATAGCAAAATAAATAAGAGGTAGAGATGCAAATATGTGTACATATATACACACATATATAAATATATGTATATATCTACATATACAAATCTATATCTACACGTATTAATATCTATATCTACTATATCTATCATCTAACTATAGCTAGATATCTAGATAGAGATAGATACAGACGATCTAGACATAGATATAAGGAGACAGAGATAATATAGATAATAGACAAGATAGAGATGATAAAAATATAGGTGATATAGACACAGATAAAGATATAAATACAGATACATAATCTTACTGAGTACTTCCCACCTCCCAGAGTCGCCCAAGGTATCTGTTTATTTTTTATGATACAATGGTTTGGCCCTCTGGTCTGTGGCAGTGGTGGTGGTAGATTGACTGAACACAGATGGTTATTGTGCGAAGCTAGTTCAGCTTAGCCAGTATCTGTTGGAGAAAATCTCATGGGATGCATTCCGACACAATCTACACAAGCATACTCGCTCGGTTGCTAGACCTATGACTTGAGGGCTGTTATACTATCCTAGGCAGGGACCACCCACCAACCGGTGCCAGCCTGCATCACCATCATGACACACAGAAGGAGGATCTGGGGATGCTGAGATTTGATTTGGTTCTGATGCTTTGCACTCCCATCATGCTTTGCGCCACCATCGATGCTTCTCCATTGATGCTATTTGCAAGCCGACTTGCTGAAGGCAAGACATTCCAAGTAAACAATCAAGGTGAATTTACAAACAAGCTTTGCCAGGGATTGAGCTTCATGGATCTGCCGGACTTCCGGTCTGCCTGCAAAACTTTAGTATCCTGCCAGAGGTGCGTAGGCACATGCTGTCTTTGCTGTTGGGATAATAAAATGTAGAGCTGTTTCCTCCTGGCCCCGTACAGAGTTTGGGTGACACAGGCCTGATCTTTCTTGTGTTTTCCTTCTTTGCCTTCAGACAGCAGCTGATGGCTGAGATCCCAGAGACAAATGCCCCCAAGGACGTGACACGGATCTGTCAAAGCAGCTGCTCATTTCACTGGCTTCTCTCTTGCCCCATCTCCCTTTTAACCTAAAGAGAGTCACAGCCTCTGACCAATGAGGCTTTGACCTTTCCCAGCAGGGAACTTTGCAATTGTTCTCTGTGGAACCAGAAAGATGGAAACTATCAAAATTCAGGAGTCTTTCTCTGAGTAGCAAAAGCACAAGGCAGACCCGTGCTGTATATAAGAGGTTGAACATGCTGTATATAAGGGGTTGAATGTGCTGTATATCAGAGGTTGAACATACCGGATATGTGAAATCAAGTTTGAAACACCTCAGCAAGTACTTGTGACCTAGAACTTTTCAGACACTTGTATTTTGAGGAGTGAAGATGAAGATACTTGTCTCACCCAGTGGAGAAGCCCTTTACTACTGTGGCAGATATTCAAGGGGGATTGCTGGGAGAAGTTCCCTCAGTTCTCAGGCCAGCCAGGACCCAGAGCTTCCCCATTTGAAGAGGAGACCTAATAAGGAGACATGGACACCTCGCCCAGCTCTGGGTCAGATCTGAGAACCCAACATCCAGGGCTGTGTTCTATCACACGTGCACGCTTCCAACCCAGGAGTTCACTTGGCCGGCCCAGGTGAGCACTTTGGGTTGTGGAAAGTAAACACGACTAAGGAAAAGGATGCTGGAATTAAAGGTGTGTTGCAGGCGGCATGAAAACCATAAAGCAAGGAACCAATGCTACTATGGCCAAGCCAGACAGGTGTTAGGAAGGGTCTTGGTGGGCTTTGATCATCCCTATTGGGCTTCCATTTCTGTCTGGGACTCTACATCAAATCCTTTAAAATATGTCTTATGGGAGGGACCTCTTCACATCATCCTTACCCCATGTAGTCCCTCTTCAGTGTCTGATCTAACCTGGAGGAGACAATTACCCATAACTCCTAGCACCAGCACTTTTCTTTTATAATATATGAGTCTTTAAAACATGATGACTTTAAACATGGAGTAACCCAGATGGGTGTCTGTTGGTGACTAGGGTTCTCCCAGTGCCATTAACACCCCCTCCCCCTACTCTGGAGCACAGCTGACTTGCCTTGGAGATGTTGTATGCTGTTGCCCTGGAGACGCTCCTCCGCCCCACCCCCACCCCCACTCCTTGGTTTTAAGCTTAATTCTGCAAAAACATGCAATTCAGCTGGCAGGAGCTTTCAGATTTAAATATAGAGATTAGATTAAATTGGCGTTGAAGTGGTGGTGTTTGATTCTAAAGAGCAAGAAATGAATAAACTCTGGGCATGTTAAAGAATATGTTGGGGAGCAAGGCCTGAGAGGGGACGCACTTCCTTCAATATTAAGTGCAGTTCAGTTTGTCTTTGGTGTTTCGGGTTTCCCTAGCATGCGTACTGAGACCCGTTTAGGGGAAGAATTGGTTTGGATAGACTTTCAAGCAAGGACACTGAGCTCAGCTTGAAAAATTGAGTTTTCTTTTCGGCTGCTATGTGGGAGCCCAGAAAACTAACCCTTCTGTCCTTGACTGTACCTCCTAACTTGGGGACAGCTTAGGACATGTTTTGGCCAATAACTCAAGCAGATCCCGATGCAGACCTCATAAGATCATAAACATTTCAGCAGACACCAGCCATCCCCAGGATGATGACGGTCGCATGGGGTCGTCTGTCCTCCAACCACAAGTCTGCAATTACCTGAATCAGACAATCAAATGTCAGCAGCCACTATGACATGCATTTGGTAGCCAAGCCTCAGATGACTGCCTCCTTGCTGACTGCAACCCCAATGGGGAGATCACAGAAAAGACGCGAACAAATCATTCTGAAGACTTTGAGTTTTAGGGTGTCTTCTTCTATATCCGGGACTGACTGCTTTGTGGTCCACAAATAAAAGCTTACATCATCTTTTCTGGCTGTAAGTAGTTGAAGGGAGCTCTTAGTTTGAATTTTTATTTGGGACACAGAGTGATTTCCAGGTCAGTGGGGAGCTGTTCCATTGGTGGATCTGTCCATCCTCCTAGTGCTGCCCCCTCTGGTCTCTCCCAGCATTGCAGGGGCCAAAGGGCTCAGGCTGGGAGATCAGACCAGGTTTGGTTTTTCTGGACATGGCAATGGGCTGTGGGTCAGGTTCAAGACCTCAGTGTTCCTTAATGAACAAGCCAGGTGTTTTATGTCTAGATCATGGTCCCTCGATTGATCTTGTCAATGATGCTTTGGAAAGGACATGGTAATATGTACAAGCCATTTATTAGGGACTTAGGCCAATGCTATAGCTGTGGTCACAGGTTTCGAGAAGAAAGAAAGCTGGCTGGGAACAGTTGGAGATGTGGTTACTTCTTCTAATTCTAGAGGTATCGGGGTGACCCTTGGTTATAAAGCACCTGCAGAAAGCGATCCTGAGCCTCACCCGTGGAGTTGCACTATCTTCTGTCAGTTACTCAGCTCCAAGTGACAGCCATTTTTTATAAGGTATTGATGGTGACATGTTCTACATGGGAAAACCCCTGTGCTCAGACCTGGGAGCATACTGAGATGATACATATCCCAACACCTGGAAGACATAGTTACCATGACAACAACAGTCATCTTCCCTTCATGAGGCGGTTTCCCTGCATGGGCCTGGGTGGCATCGCAGGATGATTCAAGTCCCATGGTTCAGTTGCCTCCTCTGAGGCTTAAATTAAACATAATGCACGAAGCCTTCCTTTCTACACCAGGCTCTGTCTCCTCCTATGGAAATGAGGCACTTCAGAACAAGAACGCAGGCAGTGAGCCTGCCCTTGGAGTCTCACAGAAGCACCCAAAAGCTCAGAAGGATGCTTTGGCTCTTGTACTAGTGAACTTCACACTTGTGGAGGATGCCCAGGGCAACAGGACTTGCCCATCTGTAATCTCATCCAATCACTCAGCAGCCCTTCAAGGCAGATGGTGCCCTCCTGCCTACAGATGATAACACAGGGACTCTGAAGGAGCAGAGACCTTCGGAGGTCAAGAGCAGAAACAAAGGATCCAGGTTTCAACCCCAGTAAATGGAGAAGAAGCCCTCATTAGCATCAGGCTGTTGTTGGAAATTAATTCAGAACATAGTGCCTTTCCTTTAAAAAAAAGAGCCTGCTCCTTTGACATCCCTCTCAGAGCATCACAGAGCTGTCGCTAACAGACAGCACATCCCATTGGCACAGCTCTTGGCAAACAACCAATCACGGATGTATGGAGTTTTCAGAATCCAAAAAGGCATCTCAAAATGATTCGGTAAAGCGCATTTTTGAAGATCTAGTGTGCTTTATGAGGGTGAATGCGTTGAGTTAATGTTCGGGGACAGCCACCTACCATCTGCCATGGGAGAGCCCGTGCCAGCCAATAGGCTGACATGACTGTCGGTGACATGCAAGGAAGCAGCTCAGAAAAATCCTACAGTTACATCTAAGCACTGTGCATTTCCTCATTGGTCCCAGGGATGCTTAGATTTGCTTCTCACAACTTCCTGGGGGAGTCCTGGGAGGGCCCAGACACTTTGGAGCATGCTTGGCTCACACAGGGCACTTCTACTTTCCAGTTATATTTATAAGAGTGAGATATTATTAGTGAATAGCAGAACAGCCAGCCCTAATTACTGCTCGGATGAGTGGTTTGCCTTTGTCATTATGGCAGAAGTAGCCAACTGCTAATTCTATGATTAATTACAAAAAGCCCCCTCTTGCACTGGCACCTGCTACTCAGGCTACCTGGGATGAGTGTCTATGATCCCCCATCTCAGTCTCTAAGAACAGAGCCCCTGCTGCCTGTTTGCAGTTGCAGTGATGGGATTACACAGTAAGGGAAATGAGCCTCCTGACCCAGTAGAATCACCCAGCACCTTGCTCATACCTTGCCCAGAGCCTGGGGACTGTTTCCTACCCAGCAAGGTAGAAGGCATGCTTGCATTTAGGTTTCATACTTTGATTTTACTTCTCCATATTGAGTCAGTGTTGAGTGCAGGGGCAGGGGCTTTGTGTTGAGGGAATATGGAGAACCAGAGGAAATGCTGGTCTCATGGTGGGGAGGTGAGGGTGGGCAAAGTAACAGTTCTTCACTGGGCATCAGCAAAGCCCAATGGTAGGCATGTGGAATATACCTCTCTGAGTTCATTTGTTACTCTTTTGACCCTCTCTGCTCCTGGGGTAGTGTCCAACTCTCCCTTCCCTGAAGCTGGGCTGGCCTCAGTGACTTCGTGCATCAGCAAGATGTGGAGGAAGAAACCTGCTAAGCATTCTGAGGCTAGTCAACTCCAACCCACATGCCTGAGTCCCTTGGCTTGCTCCTAGAGAGTCCAGCAATGAGCCCCCAGCTGAACACTCCAGCACTCCCCAGCCGAGCTGCCAGCCAGCAATGATGCGGATGCCTTTGGTGGCAGTCCAGGGGATTTTCAACTGCCTGCAGCCCAAAGAAGTTGATTGCATTTTGTGGGAGCTTGGCAGGGGGTGGAATCTCTTTCCAAACAGTCTTAGGGACAGCTGGAGGCCACCCAGAGTGAGGGCTTCAATGAGCTTCCAGCCAGTCTGAGGGGTTGAGTGCTTTGGTTTGATCTCATGCAGGTGAGCCCCTCTCTCTGCCTCTCACCTGTTTCTCACTGACAGAGAAGAGGTGCATCTGCGAAGGACATTGTGGAGAGGGATCAGGTGTGATAGTTGGCAGAGATGAGGACATTCTGGTGATAGCCTTGATGTTCCAGACATGAAAGATGAGGGTGAGTGGAGACCCTCAGTCTGCGCTCTTGGTGGACAGACAGGATAGGCTTCTTAGCCTGGAAGTGGGAGACACTGACCTAACAAGACTCAGCTCAGCCTGGTCATTCCCCATCTCCTTCTAATGCTGGACATGGTGTTTTCAAAACAGGGTTGATTGTAAGATGCTTCCAGTACTAGTAAGGATTCCCAGACACACACCACCTGGCAGATGGAGCTGCTGTCAGGTTCTCGCCATGCCTTGCCAATGAGCCAGAATGACTTACAAGCTCCGCTTTGGGTTCTCTTGGGCTTTGTACTTCCCAGAGCCTCCCGAGGCTGCAGCCAGAACTGCCTCTTGAGTAGCCAGACGACCACCAAGAGTGACCTGCAGTACCCACGTGTTTTTCAGGCTGCTGTTCAGGTATGAGGCACTTCAGAGCCGTGCCAAGCAGAAGATAGAGGAGGTGAACCTTCAACCAAGTCGTGGTCTACACCACTGGGATGAACGTAACACTTTTGTCACTTGATATGAAGCTTTATGAAGAGCCCTTTGCATCAGGCCATTGTTACCCAGAAGCCTTCAGGCTGAAGATGGAAGATCTGGAGAGACGTGACATCTGGCTTTCACTACATGGACTCCTGGGGTGGGCCAGAAGACTGGCGAGTCTGAGGGAGATACAGAGCTTATTGGAAGGCAACGTTATCTCTAGAAGGTAGCCTTGCAGAGCTCTGTCCGTAAACGACAAGAGAGGGGTCCCCTCCTAGATCCCTCACCTCCATCTTCACTAGACCCTCCACTCCTTTGTCAGCCAGCACTGGGTCACTCTGACTGTCAGCTCTGCCCCCACATGGGCTGTTTTTTTGTCTTAGGCAATAGTTGGTAGGCTCTCCCAACTTCCATGAGTTTTCCTACTCAGGAAAGAATGTTTTGGATTTTGACCTGGCCCTCCAGACTGCTCCCCTTCCAGAACAGTAATCCTGGTTCAGCTGATCACAAGAGAATCTATATGGCCCAAACCTAGCCCTGTACAGTAGGGCTCTGCCCATCAGCTTTCTCACCATAAGAAAAAAAGGCATGAGCTGTGTGCCCCACCCTGAGAGCTAGATCCTCACCCCATACCACTACTCATTGAGTTCTGGGACAGGAAGAACTCCATCCAGTAACCAAGCTATCCAAGTGCTATAGGGACAAGGGAGGTTTCAGTGACCAGCCTTGCACCAAGAGATGGAGTCCCATCTATTAGCCACTGCAGACAACCCCACCAGCTAAGAGCTCAAAGGGTCATTTTCTCCCAGGTGTCAAGCAGGGAAACTATAGTTGTACAGTCTCCACCCAGAAAAACAACACCAAACAAACAAACAAATCAAGACATGGCAGATATACAGTCTCAGGGGGGGAGGGCAACAAAGGGAGTGAAGAACAGAAAGGGGGAGAGAAGAAGGTGGGGGGAAGAGAGGGCCCCCTACCTGCCCAGACCTCGAGATAACAGATAACTGCCACTATAATTAAAGCACTTTGGATAATAACTGACTTTTACATTTGTCAAACACCACATGAAGTGGGTTTGAGTATTGTCATAAAATGTGGGAAAATAAAGGAACACCCAACTAACTGTTCATTAAACTCTAGAATATTCTAACACCCAGGTAAGTAATTTCAGGACACATAAAATCAACCATCAGATGAACAAACATTTCCTGTGTACAGAGGAAGAAAAGTGGGCAATTGAGTAAATTCAATCCAATAAGAGAGTTGCAACCAAGGAAGAGGCAAGAGGGAGCCCACGCCTGCTGATAAGGAGTTTTAATAATGTTGCCTACAGTTTGTTAAATGGTTGATACTGTGAGGGCTGGTGTGGAATATGTTGGATACTGCACACTGATCCAGTAAGCAGACCTGATACTGATCCTGGAAGCAGGACATAGGACCAAGGTCCTGACAGAATGGCTGAGTGAAGGTACAAAATGCCCCAGAGGTGGCAGCAGGGGCTGGTGTGTAAAAGACAGCAGTGCTTAGGAACAGCAGATGCCAGGTTCCAGGACTGAATCTAACAGCAGCTGTTAACACACGCCCACTTCACAGTCTTCTCTGCCTGGCAGCTCCACAGAGCACAGGACAAAGGCTAGCTGACAGCAAGTTCCTATGAGCTAAGTAACAGTCTGACTACAAAGCTAGACACAATGTGTGTGTACATATCACACCATGCACATGACACACACAGACCACACACATATCCAACAGACCCCACACCCAACACCATCCACATGGCATACACAGATCACACCAGTTCACACATCCAGACACGCAGTAACCCTTGGTGAGCCCCAGAGTGAGCATTCGTGTGGCTCAGCAGTGTACACAGGTAGGGTACACAAGCAGAGGTGGCCACAGAGAGAGTCCCTATGGGGACACATGCTCACTTGAATCTTCCCTCTGACTTTTAGAGCCCAGGGCTTCTCAACGTACATCTGGATCACAGAAGAAGAAGGAAAAGCCAAGCCAAGCTTCAGCTCCAATCCCTCTGAAGGGGTACAAAAGAACAATATGCTTGAGGCTCTCGCTGGGGAGGTATCTCGGCAGTTTTGGGTTAAACTTCCGCGAAGCCTGGTATCAGCATGCAAGCTGGTCTAGTTCCTCCTACACATTCTGCCCCTTGGAAGGAAACCCTTCTCCAGAGTCAAGCCAGCACCCAAGTGTCACTGTGAAGCCTCAGGATCAAGCAGGAGGCACCCATTGTATTCCAGGTTTCCATGGCCACCTGAAGAGGTGGCACCACAATTTCTATTAAGCACACAAAAGCCCCGGACCTAAAGTCAGACGATTGAGCTAAATCCTCAAAGCTGTGAGGCCGAACCATATGATCTTGCCAACTATTCAACTATTTTTGGACCTACCCAAATAACAACTTCACGCGGTTCAAGCCAGCAAGAAGGGAAAGAGCCAAGATTCAGGCTTGGATTTCTTTCTGAATATTGAATTTAACTCTTAATGAGTATACAATTAATGTTCCTACAGTCGTGATCATTAATCCCACTTTCAGCCCCTTCTTCTTCCAGACCTACATTTGCTGGAGTATTGCTAAGTCCCTCAGGTGCAGACTGAGGAATGTGCAGACTCTGAGTTGACAGATAAGCCAGCACAGCTCTTGGGACCACCTTTTGTTGTGGTAGGAATGGGCAAAGGGATGGGAGACCCCAGTTCCCAACAGTTGTGATTTCTCATGATTTAGACACCTTGTCTCTTTCATATTTATCATATGCTATGAGTCAATATATGTCATTGCCACTTCTCTGAGTGTACAACTGGAGCCAAGATTACACACTGAGGAAAGGAACAGGAGTTGGTGATACATGTCAGTTTTCAAGTCTGTGTTCTTGACCTCCATGTCACAGGATACTGTCAACTTCTCAACACACTGTCTGGGCTCTGTGATTGACACACCACGGAGAAGGGAGTGACCATTCTTCACCAGTCGTAGCTCTGGGAGGCTCTCCGGGCCCTAGGCATGCCCTTGACACTAGCCTGTCCTGCTCCCAGGTCCAAGTTCCAGAAGCATCTATTATGTATGTTCACCTTACTCTACATTCCCCAAACATGGCCCTGCTTCCAAAAGACTCCATGGCAAGTACTTCCTACAGTCAGCACTGATCTTATCACATCTCAGGAATGACGCACAGCAAAGCCAGTCCCATCCCAACATCTCAATACAGAGAAGAGATACTCCCAAACTTGACAAGCGACTTTGAATGTAATACCCGGGACTACCATGATAATTGTTTGTTTGTGGCACCTTGTGAGATGACATCTGCAGCCCAGGCAGATGCAAACACTCTAGGTGCATGCTATGAGGTTCCCGCAGGTTGTTTATAAATGATTCACAAGAGGCAGGCCCTTAAACTGAAGAGGCAGATGAGAAGAAATCCCGGCAACTTTCCCACCCCAAACTCTGCAGTTTCAGGGAAGATGGGTAGGGTTCTTTACCAGGATTATATGAAGACAGCTCCCTTTACGAGTCTTATCAACATTGAACCAAGCCCCCTGGATATATACTGGCAATGTGTGGTTCTCTCATCTTAAGAAGCTGTTGGACAGCTATAAAGTGATAATACAGCACATTTGCCATCACTATTGCCTTCATGATCAACATCACCCTTATCACCGTAACCATCAGTATCCTGTCTTCACTGACCTCATCATCACCACCACCATCAACATCATCATCACCATCATCATCCTCATCACCACCCCATCAGCATCACCAATACTGTCATTGTGATAACTATAACCACCATCACCCTCACCTCCACCATCATCAATACTGTCAACATTGGACCACCACAGTCATCAATACCAGTCCTGTCATTATCAAAACCATTATCACCAGCATCAATACCACCAGCATCACCACCATTGACCTGCAGGGGTGACATAGCTCCTCAATTAATATTTGCTGAAAGAAAGAAAGGACATCCCAATCATTACCTCAGACAGGAGACACCTTTTCTGTTGGAAATAATCCCTCAGCTGTGTCAGGATGCGTCAACCAATATAGTGTGAGGGAGATAAGGTGTCTGTTGTGGCTTTCTTTATATAGGTCTACAGAGAAGCCTCCTCCAGTCACACAGCAGGACCCAGTCTGCCTTCACTGGCTCAGTAGGGAATACCACACTGTTCCTGGACACAAACATTCTTTTGTTCCCCTCAGTACCCCAGGATGTGACAGAGTTAGACAGTTTATCAAAATAACAAAGAAAGAGATGCATATAGCCTTCAGGATGCTGAGGCAGAAGATTATGGGTTCAAGGCTTCCCCAGCTACAAGAACTATCTCAAGAAAGAAAAAGAATTGAAGGAGCTTGCAACCCTATAAAAACAACAATGCCAAGCAACCAGAGCTTCCAGGGACTAAACCACTACCCAAAGACTATACATGGACTGACCCAGAGTTTCAACTGCATATGCAGCAGAGAACAGCCTTGTTGGGGCACCAGGGGAAGGGGAAGCCCTTAGTCATGCCAAGGTTGGACCCCCAGTGAGGGGAATATGGAGGGGTAATAAGGGGGATGTATAGGGAGAATACTCATATGGGGGAGGGGGAGGGGAGGGAATGGAGGCTTATGGACAGGAACTGGGAAGGGGAATAACGTTTGAAATGTAAATAAATATATCTAATAAAAAATTAAAAAAAAGAAAAGACAGTCATGCAAATATTCTCTCTTTATGGTTCTTTACTGGGAACATGCTATAGAAGGAGGCACAGGCATAAAAGATGGAGGGATCCAAAGGGAAGTGGCTAAAAGAGCAGTGTGGACACCCCTTCCTTAGGACCTGAGGAGCTAAGGGATTCTCCTATGAGTTCTTCTGGAAGATTTTGAGACACACTGGAGAGGGCCAGGCTAGCCCATGGCAGCATTTGTGCTATGGAGATCCTATGCTCCCACACAGCTTTCTTCTAGTGTCCCTGTGCAACCTGTCTCACTCAGCCTTATACCTGAGGATAGGAGACCTGTCTTTTAGAGAAGAGGAGTCTGGACACAGTTTGACTACAATTTCTAGGTGATACTGATGACAAAATACCTTGACTTCACCAAGCATATGGCCTCAATCCTACATGGAAGATTCCAGAAAGTCATCCCTTGGTCATTGTACAATTTGCCAAAAACTCAGTAAGAGATAAAGGCAGAGGCTCCAAGGGAACTCACCAAGGGACCAGAACACCAAGAAACTACCAAGAGCACCCACATGAGGGCACTAGGAGCCACTCACAGGTGCTGGGATGACCACAAGGAAGGACTTACCCTATTGGGTAGATGGGAGTCCATAGGGCACACTACCATCCTCATGAGATACATAGGCAGCTTCATTCGCATGCAGTGAAAGTCACAGTGAAATTCCAAAGTCTCCAGGAGGCCAGGGCCAGTCCAGTGGTGATGATTATCTTGCAGAGGGCTCTCAATACCTCCTCTGTTCAATGGAGTGGAGAGAACAAGCTTTGCTGAGAGCCAGGAACATGGGGCAGAACCCCTCCCTGACAGAAAGCATATGTCTATGAAGCCAGAAGAAACAAATGCTAAGTGAGCCTCTAATGAACAGCAATGATATAAGGGTGAGTTCCACAACCCCACCTTCTCCATCCTGCAAGACACAGAACAAAGGACCTTTCAGTAGTAGGTGAAAAATGCTCAAAGCCCAGCCATCTCAGAACACAAGGAACAATGGAGACATAGCTCCTGGGATAGAGAAAAGGCATGACAGCAAGAAAGGGTGTTGCTGCCACTGCAATACCTGATTTACTGAAGAGGAGGACAGGGACAGGCAGCCTGCAGGACAGGCTGGCTGCCAGCCCAGTAGCTCACCCTGTAGATAGATCTCCTCAGCGTTGGAGGCATAGCCCTGAGCAAAGGGGGCTGCATGAGAAGCTTTGGCAATACCAGACAAGAGCAGTGGTCAACACCCCTAGACAGGACAACCCCAGGAGGAGGGAGGAAGATACCAAAAGCCTGGACAGGCTTATCATAAAGGGAGATGAGAGCTTCACATCTCAGGAGGAGAGTTGTCTTAGTCTTAGGGTTTCTGTTGCTGTAAAGAGACACCATGACCACAGCAACTCTTATAAAAGAAAACATTTAATTAGGGCTGGCTTACAGGTTCAGAGGTTTAGTCCATTATCATCGTGATGGGAAGCATGGCACATGTAGGTACACATGGTGCTGGAGAAGGAGATGAGAGTTCTACACCTACCTGGATCTATAGGCATCAGGAAGAGATAGTGGCACTGGGTTGAGCTTCTGAACTCTCAAAGCCCACCCCCAGTGACACACCTACTCCATCAAGGCCACACCTACTCCAATAAGGCCACACCCACTTTAACAAGGCTACATGTCCTAATCCTTTCAAATAACGCCACTCCCTAGGAGCCTATAGGGGCCATTTTTTATTCAAACCACCACAGGAGGGGAGCAGAGATCCTCCAGCAAGAAGTAGCAACTGAGAAGATCACAACTCAGATTTTAACTCAAATAGAGTCTGCCTTTCCCTCCAATAGGGTAACAACCATGACAGTTATGTCCTATTGAAAGATTTACACCAGAGGCCATAGAACCAGGCACCTGGCACCTGCCCATGAGAGTTTGAGTTGCCAGCAAATTTTCTGCTGAGTTCTATTAGAACAATCCAGGGTAGAAGGAGTCCCAAAGGTTGTCTACTGACCTCCACAAATGCCCATGGCATGTATGTGTACAACACACACACACACACACACACACACACACACACACACACACACACACACACAAATACAAAAAATTTAAGTGAAACTTTTGAATAGAAAGCTCACCAAAGAAGTTACATGTATGGTTCATAAATATAGCCAATGTTTTTAGACACCAAAAAAAACAAAAAACAAAAAGCAAACATAAAACAAACAAACCCAAAACAAACAAACAAATAAAAACCTCATGACATGCACCTTAGACTTCTCACAAAGGTAAACAAAGGCAGGAAACAACTTTGCTTCATAAAATGAATGGGGGCAGACAAGTTTTAAAAATAGTTGGACCATTTTCCGAGAAATTAAGTAAACACTTTACCCGGCCCAGTGGTTTCCAAGAGAAATGAAAGTCTGCCCCCAACAAGGTTCCTTCAAGGTGCTGACAGCATTATTCTCAAGTCGTACATCAAAACAATTCAGGTGTGAGTTTATAAAGGGATGGGAAAAGACATACACAGCCCAATCAATGGAATACTACTGGGCTGTGAAAAGAGAGCGCTATGTGTGTTACTGATTTCTAATGCCTAATATCCACTATATTATTGAAAGTGGAAGAAGCAGGATTCCAGAGGCTGCATATTATGACTCCACCTGCCTCTCTGGAAAGGGTTAAACTGTAGACATGAGATAGATCAGTAGTTGCCCCAGGCTGGGCATAGACTAGGCTGCCTGACACTCAGGGCCTTGAGGTAATGACTATTCGGTTGCTTGATTATTCTGTGGTCATGTGACCCATATATGGTTGCCCGAATCTACAGAACTGTGGGCCTTTGGGGAATGAATGAACCTCCATGAGCCACCTTACTTAGCCACTCAAGGGCTGGGGTGTTACTTGTTTAAGACCGAGGTTCCTGCTTCACATTCACATAGCCAGCATTCAAAAGGGCAAAACTAAGGGATGGTTAGCCCCTCCTGAGCTCTTGGGTACCTTCTGTACTCTCAGCATCTCTGCAGCTTACCACCTCTCCGTGGGGACTGGATAGCCTGTCTTCTGAGGCTGGGCAGCCCTGTGCACACCCAGACCCTTCTCAAAGTGGTCCCTGTGATGCTGTACTGCAAGGCTCTGCATGTTCTTCCTACAGGAACCCTGAGAATTTCACCAACAGAATGGGTGACAAGCAGAAGATTTAATCCAGAGGCTAGACACTGAGATTTCAGAGACAGCAGGAGGACTACTTCTGAGGCTGGGTAGAAGGAACCCTACCAGCCTATGCCCTGCCTTTGTGGCCTAGCTGACCTTCAGCTGGATCATGCATCGCCCTGATTTCTGCTGTTTCTGCACATGGCCCCCTCTCTGTAGACTTGTCTGTCTCTGAATTCCAATCCTTTCTTTTTATTTCCTGGCCTTGATACTGGAACCTACTCCAGTGTAAATATAAACTCCCAAGCTAACCTCACCTGCAGTGACATAGTCTCCAAACCAGACCGTACCTGGGGATCAGGGTTAGAACTCCAGCATATAAATCAGGGGGAGGCGAGGTAACCCATAATAATGACTGTGCCCAAAACAAGGCTAAAAACCCCTGGGTTTGTGAAGAAATAAAGATAGCAAGATGCCTTTACAAATTGTTGACACAGTGTGCCTGAAGACTTTCTTATGTCATTAGGCCAGAAGTCACAACTCCATAGTCACAGCTCCCGTACAAAGCTGTGCTAATATAACACCCAAAGGGAGTAAAGATGGGTACCATATCAGACACGCACATGTCCAGACTCAGCAAACCTTGTTTGACTGTCTGTTTATAAAACATAAACAAAGCAGGTCTACCAGAAAACTGCCACCAATTAATGACAGCCTAAGGCCTCCACCATGCTTAGCTAAGCTTGGCAACTTGGCCCAGCACTTGGAAATCAGGCCCTAGGGGTCCAGAGTGCAGTGGGGTGGGGTTGCAAGGTCCTGCCAAGGCTGCCTTCCTGGCACAGCCCAAAGGACAGCCTTGGGGGCAGCTGTACTAACCCCAGCCTATGGAAGACTGCTCCCTTGGTTTTAATTGAATGTTTTTGAATTTTGTACATGAGCCCAGAGGCAAAGTGCTCTCAGAGGGCACAGTTTAGCAAATTGGAGAAAAAATAAAATAAAGAAAATGAAAGGGTTTTTCATCCTCTCTCTCTTCTTATTACACTTTCTGCCTAAGCAAGGATAATGGCAGACTACATTGGGGTAGACCAGGGACCCAGTACTGGATGGATGGACAAATAAGTGTATGTGTTTGTGGGTGGATGGATGGGTAGATGAGTGGTTAGATAAGAGGATGGATAGATATATTAGTGAATCTATAATGAGTATATGAATATATGGGTGAACGGGTAGGTGTATTCATGGATTGATGGAAGGATAAATAAGTAGGCAGGTATATGGATGAATGTATAGGTGGATGGATGGGTGGGTGGACAGGTGGATGGATAGATGGGTATACAGATTTGTAGGTGAGTAGATAGGTATGTGTATGTGTGTATGTATGTATATATGTATTGATCAATGGATGAATAGGTGGGTGACCAGATGGTTATATAAATGGGTATATAGATTTGTAGGTGAGTAGATAGGTGTGTGTATGTATGTATGTATGTATGTATGTATGTATGTATGTATTGATCGATGGATGAATAGGTGGGTGACCAGATGGTTATATAGATCTGTGGATGAGAGTATAGGTGTATGTATGTATGTATGTATGTATGTATGTATGTAGGAATGTATGTATGAATAAGCACATGCACAAATGAGTATATAGATTTGTAGGTGAGTGGGTAGGTATATGAATGAGTGGATAGATCGATGGATGGATAGATGGGTGGATAAATAGATGGATGGGTGGATGGGTGGGTGGATAGATGGGTGAATAGCTGGGTGCCCAGATTGGTATAGCAATTTGTAGGTGAATGTATATGTGTATGTATGTATGTATGTATGTATGTATGTATGTATGTACAGGTGTATGCCAGTTTGGCATATAGATTTGTAGGTGAATGGATAAGTGTATGAATGAGTGTGTGGATGGATGGATGAGCATGTGAATGTGTGGGTATCTGTATGTATGGATAAGTGCATGAGTAGGTATATGGATGAGCATGTGGATAGCTATATGGTAGAGTGGGTGGAACCATGAGGGGGTAGATGGGTGTATGAGTGGGTGGTGAGAGAATGGCTGACTGGGTAAGTAGATGGCTCATGGTGCTGGCTCTTTGGTGTAAATGTGTAATAGATAGGAAGCAAGGATGAGTAGGAAGGAGACTTCTCCTCCTTGCTGGGTTATAACCTAAAACTGTGAACCAAAATAAGCTCGTTTCTTCCTTAAGTTACTTTATCATGGCACCTTATTAGAGCAACAAGAAATGTAATCAAGCCAGAGAATCAGGAAGAGGAGGGGGCTTAGGGCTGTCCTGAGCAGCCTTCTCCAAGTCCTCAGGCTAGAGAATTTATGAGCTCCAGGCTTTCTGCCTAAGAGAGGAATCCCTAGGGGCTGAGACCACATTTTCAGGAAGGGAGTGTTCTCCTGAAATGAGTTTCCCATACCCCTGATGGTACATCTCTATTACAAGAAGAATGATATGCTTCTGATTTATCCAGGACCACAGCCATGGGTAAGGTGGGGACCTGTGCTCAGGGCCAAGTCACCGTGTTCTCACAGAAATGGAAATATGGCTGTTTCTAGAAGGGCTTTGCTTAAGGCAGTGGTTCTCAACCTGTGGGTCATGACCCCTATGAAAGTCACGAATCAGATATCCTGCATATCAGGTATTTGCACCACAATTCATAACAGTAGCAAAATACAGTTATGAAGTAGCAACAAAAATAATTTTATGGTTGGGGTCACCACAACATGAGGAACTATATTGAAGGGTCACAGCATTCAGAATGTTAAGAACCAATGACCTACAGAATTGTTGGAATGAGCTGTTTGTGGCTTGTGCTTTGAAAGAATAAGAAAGAGGAATCTGGTCTTGACACTTTGAGCCTCTGGGTCTTTATTTGTGCTGTGACTGTGTACCATATAATGTGTATCTCTTACATCTTATGCACTTAGGCATGTCTGTTCTGTTCCAGGCCTTGGAACTAGCATGTGCTTTTGTCCAAGGAAATGACACCATATGAATGTTTGACCAGGTCAGGTCTATGGGAAAGAAGCTTGAGTCCTCAGCCCTAAGGATACTGGACCTGTGACATGTGACTCCATTGTTCTTGTGGACCTAGGAATTCAAGATACTTATTAGCTTCTTTCTATGCACCAGGAGCTCATGATGAAACACATTATAGGCCTTCACTGCAGCCCTGTCAAGAGCCCACGCTGTTTTCGTTACTGTAAATGAAGCAAAAACAAAGAAGAGGGGTAAAAGCAGGTAGATGCTGGTGGGAAATCTTTCAGCATATCACACCTCAATTTTCTCCAAATTGATGCATTAAGTCTCTGAAGGCAGGCTCATTAAGACTCAAGAAAGTCCTGGGAAGATGTCTCAGTAGTTAAGAGTGTTGGCTCATCTTCTAGGGGGCCTGAGCTTAATTCCCACCATCATCCACATGGCAGCTTATAGTTAGTTTGTAACTCTAATCCTAGGAGATCTGATGCCTTCTCCTGGTTTCTGTGGACACCAGGCACATGTGTGGTACACAGACATGTGTGCAGGTGAACCTCTCATGCACATAAAATTTTAAACTTAAATACAATTTTTTACATAAAAATTAAGACTCAAGAAGTTAACAACTAACAAATCTCAAGAAGTCCCTGAAACTGACCTGATTCACAAGACTCCTCCTTCCGTAAGGTTATGTAAGTAGTAAGAGCTGCTGTAGAAAGGAGAGTTCCCTACCTGTTGAGGTACCTCTGAACCCTATAGAGAATTCCAGGTTTTCAGGTTTCACGAGTTGTGATGTGGGTCAATGTGGACTTTTCAATAACTACATGTGAGCCATCAATGCTCCTGTAAGTAACTCCTCAATAAACTCCTATAAGTAACCACAGTAGATTCATTCATTTGCTAAGCCAGACTTTGGGGAATCATTTGGTCTGTGGTTGTCTCCCTATCTGGGGTGGGTAGACATACAAGTCTTATTTCTCCAGCTCTACTGGGACTGCTCAGGTGTGTCTAGGTTTGGGAAATTTTCATTTATCATATATGGGGCACTGTACTCTGGAAGTGGAAATGAATGACTTCAGGGTAGGAAGGATGGAGCAAGTGTATCTCGACCCGGAACATACACCCTTTCATCCATTCACCTCAGCAATGTTTGGATGTCAATATTCACAGAATATATGTCTACAGTGACCATATGGTCACCCCAGGAATTGAAGAATGGACAACCAAACACTGTTCAGCAGAGACATGGAGCCCAGGTCCATGCTCCAAGGTAGATGAACCTTGAATCATTGTGCTAATGTTTGTCTGGGTTATCTTCATAAGACCTCCACAAGATCAAGAGAGTTAACAATTCCCGTGTGGAGTAGGGGGAGGGCGTCCTATTGCTCCACCTCTAACTGTTGATGGATGCTAGAAGAGAGCAAGTCACACTTTTTGGGGGGGCTGGAGACAACCCTTGATAGGTTGTTCAAACCCCAGTAGACACTGCATACTTGTGTATATGAGCAGTACTAACGGGACTTAGTGAGTCATTTAGAAATAACATGTGGAAATTGAGAGATAGGAGATATGTTGGTGGGGGAAGATAGAAAGAGGGAAGAGGAAAGACGTATGATCAACATTCATTGTTTATATGTGTGGACGTTTTAAAACTAAAGGGGAAAAAGGAGCTAAACAGGGATTAGATCAGCATTTTCCACCTTTCTGGAAGTCAGAGCAAGATTGATGAGGACGAGTTGCCAATGAGGCTGGGACTTCTTTCAGGATGATAGAATTTTCTAGAACTAGGCAGTGATCACTGTTGCACAGCCTTGAATATACAATGCTTCACTAGTTGCAAATGCTCTCAAGGTATCTTTGCCACAATAAAAGCAACCAGTAACAAAGTATCAGTTTTGTGCTGACATTTCTTTTTCTGTGTCATTGAATTAAATTTTATTATTTTTTAAATTAGCATGTAAAACAACAGAATTCCTTAGGGTACTTCACACACACTTAGTTTGGGTTGAGCCTCACTCTCCTATGCTCCCCGCCCTGCTTATCTATCCTTTCCCACTGCAACCTGTACCCAATTGTAGCCTTCCACCCTACTGTTACCCACCCTACTTATAGATAAAATGAGTTCTACTACTTAACCCCTACAATCCTGTGCCCTCAGGCATTCCTTCCCCTCTAGTAGACCCTGTCTAGTTTCTTGACCTCTATCTACATAGTGTTTTTAATGGACCCTATGTGCTCTCCTATTATCCCCATGGCAACATCAGGGCTTACCCTGCTTTTTAAAAGACTATATCTTATACAGAAAGAATAAGTGAGGACTTCTATACAGTGGGGGGTGTGTGAAAATAACAGAAATCCACATCAACAGACATATACACAGTATGGCAGAGGTGAGGACATCAGGCTAAGGGACAGGTCAGGTCCTTGTGAGTCCATCTCTGCCCTGAACTATGAACTGTTAAGGGCATAATTCCTGGACCCCTGTGTGTATTTCCTTACCTATTGCCAGCAATCAGCTTCCTTCTCTAATGTTACTTCTGAGCAAAGAGAGCATCAGCAAATGTGAGCCGAGATGTGGTGGCTGATTTTGTATCTCAACTTGACACAAGCTAGAGCCATCAGAGTGGAAGGAGCCTCAGCTGAGGAAAAGCCTCTAAGAGATCCAGCTGTAAGGCATTTTCTCAATTATTGATCAGTGGGGAGGCCCCAGTCCAATGTGGGTGGTGCCATCCCTGGGCTGGTAGTCCTGGATTCTGTAAGAAAGCAGGCTGAGCAAGCCATGTGGAGCAAGCCAATGAGCAGCACCCCTCCATGCCTTTGTACCAGCTCCTGCCTACAGAATCCTGCCCTATTTGAGTTCCTGTGCTGACTTCCTTCAGTGGTGAAGAGCAGTGTGGAAGTATAAGCCAAATAAACCCTTTCCTCCCCAACTTGCTTTTTGGTCACAGCATTTTACTACAGCAATAGAAACCCTAAGGCATGACTGAAGATCAGATATGAGCTGCATGTGGTACTCTAGCTTCTAGCCAAGCCCTGCTCAGTCTCTTGCCCAGGGTTGAGCACAGACTTCTCAGTTGATCATACCAAGTTCACTTCGATGGTGAGAAAATAGTGTGAGCAGACAGAACAAGCTCACTGCACACAACTTTCACTATACAGCAACCCAAACACAAACAGGAGCACATGTGAATACACACCCATGCACCCACATCATACATGTCTGAATACTCACAAATACACACACACACACACACACACACACACACACACATATATATATATATATATATATATATATATATATATATATATCCCTACATGAGTAGATACCCAAGCATGCACATTAACATGCATACACACACATTTGCCTACATGTCTATGAACGAAAACACATGAATACACATGTATATTTATACTTACACATGTTCACACATATAATCACAAATAATGCACATAGAGATAAACAGAGCCAAATATGCATGTATATGGGCACATGTGTGCATCCATATGTATGTGTACACATACAAACGGATAAGCACTCACATTCATATACACTGATATACACACACAAAAATACTCATTCATATATGTTATATTCATGCACACATACCCATGTATCTCATGCACATGCAGCCTAAGTCCCAGAGCAGACCATGATGGGCCATCAGTAGGCTAGCCCAGAGCCAGGAGTTACTGAGTCTAGCTTCATCTGTTTTGTGGCTTCTAAGAGGAGGACTGAGCTATAGGGAGGCAGATAGGGAATGGCCTATGGCAGGTACAGGGCCTTTGTGCTGCACCGGAACATCAGGGCATGAATTACTACCTGTGCGATCAGCTGCCAGGCAGCTAGAAGGCAGCGGGTGGGCAGAGAGACAGCCCGTGACATCTTAGAAACCAAAAATGGAGTGGGATGAGGAACTGAGAAATACTTTTAAAAACTTGCTCCATTTTCGTGGCAGGCCTGGAGGCAGGATGGGAGAGACAGGAAGGTTTCTGGCTGCAGATGTCTCACAGCAGGGAAGCCTCTCTTCAGTCTTGGGTCCCTCCCAGGGTCTCCACCTGCTGAAGCCAGCCCCATTGTCTTCTTGTGTGTGCAGCTCTAAGCCCATTCTTCACCCTAACCTCCTGTGCCCAGGCACAGATAGCCACTGCCTGACCTGAACTTCAAGGGGATTAGGCCTCTCCCAACAGACTCTACCTGGCACTAGCTCACTCCGTCTCAAGATAGTTAAGAGACAGAAACCAATTACTTCCATCTAGGCTCCTATAGCCCTCCCTGAGGGTGTTATCTGTTAGTCTATCCCAGTAAGCCTCGCTACCCAGTCTTCTCTCTCCTTTCAGACACAAGTGTGGAGCCAGAGGAAGGGGTCATCCGCTTCCCACAGGCAAAGGGCAACACAGAATCACTGAATCCGGAATCCACAATGAGGCATGAGGTCATCTTGGATCCACCCCCAGATTGCTCACCAGGGAAAGAGAAGGTTCTGGAATGACCAATGCAATTGTATTCCTACCACTGGAGGTTGCTGTGGGCCAAGCATGGAGCTGCTGGTAACCTGGCCTCATTGTGGTCCATGGTAGGCAGATTCCCAGGCCAGCCCTTCCCAGACACTGTGCTCCTTCTCCTCGGGCTTCCTAACCACCCTCCCGGGGCTGAGCGCCCAGGGATTATCTTGCTTGCAAAAGGCCTCATGGGTGTTGTGGCTTTGGCAATTACTGAAAAGAAAGCCTGGTTATTATTCATGTCGTGTGTTGAGAAATCTCTATAAAGTTTTTACAGCCTCAAATGTAAAAGGGGTTTTTATTGGTTCAGCATTCCTCTCTGCCCTTCCCCACCTCCATGCAGAACCTCGGCCTTTGTCTCCTGCTGCCTAGAACAGGAGGCATAAAGACAGCTGCACAGTGCGCATGGAGGTGACCTACCAGTCAGAATAGGCATGGGAAGCTGGGGCTTTCTCTCCACCCTCATCCCACCCTTGCTTTGGCTCCCGGCTTTCTCTTGTGCTCAGGAGTAGTCTGCTTGGTGCGGCCCTTCCATGACCCAGGACTCTGCCCATGTGAGGTGAGCAATGCCAACCCTTAACTCCCTGGAGGGAAGCCAAGAGAAATGGCACACAGGACAACAAGGAGAAACAGAGTAAGCTACAGATGGGAAGCTAAGTCCCGAGAGCCCCGACCCCAGGCTCACCAGGGCCCCCACCTCCTACGTCCCTGCTGACTGACCTATGATGCCCTCTTGGTCCATTCTTTTTGGAGATGCATGGGGAGCATGGATTAGGATAGGATGTGGCATAGAGCCACTGCAAGTGAAGAGACAAAAGCAGAGAAGTCCTGGTTCGATAGGGATAGTGTCTCTGTGGGGTGGTGGAAAGGAAAGAGGCCTCTGCAGAGGCCTTTGAGAGAGAAGAATACCACAGTAAGCACCCCTGACTCAGCACATTTGTGAGGTTAAAGAAGTCTGAGGCTCAGTGGTGGTGGTGGTGGTGGTGGTGGTGGTGGTGGTGGTGGTGGTGGTAGCGGGTGGTGGTTAGAACAGGGCCCCCGTTGTTACCATGTATTACAGAGGACCAGCAAGTGCTTCTCTGCAGCTGGTTGACAGCAAGAGAGCCTTTCCACTGAAGATCAAAGTCCTGTCAGAGGCAGGACTGTGGATCAGGAAGAGTCCTACAGAGGCTATGGCCACAGTGCTGGTCAGGAGTCCTCTAGAAGTGGCAGCGGCAGGGTGAGCAGGCAAGCTAATGGGCTGACGCTGCCCAGCACAGGTCAATGGTTGAACCTAAAGTCACTGCACTCCATGCTGTTTCTACCTCCACTGCTGTTCATATCCAGGTGGCCTGTTCTCCAATCTGGTTGAACTTGGGAAGACTTCTCCAAGCCATCTATTCCCCTCTCTCACTTTGGATCCCGCAGGTTCTAAGACCTTTCAATAAGGACCAAATACAACCAGGGGAAAATGTCAATGAAATGATTGCTGATGATAATTTGCTGTTCTTGAACACCAGAGCCCAGCATAGCTGTCATCAGAGAGGCTTCACTCGGCAGCTGACAGGAGCAGATACAGGGACCCACAGTCAGACAGAGCTCGGGAGTTTCATGGAAGAGGAATATGGAAGTCAGAAGGGTCAAGGACATCATAAGAACATATCCCACAGAATCAACTAACCAGCACTCATAGGGACTCACAAAGACTGAGGCATCAATCATAGCACCTGCATGGGTCTGACCTAGGCCCTCTGCTTACAGGCATGGTTGTGTAGCTTGATCTTCTTGTGGAATTCCTAACAGTGGGAACAAGGGCTGCCTCTGACTCTTACGTGCTTTGGGGAGCCTTTACCTCCTACTGGGTTGCCTACTCCAGCCCTAATACAAGGGGAGATGCCTAGTCTTACTACTACTGGATATGCCATGTTTGGCATTCCTGGGAGACCTGCTCTCTTCGGAAGAAAAACAGAGGAGGAATGGATCTGAGGGAGAAGGAGGGAGGCAAAACTACAGTCAGAATGTAATATATGAGAGAAGAAAAATGAATAATTAATTAGTTAATTGATTATTTAATTAATCAATTCATTAATTAAAATAAAAAGGACTATGTTTCTCCCAATCAGGGGCATGGCTGGGGAGCAGCGGTCCCTGGAAAAAGCTGTAGAAACCATACCATGACCCTGCACTCACTGTAGTCTATCCTGTTCTCCCTCAGCCCAGGCAGGAGGCAAGGGGGAAGGCATGTCTCTAGCAAGGAGGCCTGGAAGGTCACCAGCATCCCAACAGCTGGCTGTGGGGAAGCTCCTGCTGGGGCGATGTAGTAACATTTGGTGCCTTTTAGAGTGTATTGAGATTTCTGGCTTGGTCTCCAACACTAAAGCAGCTCAGTTCCATGCTCACAATAAGGACGAGCAGTGAACAGAGGAGACATCTGAGCTTCTCCTAGGAGCTCCCACTGGAAAGATATCTAGTGAGGTGGGAAAGACTCCAGACCATGGGAAAGACTAGTGCCTGGGGAGCAGACTGCTAAAGCCAGGAACCTTCAGGGACACTGAGGAGTGATGAGGTCATGCTAGAGGCTGAGTGTGGGCCTGCTAGAGGGGTAGCATTTCCCAGGGCCAGGCTATTACAGGTTCTAAGGATGAAGGTCAGAAGGTTAGAAGTGACTCTGCTTTGCTCATTGGGAAGAAGCACAAGGCAGAGAACTTGCTTTGGAATACAAGATGAAGGTCTGTGTCCGTGGTATGAGAGGGTCCCTGTCTCTGCTTTACCACAGCCTCATCGGGCACCAGCCTTGCTGTCTCACTAAGAGACTATAAGGAAGTATAGAAGGGGCTGGGGAGATGGCTCAGCAGTTAAGAGCATGTGCTGCTGTTGTGGCAGACCCCAGTTCAGTTCCTAGGGTCTGCAACTCCATTCCGAGAGGATCTGACACCCTCTTCTGACCTCCTCAGGCATTGCATTTGTGTGCACATACACATATACAGAAAAGCACGCATACACAAAATCCAAAATTAAAAAAAAAAACAACCCACAAATCTTTTTAAGTACAGAAGGTCCCTGATTTGTAACTGTCTGCTTTTAGTCATTTCAAATTTAAGTTTCAACTTTACAGTGGTGAAAGAGTACCCATCTGACCATCTGCTTTCTACTCTCTGTGGGGTCCTCAGTACACCACACAAATAGGCAACTTGTCATTATAAAACCAGCTTTGTATTAGATTCACTGCCAAACAGGAGGCTTCCATGGGGCTTCTGAGCACCAGGAAAGCCTTTGGGCTGACCCAGGACTGGATATTCTCTCTTGTGTCATATGTTTTGAGAAGGCAACCCAATCATGAGTCAGGGAACATGTCCACTTACTCCTGTTATCCTAGGTCAAAAGCTAAAGCCAGCTTAGAAAAAAAAAAACAGTTGGAGTTGAATCATACCGCTATTGGCTGCTTCCTTTGCCTAGCAACAGGGCCCTGGAATGACAGCAGAGATAGCAACTGCTCAAGCTGCAAAAGACAGGCAGGCAGAGGAGCTGCGGCTTGCAGGAGGAGCCCAAGAGAGCTGGGCAAACATGAGGATCTGTGGTTACATCCCAGGATCTGTGAGAAAAAAAAAAACTTGGAAAATTGCTATGTGTCTGTGTCTGCAGCCCAAGTGTTGTGGAGAGCGAGGAATGGGGATTTCTGGCCAGCCTCTTAGCTCCAGCTCAATGTCTCAAGGAAACATTGTAGAGATCAAAAGAACAGATCTCCAATGACGTCCTCCTCTGATTATCTATGCACACAAATAGACGCCGGCATAGAGAGACAGACAGACAGACAGACACACAGGCACACAGACAGACATGGAGACAGACAGACACACACAGATAGACACAAACACACACACACACAGAGAGAGAGAGAGAGAGAGAGAGAGAGAGAGAGAGAGAGAGAGACAGAATTGCTTCAGTGACCTCAAAGTTAATAGAGGCAGACTGGATGAACTAACAGAAAAATGAAGTACTTACTGTGTGAGCAGTTAGTATACACAGCCCAACTTCTACCGAGAGAAAAAAAAACAAAAAACTGTTTTCATCATAAAAAGAATTAAGGCAGGCTAGGTGGCAAGGACAGGCAGAAGCAGAAGAGACAAGGCTCACACTCGAATCAGACTTGGATGTGGCACAGGGGCAAAATTATCAGGCGCAGGTGTAAGTTAGTTATGGTCCATATGCTAAGAGCTCCGATGGAAGATGATAACATCAAGAGTGATGCTCCTAGGGAGATGGGCACTGGAAGGACGGAAGAGGTGATAGAAAGTAAAACCTAAGGATAGATGTGCCTGCGGTGATCACCTGAATAGATGGGTTGTGGCCAGGGAAGGAGTGTGGGATCTTGAAGATGTACCCATAAAACTATCAGGATCTAAACCACATGAGAGACTGCACGAGAAAGGCGGTGGGACATTGGAGCACAGCACCACGATCACAGGAAGAGTTTCTGGAACTCCACAGAGACGAGAAAAAGAGAGCAGCTAGACTAAGAGGTACTTGAAATAAAAACATGCCTGAGAATTCTTCAAAAGCAATGGCAGGTGCCAAATGCACCTCGGAAAGCAGCCATCGGAACAAACACGAGCATTCACCAAGGCGAAACCACTCAGCCTGCAGAACAGAAGAGGCAGAGAGGAGCTTGGGAGAAGGAGGTGTGGGTGACCAGACAGGAAAACAAGCAGAAGCCCACCGGTGAGGATCGAAGAAACAATATGGCGGGCAATTCTTGCCAGACAGAGTGTGCGATGCTTAAAATATGAAGAGCAGAAACCTCCACCCTAGCTCTCTGCGTTTTACACGAATATCCTTGAAAGGGGAAGGAGAAATACACTCTCAGACATACAAACTCGGAGAGAATTTGCCAGCAGTAGAAATGTCTTTCAATGAATGATAATGCTCTTCAGAGAGAAGGAAAAACTGTGCGGGTCAGAACCATACATCCCCACTGAGGAAGGAAGAGCATTAGCAAGGGAGTATGGCTGGGCTAAATCTTTTGTCTTCCTCTCACTTGTTTAACAGACACCTGGTCCTAGTCACAGTGGCAGCCGGGTGTAGTTGCAACAGTGGATGCATGGATGAGTGACGGACAAGTGGGAAAACGAGGGAGGATTCTCCAACCTGACGACCCAAGTGGCTGGTGAAGCCATGTTATGTTCTTGAGATAATAGCACCTATGTGTTGAAAACTCGGCTCTTCCAAAAGGAAATACAATTGATTCTGTGTTCTTTCCTAATAAAGCACACACACACACACACACACACACACACACACACACACACACACACACACACACACACACAAGAGTCTTATATAATTCTCAGTTGAAACTACAAAGGGCAGAAAAGGTCAAGGCCAAGTGTGAGGTTGAGAGCCAGTTAAAGATAGAGTAGGTGCTCACACAACTCCAGTAATCACCTTAAATAGGAATAGTCTGACAGCACTAGCTGAAAAGCAAAGCAAACAGTAAGCGAAGCATCACACATAGGGGCCTGCTTTAAGTATAAAGATACATATTATTAAATGAATACATGCCAACGGTATGCCACACTCATACAGACCACAAGAAAGTGGGCGCATCCTGGTTAATTGTTATTGTCGACACCGCCTAGAGTCCGCTGGGAGAAGGGAACCTCAGCGGATGGACTGCCTCAATAATTCGGGTCTGTGGCTATATCTCCGAGAGTGTCTTCACTGATGATTGACATTGGAAGGCCCAGCCCTTTGTGGGTGGAGCATCCTAAGTAGCTGGGCTTGGGTCTGAGCTGTATTAAGAAAGCTAGATGTTCACAAGCCTCGAAGTGAGCCAGTAAACAGCATTCTGCCATGGCTTCTGCTCCGGTTCCTACACGTCATCCTGCCCTGCCGTCCCTCTGTGATGGGATGTCAGCAGTAAGCTGAAATAAGCCATTTCCTCCCCGATGCTGCTTTTGCTCACAGTGTTTATCTCAGCAACAGGACAGCGAACTAAGACAGTGAGTGGCTACAATCATTTCAGGCAAAACGGAGCCTGGAATAGGAAAAATTAACACAGTAAAGGGGATATCACATAAAAATATCGGAGGAAATTCTCCGCAAATGCATATGGAACAGTAAGACGCGAGCTCTTATGGCAAAAAAATAAATGGTAATAACAGAGGGTGGACACACAAAGTAACGGCGCTCCAAGGAGAAGCGGACAAATCTACTATTAGGACTGGAGGCTTCAACACCGTCCATCAGTAATTGACAGTTCCAGCAGGCAGAAGATCATAAGGACAGAGTTGAACGCAGAAGCACTATCAATCAACTGAATCTAATTGACATTTATGACGACTTCACCCAACAACAGCCAAACACACACTCTTCTCAAGCTCACATGGGACATTAACCAAGGTAGACATCGTGGCCCATAAAACACACCTTAACACATCTGAGACAGAACAAATCACAAACGGCATGCCTCAGAACACAGTGGACTTAAACTAGCACTCGGGATCAGCAGGACGGTTGGAGAATCTCAAAAGCTTGGAGTTAGACAATATCCTGTGAAACAATATAGGGTCTAAAAAATAAAACAAAAATAAAAACTCCAGAGGAAATTCCAAATATTTCTAAGGAAATGAAAATACAGCCCTATCAAAAATCCCTAGACAGAATAGAGGGAACATTTTGTTTAGAGAGAGAGATATAAAACACTGACTACGTGAATTAGGAAGGAAACTTTTAAATATTAAAATTTTTAGGGAAAACTCTAAAATTGAGTCAATGGACTAAACCCAAAGCCAGTGGAAGGAGGGACTAATACAAACAAGGGAAAAAGATGAATATGAAATAAAAACACCAACAGCTGGCAGCCAATGTTATAAAAAGTTGGTTGTTTAAATAATATCATTAACAGCCATAAACTCTAGAAGGCTCGTCAAGAAATAAAAACGAATTACTAGCATTCAAAAGAGAAGGGGCATTAATGCGATCCTCCAACGATTATTAAAAGATAATTATTATAAAAGTCTCATGAGCAACTCGGTTCATCACCAGTGATCAGGTCTGGCTTTTTGCTACTCCTCTTGAACACGGTGACAAAGCCCTGGACAATGAAATAAGGCAAGAAAAGGGGAAAGTGAACAGATTATCCACCTATTGGAACCAACAAATAATAAAGCAGATTCGCAGGGTACAGGGCTGAAACATGGAGGTCAGTCATCCTGCAATAGATACGTTGCATGAGCAGTGAACAGCTGAAATTCTCAACTAAAACATCATTTTACAATAAGATTCTTAGGTATGATTTTAGCAAAAATAGACTCATATACCCATATGACTCATATATATGTATATATTCCATATATGTATGTATACATACATACATACGTGTATGCATGCATGTATATGAAATACAATATTCTGAAGAAAGAAATCAGAGTTCAAAATAAATTGAGAGGAATACAGTCTTCATGAACAGGATGAACCCCATGAAGATGTAAATTCTTCTCAAATTAATGTACACATTTACAGTGTTCCTCATCAAAATCCTAGCATATTGTCTCATCTTTCAAAATGATTCTAAATAGTACAGGCATGAAGTAGAAAATATCACAGAGCCCCACCCCTACACAAAACACTACAAGCACCTAAGGAGTTCTGAGAGGAAAGGAGTAGTCTTCTCCAGGGATGAGCATCCTGGTTGGTTATCCAGCATCAATTGGTCACCCCTGAAATCATATACATACGAGTAACACTAAATGTGTATTTGTGCAGTGGGTTGGTCTGACACTGCTTGTATTCTAATGCTAACTACTGGTTCTCAAATGTGGTCCCCCACAACTAGCAGATCTTCATGTATACCAAGTGATGCTCTATGAGCCTTGCTCCCCAATTTAACTAGTTAATAAAAGGTTAGAGCCTGTGATTGGGCAATGGAGGGAGAAAGGTGGGATTTGAGGATCTAGTGAGGGGGTTGCAGGGAGAGAGAGGGAGGAAGAAGAAAGAAGACAGAGGTGGAGGAGGCTGCCATGAGAGGAGATGGATCAGAAGCACGTGGCCAGGACAAATAGTAATAACAAGGGATTTTATAACTGGGAAATAAGTTAATAGATCTCCAAATGTACCCATCTAGGCTTACATCTTGTATGTAAAATACTTGGATTGTGTGCCTTTTGTATGAGCTAGATAAGATTATAAATTGTTTTCACATATTTATGTGTGTGTACACACACACACACACAAACACACATGTAATAGTAACAACTAAAACAGATTATGCACTGAAAGGGAGCTGGGGGAGGAGGGCATGGGAGGGGTTGAAGCAGTTCTCAACCTGTATGTCACATATCAGATATTTGCATTATGACTCATAGCAGTAGAATCAAAGTTTCAAAGTGGCAATTAAATAGTTCTATGATTGGAGGTCACCACAATATGAGGACCTCTATTAATGGGTTGCCACATTAGGGGGGTTGAGAACCACTGGGAGGGGGTCAAGGGAAGGAGGGAAAATACATTTTTAAAAATTAATACAATTTAATATATTTTTTTCTATACAGTAAGGCTCAGAACAGTCAACAAAACACTAACACCATCTGACGCCAGATGCCTCCAAAGTGTGCCATAAAAGAGCTGGAGAGATGGCTCAGTGGTTAAGAGCACTTGCTGCTTTCCCAGGAGACCCACGTTTAGATTCTAGCACCAATACCAGGCAGCCTAAAACTTCCTGTGACTTCAGATCCCCCTGAAACACTCTTCTGACCTCTGCAGACAACTGGGGACATGTGGGATATGACACACAGACAAATAGACACATAGGTAGATAGGTAGATAGATAGATAGATAGATAGATAGATAGATAGATAGATAGGTAGATAGATAGATGATAGATATAGATAGATGATAGATATGTAGATAGATAGATAGATAGATAGATAGATAGATAGATAGATAGATAGATAGATAGATGGATGGATGGATGGATGGATGGATGGATGGATGGATGGATGGATGGATAGATAGATAGATAGATAGATGATAGATATAGATAGATGATAGATATGTAGATAGATAGATAGATATGTAGATAGATAGATGATAGATATAGATAGATGATAGATATGTAGATAGATAGATAGATAGATAGATAGATAGATAGATAGATAGATAGATGTGAAGATAGATATGTAGATGATAGATAAAATCAAGTAGATCAATGGACCAGAACCAAGATCTCAGAAACAGATGCACACCAGAACAGGCAACCAGGCTTCTGCAAAGGAGTGACCTCAAAATGGTCTTTGCAATAAATGGTGCTAAAGCAATTGGACATCTGGAATTCCTAGAAGAGAGATTGCTCAGAAAAACAACTCAAATGGATTACAGATGGAAGGGAGGTAGTTGCAAAGCTATGAACCTTCTTCAGGAAAGCACAGGGACAAGTCCAGATGACTCTGGGGTTGGAATTGGGATGACTTTGCAGAACAAAAGTAGAATCCACAAAAGTTGATAAGTTGTATTTTATTAAAGTGGAAAGGTTCTACCCAGAAAATGACACTATTAAAAAGACAATATTATAAGCCACAGACAAGAAAACATATCTAATACACTCATCTAAAACATAGGAAGTAATCATTATACTGCTTTTATCAAAATTGTTGCAAGACTATGTGCATCACAGGAGATAGAGGGATATCAAATGAGAGGTGTTTCGTGCCCTGTGTCATTCAGGAATTTTAACCTAGACATTGAGATACCCTTTGCAGCTATGAGATGCTCAAGTTCAAGACAGTGACAATACCAAATATTGATGCAGATGTGACATAAGAAGGGCCTGTCACTCACTACTTCGGAGACATGAAGTGGCATGGCTACTGAAGGGGACAGTGTGGCAATTCCTTCTGAAGTCACTAATTGTGTCTTTAGGAAGATGTAAGTTCTAAGGGACGGACCATCTATAGCAGTTTTATCTACACTACTTCCAATATGGAAGCAACATTTCCTCCAGCCTATCTATGCATACACAGGTCCTGGTTCAACCACCCACCGAAACGTTATCCTGTGAATAAACTTGAATGAAGGTAGAAAGCTGTGGAGAGACATGGAGGGAACATGCGTGCCAGTTGCTAAATAAATCCCTTTGTTCAGCATGGGTGCCCTTGCTAAATAAAGGCAAGTTGGTGGGTGGTTTTGACATGGCAGGAAAAGCGAACCCATGGAGAGAAAAAATGTCATTGTAGCCAGTAGTTCCAGGCAGGGAGAACATGATGGGCAGGTGAGCTGGGACTTTTTTTTTATGTTGACAGTGAATTGAATGGAACCATAAGGGTTCCCCTTCCACTCAGCATTCATTTAGACCCAGTGAACTTGACCACTCCAAGGGGAGGCTTAATGGAAACTATGGATTTTCGTTGATAACAACATATAGATTCCTAAACATATCTTCCAGGCTTTGGTTTTTATTTCCATTTTTTAATATTGCCACTTTTCGGGTAGAAGTTTTACATTTCACTAAAATACAATGTATCAGCCTTTCTTTCACGGCTCCGATTTGTTTCTGTGCTCCGGTTTAGAAGGTTTCAAGTTTGTATCCAGCTTGCAGCTACAATCCACTTAAGCTAGTTGTTTTCCCTAAATGGTTTAAGAACAGTGTGATAACAATGTCTATCAACTATAGCCATGTCCACCAAATGCAAGATGCCAGTGACAGAGAAAAACATGCTGGGGAAAGTGATGTAGGAAAATGGACCTTGCCATCTGCTCATCTTCCTATAAATCTAAAATAGTATGTTCATTAAAAAAAAATAGCTGTTGGCCTACCAGAGAAATGTGTCAGATTGACCTAGATGGAGCAGATCTTAGACATGCCCACTGAGATTGAATCAGTTCTGAGGGAAAGAGGAGCGACAGTGAGAGGAGAAGGTACCGATAGCACAGTAAGAAGCTGGTGTGGGACAAAGCCACAATAACCTAGAGAAGGAGACCAGCAAAGGACTGAGGCTGTGCATTTGACACGAATGTCAACCAGTTTTCATTGGGTGGTTCTTGTGGCTCTGTGACATTGTGATCACCCAGATTTTTTAGGTTAGCTTGTGTGTGTGTGTGTGTGTGTGTGTGTGTGTGTGTGTCAGAGTGCAATAAGGAGATCAACTTCCAGGAGTTGGTTCTCTCCTTCCATTGTGAATTACAGGAGAGAACACAGGTCATCAGACTTGGTGGCAAGAGAAACTTTATCCACTGAATCGTCTCATTGGCTCTGATCTACATTTTAATGTATATGCTACTCAGGTTTGCAGCTTTGCTGTCAGCCCTCCAGGAGCTCGGACCAGATGGAAATCTAGATGTTACTCTAAGTATGTGGAAAGCCATTGGATAACTATAATCAGGGATGTTCAAATGCTATTCTGGAGCTGGGGATATAGTGCAGTAGTAGAATCTTCCTATCACGTGCAAAGCTTAGGGTTCCTCTTCAGTAAGTCAATTAAAATATAAACTGAAATAAAATATTCTGGCTGCTCTAAATTGTCAGAGAATTTCAAAATGGCCGTGGGTTTCATTGCTGTGAAGGGACACAAGGACAGCTGCAGTTCTTACAAGGAAAACATTCAATTGGGGTTGGCTTACAGTATCCGTGATTCAGTCTGTTATTCACGGCGAGAAGCATGGCAGTGTGCATGCAAACACGGGGCTGGAGTTGTCCATTTTTATTCACAGGCAGCAGAAGTCTTGAGATAGTATGTCACACCGGCTATAGCTTGAGCTATGAGACCTCAAAGCCCATCTCCACAAGGACACACTTCCTCCAATGAGGGCACACCCACTCCAACATGGCCACAGTTCCTAATAGTGCCACTCCCTATGAGCCAATAATTCAAACACATGAGTCTCTGGGGGGCAAACCTACTCAAATCACCACACAACGGAAGCACCTTAAAAAGTCCAGGCTGCTAGGAAGGGAAGAGAAAGGAATTGCCACTAAGGTTACAGCAAGGAAGACAAAAACCAGGCAAAACAAGGAAGATTTGTTCAGGAGACATCAGCTCTACTTCTGAGGAACAGACGCATCAGTGAATGTGTCTAGAGGAGGGGCTTCGGTAATTAGGAAGTTGGAAGGTTGACTAGTAGGGAAAATAATATAGGTAATCACAAAGAAATTATTATTATTTATTATTATTATTATTATTATTATTATTATCATTATTTGCTTTCAAACTTGTATGGAGATATTGCTTCAGATGCCTGGCCTGAGGCTAGAGAGTCATCGGCAGGAATTTCATCTTTAAAATACGATTTGAAAGAGGAACCAGAAAAAGGATGAAACAAGGAGGCAAAGGCCTAAGAGGTTCCGTGGAGTCCTGACACAAAATCTAGGGAAAAAATTCCAAACACAAAGGTTCACTTGTGTGATAACAGACCAATGCCATACATTTGATCACAAGAAACCAGCAATTTTCACAAGGTGTGTATTGATAGGGAGCTGGAGTAGACAGATTAGTGGAGGAGCAAACATTGGGAATGGATCAATAGACCCCATACGGAAGATGGATGAAAAGGAAATAAATACCGAAAGGACAACAGAAGCAGGTTGTCTAGGATGGACATGATGGATGAGTGGAGGGGTGGTAGATGGGTGTGTGGGTGGATGGGTGTGTGAGTTGACGGGTGTGTGTGCGTGTGTGTGTGTGTGTGTGTGTGTGTGTGTGGATGGGTGGGTATGTGGGTGGACCAGTGTGTGAGTAGACAGATGTGTGGATAGATAAGTATGTGGGTGGATGGGTGTGTGATTAGATGGGTGTGTAGGTGGATGGCTGTGTGGGTGGACAGGTGTGTGAGTAGACAGATGTGTGGGTGAATGGGTGTGTGGGTATGTGTGTCGGGTGTGTGTGAGAGTGTGAGTGGGTGGATGGGTGTGTGTGTGTGTGTGTGAGTGTGAGTGGGTGGATGGGTGTGTAGGTGGATGAATATGTGGGTGGATGATGGGTAGATGGATAAATGATACATGAATAGAAGAATACATGGCAGTGAGGGTAAATGGAGAAGAGGGAAGACTTGGTGGAAGGATCAATAGGCAGACTGACAAGTGAAATAGCAGATTGGATGGCTGAATGAACGGAGGGAAGGTGGTCTCATATTCTTCCTATTATTGTGATAAGACTATGACCAAAGGCAAACTGTGGAGGAAAGGATTTATTTGGCTTACACAGTCCAATCACACTTCACCACTGAGGGCACCAACACAGAAACTTAAAGGCCGGGACCTGAAGTTGGGAACTGAAGAAGAGGCCATGGAGGAGTGCTGCTTACTGCCTTGCTCCCCATGACTTGCTCATCCTTCTTTCTTATACCCCTGGAACACTGCACAGGCATGGCAATGCCCAGAGTGGGTTGCCTTCTCCCTCATCAATCAATCAATCAATCAATCAATCAATCATAATCTTAACTATAGGCAAATCCGATGAAGGCATTTTCTCAGTTAAGGTTTCCTCTTCTCAAATGACTGCAGTCTGTGTCAATTGACAAAACAACAACAACAACAACAACAACTACAGAGGGAAAGGTGTGTAGGTACAGGAATGGATAGAGTGGGTAGAGGGAGGAAAGAAGAGGGAGGGAGCGATGGGTAGATTAATGAATGGAGGGATGTTTGCAGGGACGGAAGACAGAGAACAGACTACTGTCTTATACAACCTGGGGCTACCTGCCCAGAGGTGGCGCTGCCCACAAGGAAGGACAACTGAAGAAGTAACTGAGCCATTGTACAGGGAATCCCTTGTGTCTGCATGGAGGTGGCACCTGTTGGTAATCAATCTGATAGCCTATAGCTTAGACAGAAAATGGGAGATGGGACATCCCGGAGGAGACAGGGTTCTGGGATAGTGCCAGTTGTAAGAGATTCGCCCAAGATACGTGAGGAGACAGTCGCATGGTACCTGGGCTCAGGTAGCCAGCCACGTGGCAGAATGTAGATTAGAATAAATGGATTATCTTAACTTATGAGCTAGTCAAAGACCCTAGCTATATGGCCAAAGTATTTATAAATATATTTTGAGTCCGAGTCTTATTTCCAGGAGCACGGGGCTGAGAGGAAGAACCAGACTTAGCTTCTGCAAGTCATAGCCTGACAGTGGGGGGCTGTCTTGATGATGACATAGGAGGAGTGATACGAAAGAACGGGAGGCATTGATCACGATGGGTGGGATGTCTCCCAGTCACACGGAAGCCAAAGTTGGGTTGCTGGAAGTCATTCGTGAGGACTCTTTCTGTTTTACAGACGCAAACTCCCTCATCCACATGAAGCAAAGCTTAGAATTTACTGTTTTCAATAACTGAGGTCCCTTCAGGCTGTATTGACTTCCGAGTTCTGTTAGACCCAAGGGTTCTATGATACCTTCAGGGTCTCCAGTTCTGCGTTGAACTCCCACTTCATTTTCACAGCAGATTTTTTTTTACTACATTGTCTTTTATTTTATTTAATTTTTTATTTTTTTTACGGTTCTGGGAATTGAACCCAGAGCCTTGTTCATGCTAAGCAAGCACTCTCCCACTGAGCTACGCCCCAGCCCTGCAGCACATTTTTTAACAGTGGCGATTTCCCTCAAGTAAATGAAATTGGCTCTTAGTATGTGCAAACAAACCGACGACTTTCCAAAGCCTTTTCTATTGTAATTATTTGTGGCTCTCTTAGGAAATGCAGTATACAGACAGACACAAAAATTACATTAGCTATATTCACATTTAATGAGATGTGTGGGAGTGATTAGGGCAGGAAAATCTCTAAAAAACACTTCCCGGGGCCAATAATAATAAGGATGACACACAACGAATTATAGGCAGTAACAGACAGATTTCCTCGTATGACAAGACTCCCTCCCACTGCGGTCCAAGCCCAGGTAGAAGAGACACCACCCTGCCCCAGCTCTTTCACCAATGCTTCTCATATTACCTTCCTTGACCAGATTTGACCTGTGCTCATCACTGAATCTCTGAGGAGCCAGGACTCAGACAAATGGCCACTCAGTGGCTTTAGAAACAGTGTCAATCTCCCCCAAGTGACAAGAGTGGAGAGTGGAACGGGAACGACCTGGACCAGAAAAAGACCAAAGATTCGTGCGTTGGAACACTCATGAGCTTCTCATATCAGGTGGGAGTTTTGCCTACTGTGGTGGCAGCATAGAAAGCGAGTCTGTGAGTTCAAGTCTCTCAACCTCTGGCCAGAGAAGTATGAGTAGAGCTGTCATTTATTATGTGGTACAGAAGCCTATGGGCAGAGGGGAGTTGATTTATTAACCTTCGTCTCTGAAGAGGCTAGAGTTCCACATGTTGAGTGGCGGCCAGTGTTTCCATTGTTGGCAAGTGAGTATGGTGGTTATCGCAGCCTTCCCTGGTCAAGGCTGGTGGATGGGCTCAGCATGGAGTTGAGATAAGATGGTGTAGGATGCTGCTTCTTGGCATATAAACTACTTCAAGGAGTGGTAAAAACCAAAGACTGAAAAAACAACCCAGGAATAATAGTCACCCATAGTATCCCTGACTTAATTTGACCTGTCATTCATAACCGCTTTTGTTTACTATATTTTTGTAATATACCCATGGCATACAGCGATAAGTTTTGAAAAGATGTTTTCACACAAGCATATATATCACGATCTTTGATAACAACTTATTCCTATATTAATTGCTTTTTTCATCTCTGTGACAAACTCCTGACAAAATGCGACTCAAGGAAAGGAAGTTCTTTTGGCTCACAGTTTGAAGGCGCTGTCCACTGTGTCTGGGGAGACACAGTAGCAGGAGCAGAAGGCAGCTGGCTACATTGTATCTATTGTGAAGAAGCAGAGCGAGAGACTAACTTTCTGGTTTTTTCATTGATGCTAACTGTAACTGAATTGACAGTGAGGATAGATCATGATGAGTCCACCATTTGCCCACCTGATATGCAAACACGTTACATTTTTTAAAGCTAATTCAAAAATGTTGAGAATTTCGTATGTATGAGTAGTAGATTTACATCATTACCTCCCATTGCTCCACCCTGACGCTCTTCCCAAGCCCTCCCTCTCCCCCTCAGATTCATAACCTTTTAAAATTACTGTCTATAATGATTGTATATATTATTAATATATTGCCTATGTACACATATCCTGCAGAGTTCATTTAGTGTTGTTCAAATGTCTATGTGTTTAAGTCCAATCACTGGGATTGGATAACCTGTTGGGGGCACATCCCCGAAGAAAGACTGACTCTCTCTCAGCGGCCACTATGAGCCTGCAGCTCATCTAGGGCTGAGGCCTTGTGAGACTTTTCTCATCCAAGTTTGCATGTAAGCTGTTTTGATTGTGCAGGTTTTAGTTAAATGAGCATGTTTAAAAAGTTTGAGGTTGATTATTTTTCAATTAAGTGTATGTGTGGGGGGGGGGGCAGGGAGTCCATGTCCATGCAGTGTCTGCAGAGGCCAGAAGAGGGCATTGGAATCCCTGGAGCAGGTGTCACAGGTGGTTGTGAGCCACTCACTCCCTGTAGCATCTCGCCAGCCTCAAATGCATCCCTTTTAAACTGTAATATTCCGCCTTGTCTGTGAAGGCTCATGGTCACCTCACACCGCAAAATGCATTTAGTTCGTCTGTGAGAGCCCTAACCTCCTGGGTTGATTGGATGCTTCCTGATACCTGCTACTCTTTCAGTAATCCAGTGATTAGGTTTGCATTCACCAAGTCTGACCCAGAGAGATGGCTCAGTAGGAAAAGGTACTTGCTGCCAAGGTTGTTGTCCAGGTTCCTTTCCTCATCCCCACAGGGCGGAAGAAGAGAACAGAATCTCACAGGTTGTTTTCTGGCCTCTGCGTGAGCACAGCGGTACATGAGTGCTCACACACACATGCGCATACACACACAGAGAAACACACACATGCACACACAAGCATTCACACGTGCACACACACACACAGAGAAGCACATGCACATACAAAATAAATAAATGACATTCAGTTACAAAGTTGCTAATTGTTGACTTCTTCCACTTCATAGAAAATTTAAGAATTCATTTCCTTAACATTTTAACTCACAAAATGTTGTGCTGTGAGACGCTCAATATTAGCCATACACACATTAATGTGATTTATCAATCATTCATACTACATGTACAGACTTTTACAAATACACACATTTCATAAAAATTATTTTATTTCTTACATATAGGCTCTATTCACACAGTGATCCTAATCTATGAATGTATATAAATCTTCAGTGGGTAACTCATTCACATATGAATGTCCGCCTATTTCCACTGTCCGTTTCCCAGCAATTCTACTTTTTGTTTCTACTATTATTTTTGCTCGAAGGATGCCTATGACTTTATTGTAATGATAAAATCTATTTGTTGTAAATATCATCAATTTTTCTGTGGAAATGTAAGCACTTTACCTTCCGTCTTTGAAGTTTGCTTGTCTGAGTAGAAACAAATTAGCAATTATTTTCTTTGCCTGGATTATAAACATCTCATTTATCTTTTGACTTCCATAGTTGGTATCCATCTAGATGCCAAGGTATCTAGTGTCACTATATATTTTCCCCTGAAGCTTTTCTCCCTTGTTTCATGAATTTTTGTTACAATATTCTCAAAGACCTAATAAACAATGATAAAAATATACATACATAACATACATGCAGATTGTTAGATGGTGATGATTATAGATAAATAGATAGATCATAGAGATAGATACATAGATGGAAGATAGTAGATAAATACATACATACATAAATGATATATAGATACATACATAGATGATATATATGATAGATGGATAGATAGATAGATCAATAGATAGATCGATCAATAGATCAATAGATAGATCGATAGATAGAAAGATGGGTGGATAGATAGATAGATAGATAGATGGATGGATGGATGGATGGATAGATAGATAGATAGATAGATAGATAGATAGATAGATAGATAGATAGATAGATAGATAGATAGATAGATAGATAGATAGATGGATTGATAAGAGATTTAAGTAACTATTTTCCCTTTAATTGTTTGCATTGCAATTTCTAGACTTCGTGAGTCTATCTTCATCAGCATTGTGGAAATTTTCTCACAGTAACTCTGGTAGCCGCTACTGCACATTCATATTATTTATTAATTTTTTCAGGACTTCAGACACAAGTCTTTTAAAAGTTATTTTCATTTTATGTGTATGGGTATCTTGCCTACATGCCTATTTGTATATCATGTCCATGCAGTACCTATGGAGCCCAGAAGGTGGCGCTGGATTCCCTGGGACTGGAGTTACAGACCATTGTGAGCTGCTGTGTGGGTGCTGAAGAGAAAACCTAGGTCCTTTGCAAGGGCAGCCAGTGCTCTTAACTGCTGAGCCATCTTTCCTGTTCCAGATAAGAGCCTTTTGACCTTCGTATTCTTGCCACATGTCTTTTAAAACAGCTTCTGTATTCCCACCGTTTGCATTTTCTGGGTTTCCTGGGTGACCTTCCTTTTGGTCCCTAGAATATCTCACCCCTCCCCTTTGCGCAAGCCACTGGCAAACGCATCAAGTGAGCTCATAGCTGCTTGTTGCATTTTTATGTTTTGAGGTTTCTGCTTGCTGATTTAGTTCTTTGCCCTGGTTTTTTACTACTTCCAGTTCCCTGCAGAAAACAGAGGTGTGACTTCTCCGCCTGCAAAAAAAAAAAAAAAGTCAGAACACATAATCAAAAGATTCACGTTTACAAAGCTCCTCTCGGGCGTTCCAGTGCATCCACTTTTGTTTCAGTTTCATCTTGTTTCAGTTTCCTCTTGTAGTTTTTGCCCCATGTCGTCCTCCTGTCTCTTCACGTATTTATCTCTGGTTGTGTGTTAGAAATTGCTCTCCGTGTTACAGATCTCATTTGAAGTTTGCATTAGAGAGATGGAGCGTGGGGGAGGCTGAGGTGGTGGCAAAGAGCAAGGCGTCACTCTGAACTCTGAGAGGCCTTCAAGAGAAGCACGCTTCAGAGAAGGCTGCATGTTCCAAGGCCCTGAGACCACACAGAGCTATGACCCAAACGTGAAAGTTGACCAGAAAGCTACAGCACAGATTATGAGACATCTCCCTGGCCAAGCAAGAGAAGCAGGTGAGGCAGAGGACAAAGCCTCCTCAGCTGGCAGGCTTGTGTTAGCATTCCTGGACTTTCTCCTAACAACGGGAAGCACTAGATATTGAGGGGAGGGTGAACTGTTTAGGCTGATTGCTACAGGAAGCAGAAGAAATAATACTGGTCTGGACTGGAGGCAGAGGGCTGGACATGGAGGTTGTCGATGGTCTGAGGGGAATCGCATGACCTGGAGGCTGACTGCCACTAGGGGCAGATGGAAAGATAGTTTGTCCGTAAAAATTCTGAGACCTGTGGTAGGTTGCTGAAACTCAATAGAGCCTAGAAAGAATGCAGGTATAGGGAACATGATGTCCACAAAGTGAGACCAAGGACCTTGAGACTCCAAGTAGTTCTGTACTCCAGGTCATACCTGTGCTCAAGGGACTGTCCTGACAGAGGGTCACTGTGGTCTCATGGTGATCTGTCCTCTTTAGCATGATTACCCAGACCTGCCAAGCAGTCAAAAAATGACGATGAACTAAGAGGATTCCAGGTACAATCTCTGTGGGCCATTCATGGAAAACACAGATTATAGCCACACAGTCCACACTGAGACAAGATGGCCAGTGTGGATTGGGTATGGGGAAGATCCTGGAGCATCCTGGTGACAGACTGGTTGCCACTTATAAGTGTCCTCCTGGGCTGGGCAAGGAAGGGACAGAGGAGAGGAGGAGCTCCTGTGGGAGGAGTCTCCCGGGAAGCATTTCCCACAACCACAGCTGTGGGTTCATATCTGGGCACATGTATCAATCTAGTAGCTATTATGGGATTCTCGATGTTTGTGGGCAGACCATCTCCACGAGATGGTAGTAGGTAAGGGGCTTATGGTTGGTTTCCGAGAAGCAGTGATTTCCAGGGAACCCGGCTGTTCACAGAGAGTTTGTTTAAGGGATTCGAGAGTTTGTGAGCCATCAGTTTTCCATGGAAGTCTGTCTCTGGGGAGCAATGATAACTGGAGGCCTGAGTGTTCCCAGGGACTCTGTCGTCAAATGGCAAGTGAGCTGTCCCAGTGGCCCCTTTGCATGTGTGCTTCAGTGTCTGGGCAATGCTGTGTCACAGCTAACTTGAGCCAGGACCCCTCAGTGCAGCCACCCAACTGGCTTCCACCTGCCAGCCTTCGTTTGGAGTATGCTGGCAGTCACAGCCACCTTTCTGTGGGCTGGCTGCCATCAGCAGATGGGCCTCCAGAAGAATGCCAGCATCCCTGGGAATCAGCCTCCATGGGTGGCATGGGAGAGAGATAGGCCCTCTGTGCCCTGAGGTAGCTGCTGTAGTTCAGGCACTGTCCAGACGCTAATGTGAGCCCTTAGCTGATGTCCTTCCCCCTTCCTCCCTAAGAGACTTCCTTCATAGTCATATACGACAGACTCTGTGAGCACTGGGCTCAGGCTGGCATCCGTGGCAATGTCACCCCTACACCCATTTTTTTTGCAGAAAGATTGAACTTGGAATCAAAATCCATGACGTCACTGTGGTTCTGGGAACAGCGGTGTCTGCCATAAACCCTGGCCGGGCAGGTGTACAGCCATGATCTTGAAGCTTCCTTACTGGTAGAATGGCTGTACTAGAGTGAGTGCTTCCGGTTCAAAGTTAAACTTTGCTTGACTCCAGGGGTTTCTGGAAGGTGAGGATGAGAAAGCCCAGACAGTTGCTACCCGGGTGCTATGGTGCATGAGGATGAACTGAGGTGCAGCTCTCCGCGTCTGCTGGACACCGTCACTTCAAGGAACACCCTGAACAGCACAAGAGCAGACACCCGAACCTTCATCCTAAGTTCTTCCTACTAGACTCAGGACCTTCATTAGCTAACATATGTGTTTGAAGGTGGAGCCCACATTACAGCAGATGAGAAGGCAAAAAGGAAATCTCCAAGATGGCCTTGCTTTGCATGTAACTTACAGCACAGGGATTTCCTGGCTCAAGCCACACAGTGTGGCTGTGCAGTGAATTCCTCTGAAGCAGGATCTCTTTCCTCAGCCCGATGCTTCACATCCTGTGGCTTTGACTACGCAGGCCCCTTCTCGGGTCCCAATCCTGTCCCCAGGCTTTAGAAGTCCCTGCTTATTGGAGTCACTGGTGGGAACAGGGCAGCCTCTGCCCAAGCTTGCAGAAGCTGCTTGGCCTGTGCGGGGTCAGCAATTCCTAGTTTCTCACAGAGGAGAAATACTGTAGAGGAACTGTGTGAAAAGCTACATTCTGATAGTTTTTGATTCAATCACTCAAGTATTTCTTAATTTTCAACATGCCTCTATTTTCTATGATGTGCATGTGCTGTTCTTATAGTTAGAGACACAGTGCTCAGAGATAAGAAGAAGCTAGCCAGGACCAGCCCGCGGCAGCCTTCCTGACAGAAAACAGCCTTGAGCCCCGAGGAAGATATACTCAGTATGCATGGCTTCTTTCTCCTTCCTTCTTTCTTATGTGGAAGCCTGCAGGCCTGTGGTCATCTGGAGGAGTGAGCACCCCTCTTCTTCAGTTAAATCCACTCCAAGCCACTCCAACCTTGTCCTTGAGAACTGATTGCAGGGTAGACGGAGCGCTGAGCACTTGTCAGCTCCTCCAACGCCCTTTAGAACAAATACACCTCGGTTTGGATCCAGGAGCCGCTTGTCTGACGGGCTCTCCCTCCTGATGTCTGTGGCTCTTTTTCTTCTTTAGTAAGCTTAACGAGACTGCTTTCTGCAGCCTGTGCTCTGGTCACTGCTCTCTGGAGTTACTGGGGCTTCGCCTTGTTAAGCGAGCTATCTCCTTCTCAGAACCCACCTAAGGTTTAGCTCCTCTTCTGTCTCATAGTCCCTGGTCGTCACAGGTCTGCTGAGAACATCCTGACAAGTGTACCTCAGTGTCCAGTGGGCACTGGCTTCAGAGCCTCTGGGAACATGAAAACACTGTAACCTCAAGTCCTTTTTGCAGAGCTTTGTAGGGTTTACACGGAACACAGAGTACCCCCTTATTCTTTGCACAATGTTTTGTTCATTGCTATTATCTGTGAGTGTGTGATTTGGAGGGCCATACGAATGTTACAGTTTAGATTCTAGTTGGAATCAGGCACACGAGACCAGGGGTGAGGGTGGTCACTTTGCTTCTTGCTGGGCTGAAATAGCAAAAGCAAATCTAAGCAATCTAAGGAAAGCAATCTAAGAAAAAAATTGCATCATGGTTCACAGTTTGAGGGTGGGGTGCATCATGGCAGGGAATGGCAGGGAAGTCATGGCGGCAGGGCCCTGAGGCAGTCTGCCACTTTGTGTCATAGCCAGAAGGCAGAGGGGGATTACTGTGCATGCTCACCTCAGTTTCTTCCTTTGACTAGATCCAAGACCCCAGTGCCATTCACTGCTAAAGCGTGTTTTTCCAACTCAATTAGCCCAACCTGGGACTTCCCAGAGCCTTGTCTCCTAAATGACATGATTCTAGACCCTGCCGATTTGACAGCACTAACTTTCCCAAGTGTCCCAACAGGAAACAGCCTGGAACTTGCTTCTCTATTCCCCTCATTGCACATCTCCATTATCTTGTAGGCTTGGTACAAACATGGAGGATCCAGTGCCAGGTTCAGCTGTGTGATCCTCCCTCCTGCACTCCAAGGAAGACATTTGCAGCACTCCTCTGATGACAGCCCCCAGATAGGAAGAACTGTTTCATGATGCCTTCCTCTGACTTACTAAGTGTGGTGTCCTGCTTCGGTGCCTCACCCCTGAGTGCTTCTGACTGCCTAGTCCAGTCCCTCCTGGGGACCATGCACTACCCTGTAGGCACCTGTTCAGTGTACTGTAGTGGGGATCTAGTCCTCTCTGTTCCAAGTGCTGTCCCTTCAGCTTCTCCACCAAGTCTCCTCCAGGTACCACTCTGTTGCCTCACCTCCACTAATGGCCAGGTCCACCCTCTCTGGGCAGTTCTGTCCAGTTCCCTGTGCATGACTTGGCCCCATTATGCAAGACTGAAAGGTAAAGACAAACTAAGCTGAGGGACTTTGCTGGGACTTGCATTAGAAGGGGAAGCACCCATTGAGATCATTTATCTTACTAAATGCTGTAGGCCTCGGGGATAACTATCACTACCTGATGTGTCAATCAAATGGAGTGATGCCATCCAAAAGGAAACGATAGTGAGACAGGAGCTGGACCACCTGAGGGGAGATAATCTCCAGTGAGTCTCTCCAGGTTCCTGTAACTGCTATGACACTTGGTTTGAAGTCAGCGTCCTTCCATGTAAGCCCAGCGCTAGGAAGGATATGGAGCGCTCCGACACTGGCAGATGTTACTGATGGTGATGGCGCCTCAGACAGATGCCACTAACACCAGAGAACACAGAGTACTTGGGTGAGGGATCGTGGGACCAAGCTCAGAAGCAAGGAAATGAGCGAGTCTCACCTCTGCCCAGCCTGCAGTGACTTAGCTTCTCTGAGAGAGGTTCTGAGAGATTTTCTAACAAGGCACCATAGTGCTAAAGGTACATGGTTTAGAAACTCTTATCTTTTGTGTTGAAAATGCCCTGTCAGGGGATATTGTGACCTCCAGGGCTCAGGTAGTTCTTTTGTGGATAGTGGATAAGAACTATTTTTCATAACTTAGCAAGAGAGAAAACCCACATAGTCTTTGTCAGCAGGCTTCAGAATGGTGCTCTTTGCAAATGGCTACCACTGGAGTCTGCTCAAAGCCCATGCTCTCTCGGTGCCGTGAGCTCAACTCCTAATCTCAAGCACATAGACACACAGGGGGAAAGTCAGATGTTGAGAGCCTCACCTGGATCCCCAGGGCTATTACTGCCCTGATTTAAAAAAAAAACAGGCAGATGCTATGTTTAAACAAAGAGGGAAACTGAGGCTCAGGGAGGCTGGAGAACTTCACCTAGCCTAAGTCTAAGCAATCTGTCCCTACAGAGGGCACTGCAACAGGCCATAGGAGTCTCAACCCCATTACCCTAGGCATTGGCTCTCTGGTCAGATGAACTTGGAGATCAAAGTGGGCAATCCCAGGAAGGCCAGGGCCTCATCTCTCCTCCTACACCAACAAATACTGGGGAGCTAGCAGGGATGACCAGCAGTACCCTGAGAGCCTCCCATGGCTACTGTGTCACAGGTAGGCAACAGAAACTCATTTTAAGAATAGGTAAACTGAGACACAGAGGGTCAGACACTGGCGTTGATCAGCACCTGTCAATCTGACAGAGGCCTGACTCCCAGGGCCGACAGTTCTGAAGCTGAAAGGCTCAGCCATTGCTAGAGCTGAGGTGTAGAGGCTGAGAGATGCTGGAACACCTGCCAAGGATCACACAGCAGGTGCCCAGTTCCTCTGAAGCCACTAAAGGCCACCCTAGTTACACTGCACAGATGCTCAGCTTTACTGTGGGGCCACATGTACCTGCCCAGCATAGAACCAGATTCTCATTGACGGCTGGGCTTTATTAGTTTTTTTTCTTGTATCCCAAGAAAGCACAGATAACACAAAAGAACATAGGTCAAAATGAAGGGATCTGTGTAGGGTGCTGCGTTCCTGAGCACAGACACTTGGCCAAGAACTACTGTATCCTAGTGCCCCATCCAGGAGACCATCCTGGATGGTCCTAGAGTCTATCACTACCGCCACTGGAGGCAAGAGGTGAAGGGAAAGGAAGGAACCCCTTGTGAGGGTACTATCCCACAGACCCAGTTCCCCTACCTGGTACTCCTTCTAGGGTCTGGTGTCAGCCCATGGTGATGCAGAGCTGATGACACAGCCCCTTCACTCTATTGGCATCTCCTCCTGCTCTGGGTCCTTGCTACCCAAGCATTCTGTAGCTTCAGGGCTGATGACGAGCAGGGACAGGCACAGTGAGGCAATAGGCTGCATCTGGGCAGATCACAAGTCTCACAGCACCCCAAACCCCCACCACCTATGGGCAACTCCGGGGTGACCCTCAGCAGGGTGAGCACAGTGGTCTCTTTGTCTAGGAGCATCTCATGACCTCTCTGCTCCCTCGGGGTCCTTGAGCGAGGAGTGTACGCTGAAGGAGACGAAGCAGGATGGATTCCCCAAGGGCCACGTGGGCACCTGAAGGCCGAGGATGTCTGCAGGAGGAATGAGCAGCCCTGGATTAAAACCCGACAATGGAATTGGAAATGATGTTTCCCTGCAAACGGATTCTAAAATAAACACTCCGGAGCTGGCACGCATTTGCTGTGCCCTGCTTCTCAACACAGCCGAGATTCACTTACGATCATGTTGGTTATAAATTGCAGCCTGCATTTCTCATATCAAAATGCACAGCCAGTGATATTTAACGCTAAAGAAATATATCCTCCAGCAATGAATACAGTCAGAAATTACTCACTGAATTTAACCAAGGAGAGAGAGATGCCATGGAGATGTACTGCATAAATTTGGGCATGTGGGACAATGGCCACCGTTTATTAACATTTTATCTCCTCCTGGAACTGTTTGACCTTGCTTCAGCAGTTTTATTGGGAGCGAGATCTCTGGACGCTCCCATTTTCCCCCTTTCCAAGGCAGCCAGACTTGTTCTGAACAGTAAATACGATTGAAGGTGTTCATTTACTGATGTCTCCTTTAACCCAGAAGAAGAAAAATGTAGAGAAAGTCCCCTGACCCCCAGAAGAAAAAAAATTAACCCTACCTTTAAATACACGGCAATTCAGACCACTTAACCACGCCGCAGTTCATAAAGGAGAAATGAAAGCAAATTACCTGCGAGGGGCCAAGCTTTGCGACAAGTGCATAGGCTCAGGGGCATTGTATATTGGAGAGGGGACTTGAGAGGGTCCTTATTGATAAATGTCACCAAATTAAGTCCATTCATACAAGCTAGGATCATGTGCTGAGCACCAAACCTTCCCCTGGCCTTGGGCCACTGAGAAGCTTTCAAAGATAGCAAACAGGCAAAAGCCTGTTGACGCCTAGGAACAGGGGTAGGGAGGAGCAGGATAGACAATCAGCAGGCATGAGATAAATACAAGGTTGGAGGAGTTAGATGAGGCGCTCCATGTCAAGGGACACTCCTTTCCCCTTGGCCACGCCTCCTTAGCCACACCTCCTTGGCCACGCCTCCCTGGATACACACCCCGCCCTGAACATTGCGTGGCTTTTTCTCACCTCCCACCTTACTGGTCACACTCAGGAGAACTGGGGACCCTCTAAAGGAGGACTGTGGTGTGCACAGGTGCACACTAACCATAGGGAACCCCACCTACCTCATGTCCAAGACCCAATATCACGTCTTTCTGTTAAAGCTCTGGTAGGTGAAGAAAAGGTTGGGGGAGCATTTCTTCAATCAGCTGTTACTATATTTAAAGCCTCCTTAACCTCTATCAAAAGCTCCCATGGATGCCGTCCAAGTGTTGAGCAGGATTCAGGCATAGGCTTCCTTCCCCAGACAGACCTAAAAGGAACACCAATTTATATGTGTTCTCTGAGTACAGCTACGACATGTGAGTTCCACAGAAACAAGGCTATCCCAAGATACGAAGAGAAAGATGACAGTGTAACACTTGCACTCAGAAACATTATTGCATGAAGAATCCCAGATATCTCCTGATAGACATATAATAATAAAGAGGGAGCGAGGCAGAGATTAATAGACCGAGAAACAATTGCAATAACTATGAAAAAAATAGTGTTACTTGTGGCATTTAGCTTCATTCTTATGTTTTAAAAAGCCGTTAAAAAGGGAGCAATATGAAATTTGAGAATGTGTTATGTTTTGAATGGTTTTACAAAAAGTATTTAGTGTGTGTGTGTGTGTGTGTGTGTGTGTGTGTGTGTGTGTGTGTGTTCTGCATGTTTGTCTCTGTTCCACGTGTATGCAGTACCCGTAAGGAACCAGAAGAGACCATTAGATCCCCTGGAACTGGAGTTACACGTGGTGATGAGTTATCCTGTGAGTGCTGGGAATGGAGTTCAAGTCTTTTGTATGATCAACTCATGCTCTTAGCCACTAAGATATCAGGTCCCTAGCCCCGTTAATCTAGTTTTTGACCACCGGAAATACTGTCCAAAGGTCCTTTCTGACAATAATTTATTAAAATTTTCTTGAAGTTGTTATTTTAATTAATTAATTAAATTCACATCCTGACCACAGTTTCCCTTCCCATCTCTTCTCCCAGTCCTTCCCCCGCTACCTCCCATCCTATCCACCCCTCCATTTCTCTTCAGAAATGGGGAGACCACCCATGGATACCAACCAGCCTGGGCTTACCAGGTTGCAGTGAGACTAGGTACATCTTTTCCTATTGAGGCTAGACAAGAGAGCCTCATAGGGAGAAAGGGTCCAAAATGCAGGCAGCAGTGTAAGAGATAGCCCCTGCTCCCACTGTTATGAGTACCACATGAAGGCCAAGCTACACGATTATTAAATATGCACAGAAGACCTAGGTCAGTGTTGTGCATTCTCCCTGGCTAGCAGTTCACTCTCTGTGAGGCCCTATGGGTCCAGGTTAATAATTCTGTAGGTTTTCTTGTAGTATCCTTGAGCCATCTGAGTCCTAAAATTCTTCCTCCCATTCTCCTACAAGATTCCCCAAGCTCTGCCTAATGTTTGGCTGGGGGTCTCTGCATCTGTTTCCATCAGTTGCTAGGTGAAGCCTTGCTGATAAAGGCTATGCTAGGCTCCTGTCTGTAGGTATTGCAGAATATCATTAATAGTGTCAGGAATGGGTTCCCTCTCTTGACTAGAGCACTCATTGATTGGCCATTCCCTCAGTGTCTGCATCATTTTTAGCATTGCACATCTTGTAGGTAGTACAAAGATTTTGTGGCTGGATTGGTGCCCCAGTTCCTCCACTGGAAGTCTTGCCTGGTTACAGGAAATGGTTGGTTCAGACTCCATATTCCCCATTGCTAGGAGCCTTAGCTAGGGTCACCCTCACAGATTCCTAGGAGCTTTCATTGCCTTGGGTTTCTAGCTTATCCCAGAGATTGCCCCTCCCTTCCATTTCTCTCAGTATTCTCCCCCCTGTCACCCCCCTACTTGATTCCTTCTGTTCCCATCCCCACCCATGTCTCCATCCTGTCCCCTCCCCCATCCACCCATGGTGTCTATTCTATTTCCCTTTCTCAGTGAGATTCCCACATCCCCACCACCGCCTTGAGCCTTCCTGGTTACTTGGTGTAGTTGTTATGTTTTCTGGTGTATCTTGTGCTGTACATTGTGTCTGGTGCCCCACCTGAGTGACAAAGAAGGAGATAAATGCTCCTGGGGCCTGAGCCTACCCTCTCAAAACCTTCCTCATGAAGACATTGACCCTTAATGATGGGGTAATAGTATCTGGAAAGAATATTCTTGGTTAATTTTTGTGAGGTTGTTTGTAGAGTAAATCCCTTATATCTACATGGCAGAGTGCTGCATACCTGGTCTATGTTGGTTATGTGGGACAAAACCTGTTGCTTCCAGAGTTGTGATGAGTGAAGCGACAGAAGACTGAGTCCAGCAAAGAAGGAAGGATACAATCAAGAGATCTGGTGGACTTGAATGGCGTGGAGCTGCTGCCACAGTAACAGGCTGAGCTCAGGGAGTACATCCTATAAGTGAAAGGAACACGTTAAAAACCGATGAGAATGAGCCCAGAGAGACACAGCTTCCAAGTGAGTACCCATTTGATTCTTTGTGCTCTGTGACTAAAGTATGTGATATCTTCAGATAAGCTTCTCTCTCTCTCTCTCTCTCTCTCTCTCTCTCTCTCTCTCTCTCTCTCTCTCTCTCTCTCTCTCCCCCCAGATGTTGATGGTGATTGACACAGAGACTAGGATATTTAGAGATACTTAACCCTAAATAGGACATCTTCGCCACACACCCTCAAACCAAGACTCATAGATCATTGCAGAAGGGGGGCAGTTAAGAGCCAGAGGTGATGGGTGACTACAAGGAAACAATGTTTTTCTGCACATAACAGGGTAGCTGCATGTATGAACTCACAGTGGTCATGGCAATAAGCAAAATCCCAGCGTAAAGAGGGAAGGAGGTCATAAGGTCCCACCTCTAGCCGAGGAGCTATTAGCATCTGATAGTTGTTGGGAGATGGAGAAGCAGTTTTCTTCAGGGGTGCAGGCCATGTGTAGGATGACTATGCCCCAGTGGCCCACATATCCAAGAGAATGTGAGCAAAATAAATCAAACATGATGGCATAAAAACAAAACAAAACCAGGTTGTGTAGAGAGCTGTGGTTGAATCAGGGCAGAGTGGGGAAAAGAAAGAGATATGGTAGAAATAGATTGCATAAAATTATCTACCAAGGGACTAGTACCAAATGAGGAGCGGTCAGCACTGTCACATCATAAGCCAGGAACACAGATTCTCACTGCAAGCCATTGCTGCTGTGTCTACACATGAGTGCAGCCATTTTGCCACTGGCTGTGAGGGTTTCTGTGTTTAGTTTTAGCTGACAACTTGACATACTCTGGAACCATCTGGAAAAAGAGTCTCAGTAAGTGATTATCTAGGTTAAATAGGTCAAGGGGGTGACTGTCATGATTATATTAACTAAGATGGAAAGACCCACCCACTGGGAGTGGCAGCATCCTTGGGTTTGGACCCTGGACTATATCAGTCTCCACTTTGTTCTCTAATATCATAAGACCTGTCTTCTTTTCAGCACCCACCAGGGACAGAATGAAAGTCCCAGATGCACTGTGGCCCTCTCCTTGCTTCCTAGCACCTGATGGACAACGTCCTAACTCAGGGTTTTATTATGTTGAATGGATCACCACAGCTACCTCCTTGCCTAACCTCCTGCCATGACACCTTTCCCACACCCATTATTTCTCCATTGACAGTGGGAAAACCACCAGGGTTCATGCTCAATAGGTATATCAACTGGACATTTGGGCATCCAAAAAAGAGATGTCAGGGCATATTTTGTTCTTCAGGAGGATCTCAGGGTAGAGAGCTTATATAGATATTTGGGATGTGAATCAGGAAGTAGGATTGAGCAGAGGCAGCTCCCATATTGCATTGTGGATCCAGGGTCACCTCAGGGAGCTTAGTGCTGGAATAGACAGAAAATATCCAGTCTCCATCCTGTAAGAATTGCTTTGGGTTGGCTGATGAAGGTGTTCCACAAAGGCTGGGGTGCATCTTGAAGTCTCTGCCCTCAGTTTACACCTCCTTCCCATGAGACTACATGGTGGGTCCTCCTCAGGTAGGAGCTCCGGGCTGTGTGTCACTTGCTCCATTGCCCCAACAGCCTGTTGATATTCCTGTCCATCATTCTCCTGATGGGCCCCTGAACTAGTTCACAAAGCCAGGTCAGGAGCCACTGCCCCATGTCAGAAGCTACAGCCTTCAGGTTTCAACTCAGCTGGAACCTAGATTTTGAACACTCAAGGAATTGTTTTTTTCATTAGTTAATAAACCTATTCACTTTACATCCCAATTGGAAACACCCTCCCCTCCCAGTCCCACCTTCACAAATCTCTCCTCCTACTATCTCTTCTCCCTCTCAAAGAAGGAGAGGCTTCCCTTGGGTACCACTCTACCCTGACATCAAGTGAGGCAGAAGTAAGCACATCCTCTTCTATTGAGGTCTAACTGGACATTCCAGCTATGGAAAAGGGGTCCAGTGTCAGGCAACAGAGTCAGAGACAGGCTCCAGTTCAATTGTTAGGGGACACATGTGAAGACCAAGCTTCACATCTGCTACAAATGTGTAGGAGGCCTAGATCCAGTCCCTGCAAGTTCTTTGGTTGGTGGTTCAGTCTCTGTGAGCCCCCATGATTCCAGTTTATTTGAATCTGTAGACCTTCTTGTAAACACCCAGAGAACTTAAAGAAGCTATGTGCTTGCAGGTCCCAGACAGATAACCTGTGCCCAGCTATTGTGGCCTTCAGAGTTTGGCACACCAAGATCAGTATGGTCCCATCTCAGCATGTTGAATGAACACATATGACCACACTCTCTGTCCTCCATGAGGCCTCTTAGAAGTTTGAAGAAATAAATGTATTAGCATTCATGAGGCTGAGAGAGTCATTGACCAGAATACAAAGCTTTGTCCTGAAGATCATGAAGCATTTATATCCCTCACCTTAAACCCATACAGGCATGGCCTGTGCCCCTCCTGATGTTGGGTCACTCTGGCATCCTCTTTCCCTGTCATCCACAGTCTTGCTAAAGGACTCTCTTTTCCAAGAGAGTCACTCTTCAGAGGCAGTGCCAGCCATAGCCCCGGAGGGTTCAGGTTCATCTTAGATAAGGTCATGTAATAAACCAATTTTCTTATCACCCTCTAGGCAGTGAATCAATTCAGAAAGAGCCAAGGCTTTGAAACTAGAAAGATGCAGAGAGGGACACAATAGTGTAGCAGCTAGTCCCCAGGAGCAGAGGTCACCACAGAACCCTCATGCCTCTTGACCAAACAAAATATTCACCCACAGGGTATGACCCAGAAACAACTAGGCCAGCAGGAGGAAATCCAGAAGATGGCAGACTCTTCCAACTGTATCAATGACAGGTTGAGCTGATCCCACCCTGTGCCCACCCCACCATTCCTACAACTCTTTACCCCAGTTCTCTGGAGACCTGGCATACTGACCAAGCTCAAAGTGACCCTGGGAAGGGGTTAGGTAGCAATGGCATCCCATATTTGATCACAAATGTATACAATGGACATGTCCCTCCTCTTCTGGTACCCTTTTTCCCAGATCTGCTACATTTGATATACAGGCTGGTGTGAGAGAAATGACTTCTCCTCCAGGACCCATCCTCTGCCCAGAGTTCACTTCTCCACTAAACTATGCTCTAACCCTAACTCTCTGTGATGGCCTCATACATTACACTGCAAGCTTGGGTCTCAGAAACCTGGCTAGAGGCTGCAAGGGAGTGAGAAGGGACAAACACAGAGAAAATCCATGGTCACGTCGACCGTGCACACTCTGATGGAGTGCCACCTACTACCACTACTACCACAACAACCTTAAGTCTTGGTATGTTTGTTACACATAACACAGGCAGGCAGAGGTAGTTAGCTGGTCTCTGCGAGAGGTCTCTGGTGGCCGCCTCAGGCTGCAAACATACAGGAGGAGGTTGCGGTTGCTGGTTTTTGCACAGACTGGTCAATCGTTTGTAAAGACTTGTTCTACACACTGTCAACATTCTTTCATATTCTGACCAGAGGAAGGCTTTGCCATTCTTCTATGTCTGAGGCACTGGATTCATGATATGGCTGCGCTCCTGTCAAGTAATATGAATTTATTCAGGACTTCATCTGCTCTTTCCATATTCCCTGGGAACTTCTTAGGATCCCCAAGTACATCAACCAGGAGAGATATGTCCTCTAGTCTGTGACTGATGATAGAGCTCCCAGATCTTCCAATAGTGCACATAGCAGAGCTCCAGGCTATTCTGTGGACTAGAAAGGAGCAGTGGTCCCAGAGAGTCAGCTGGGTGGAGGGCTGAATGTGTGGTCTTGCAGTAGAGCATAGCCAATTCTGTGCTGGGTGTTGTATGTGTCTTTTACATACAGGGTCCAGGATGAGGGCATAAAAGCAGGATCCCAGGGTATATTGTCCCCCATCAGGGACACATTGGCTCCAACCACTTTCCAGAAGAGGAAAAAGTGAATAGACAGGCCTGCTGGTGCAAAGATGGTGTTTGTGTGGAGTTAGCTGAGGTCCAGCCTACTTTTATATCTTCACACTGGCTAGCTCAGAAGATTCCAAGCAATCCCATGTGAGTACACACAATGGAGACAGGCCTAGAGGTGAATGACCATGCTCTCTGCCATCTCCTCTCTTCCAAGAGCACCCATCATGCATGTGGGCCTCTGTTCCACATATATTTAATTTAAGATTCCTTCATGACATCCTATGCTCCTCCTGGACGCCATGCCATGCCTTTTTTTTACCTGAAAGCTGACCTTCAATGGTGACCTCTATGGCAGGTTCTCCCAATCTAATCTCTGTGTGGAAGAGAAATGAAACCTGGAAAGTGGCCCCTGGTAGAGCTGTGTCTTGGGTCTGCCACTTACAATCTGAGAAACATAAAGATCACTCCCAAGCCTTGGGTGCAGGGTCAGGTCTTAAGACCTCCCAGCTTTGTGAATAGTTCATGCTCAGTCCTCCAGGAGCTTGGTTCACTCTGGGTGCATGGTGTACCCCCTTGCTTTGCACAGCATCACCCTCTGAGTGTGCCTTACTTAATTCTCATTATTCCTTGGGCTCCTGATGTGAAGCTCACTACACTGTGGGTACTGGAATTTATTAAATCAGATTGTCACAGGACAAATGGGGCTAGTGTGTAAACTCGGCAACTGTGAGATCCCTGTGTGCTACCCTTTCATACATAGTTTGTGGATTGAGTGGTTGGGTCAAGAACTGTCCTATACACAGGACAGGGGACATAGGAAACGATGACTGAATAAAAGAATAGATAAATAAATGCATGAGTAAGTGCTCTATTTCTCTCACAGACAAAACAAGACAAAACAAGTAGCCAGGATTTAGTCTGGGCTGAAAAGGATGCTCTTTTTCACACTCCAAGTGGAACTTCCCCTACTACCAGGAGAAAGAGGCCAGGGGAACAGGCAGCAAGTCTCTAGAACGGTGCAAGCAGGGTACTCCAATCTCAATCTGTTGAAGTCAGAGAGCAGAGGCAGTGTGAGGCCTATAAGTGACATGGGTGTCTTTGACTTCATGGTACAGCAGACACCATTCACAGCATGCCAGGAAATGGCCCATGGATCAGACTGATCAACTCAACACGCTAATGACACAATCTGGAGGAAAGTCACCTCCCTGGCTCCCACCTTGGTGGATATGACTGGTGACCATACGTGGAAGGGGGAGACATTTTCAGATTCTAGCCACCATCTGGTCAATCCCTGGTCCATATGACTGTCCAATCCCTTTTATTCCGGCCTCGTTAGAGACTTATCTATCTCCTTTTGCTGTTTCTGGATCTCACTTGGGACCCTCAGAGACTTCTTCCTCTTATCTCCAATGACCTATAATTCACCCATTGTCCCCCACAATGTGTTCCCGAGGGCTATCTAAACCCCACTGCCCCGTTTGTTGGGCTGATTAATTATCTCTGCCTTCTGCTGCTGGCCCGGCAGCCTTGGGTGAGGTGTCTGGAGTGATTGTTCACTATTGGCCCTCGTTTGTCACATTTAACTCTGCAGACTTCCAAAGGACTCCAGTTTCAATGCTAGACTTAACAGGCCTTTTACAAAATCAATCCCTGTCTTTTTATTTTAAATTTTATTGGGTGGGAAAGGACGAATTAGATCTCATTTACAGATACCTGCCTCTGAGATGACAGCCTGGCCAATGGCATGGCTTTTGTTCTGGCTTTGCTCAACCATTTTCACGGCAGGGGACATCCCAAAAAAGGATGCTCATATATCAAAGGGAGGGGGTGAAGGATTTGAGCCAGGCCATCTGTTAAAAGCCATAAACACAGAGCTCATGAGCAAGGAAAGGAGATGTGTTACTTTTAAGAATACCAAGTGTTTAAATAATGTATTTCCCCTAATTGTAGATGAAAATGTAATTTGGACAGCGGGGATTACACCTGTAAACATCTTTCCATTTTATAATTTTACTAATAGGCGTGTCGTGTAGATCTGTCACTGAGTGGCTCTGACACTATTAGGAGCTCCAAGTCTGGGGGTGAATATGAGCTAAACTGGCTCGCCTCCATGAAGCAGCCACAGAACCAATCATGTCTGTATTTGAGCATGGGGCTGGGGTGTTATAGGGCGCACTTTGCTATTGTTTGCATTGTAGCTACACACACACACACACACACACACACACACACACACACACACACATATACATTCACAAAATATTTTAAGCCCTTTAAGCTTACAGCTCAGGAACACCATCAGATGATCCACACGCCCACCATTACCATGCCTGTGGCTCTTTCTGGTGCTCTGAGGACATGCCTGCCAGAGACAATGTAATGGAGGAAGATTGCTTTTGGCTCATCATGGACTCGCCATGGTGTGTTTGTATGTTCTTCTGTTGACAGGCACTTGATTAGCTCCCGATTTTTAGCTACTGAACAATGTTGGTGTGAACACAGCTGAACAAGTTCCAGTGGAGTTTCTGCTTTCAACTCCAAATTCAGAAATCCTAGCCCATTGTAGCAGATGAGATGTGGCGGTGTTAGGGGCTCCATTCCAGGGTGAAGGGAACCTGAAACCAAGCCTGCTCGTATCTTAGAGAATCAAGTAGAGGTCACACCCACAGCCAGTTGTGTATAACCTTCAAAGGCCTGGCCCTGGTCACCACCCTTTGTCAGTTGGGACCTTTCCCTGTGGATTTTGAAGAATCCACGGCCTTCAAAATGCTGCCAAAACTGGGGTGAGGGCAAATGCGCAGAACATGAGACTCAAGCCAGGACAGCTACTATCCACCCCCAGAAAACTGTTGACCCTGCAGAACCAAACCTCCATCTTCATTAAATTTCCTGTCCTCTCTTCCCTAAGGCCTGGAAGCTTCCATCCAATTTTACACTTCTGTAGATTTGACTACTCTAGGGAAATCCTGCTGTCCTTGTGTGGCTGACTATGTCATCAAGCACAGGTCGTCAAGGCACACCCCTGTGTTAGCCTGCTTCCGAATCCCCTTCCCTGTAAGGGTGACTGATATCCCATTTGCGAACTCACCATGGTGTTCATACGTTCTTCCATTGATGGGCCAGTGGATAGCTCCTACTTTTTAGCTGACTACATTGGTGTGAACATGGATAAATGAGTCCTGAGTTCCTGCTTTGAACACCACAGAAAACACCCAAAAGATGAGTGCTAAATGTGTGTGCACACATTCACATACGCTTGTGAGGTTCACACATGTGGGGACACTGGACACGCATGTGTTGTGCATATGTATGTAGAGGCCAGAGGGCAGCACCAGGTGTCTTCCTCAGGCACTTCTACCTCGGTTTTTCGGGATGGTGGTGGTGGCACACACATGCCATCACTTGAGTGTGCCAAGGGTCCCTTCTCTCTTTCTACCAGCTGGGTCTCTGGGATCAGACTCGGATCCTCAGGCTTAGCTGCAAGTGCCTCTATCTCTTGAGCCATCATGCCTTCCCCTTCATTCTTTTTGGAGATATAGTCTTTTGTTGGACCTGGGGCTCATCAATTGGCTAGATTTGCCGGCAAACTCAGTGAATTGATCTTTCCACTCCCCATCCAGACCCCCAGCTCTAGAGCTACAGACAAATGGCTCCTTTTATGTGGGTGCCACTTACTAAACTTAGATCTCCAGGCCTACACAGCAGGTCTTTTACCAATGGGACCTCTCCCCAGTTCTCTGCATTGAACTTCTGGAGGGTCTGTCATACTGTGCTCCACCAGGCTGTTCCCTCTGCCTTCCCAGCAGGACTGCACAGTCTGTGATTTCTGCAGAGTGCGTTATCGCAGGACCGAGTGGAACAGTCCTGACACAAAAGTCACATTCAATGTAGATGCACCAGGAAGGGCTGCACACAGAGACTTCCACGAGGCCACTCAGAGCACAGAGCACCTAGGCAGACAGGAAGCTGATCTGGCTTCTACATCACCAAAGTGTGCCAGCTATGAAAACAGTGCTAGGTGTCAAGTGGAGCTCCACAGTCCCCAAAGGCACTTCTTGAAACCACACTCTAAGCCTGCCTTACCTGTTCACCTACTCATTGCTGGGACCACATGGGGAGAGATCTCTCCTTATAATGCAACACGTTCTTTCTCCTTATAATGTAACACATCCTTCCTAACGCCTGTCCTGCCCCCGCTTTATACTGGTTCACCTTTGTCCCAGCTTCACAGCTGTTTCCCTCTCACAGGGACCATGGTACACGGACGCCACTATTATCAGTTGAGCCCAGCAGAGTGGGCACAGCAAACACAAGCTATACAAGCTACCAGGCCTCATGTGGTCATTTGGAGCTGCTGGCATGAGGCTTGGTATGCAGAGCAGGCCACTGACTCTCCAAATGGTCTGATGGCTGAGCAGGCACACGACCCTCCAAGCTGGCAGGGATTTCCTTCCCTTACCTAGGACATCCCTCACTGTGCCCACGGCCTGAGGCATCCCTCATTCTGTGGGTTGTAGTTCATTGACTAATTGGCAAGAACAGACGGGGCTGGGGTGACAGGGCCCCGAAGTGAGAATCTGGCTCAGTTCCTGCTAACACCACCTTCTGCTCTTTCTGCCAAGCCCAGCAGAGCCCGTTTTTCAGGCAGATTCCATATTGTCTGAGCTTGGTCCACATGGCTAAACAGATAGCTTTTCCTCTCTGCATATTCTAGAACAAGCGGTGGACATGCCCCATTTGGAAAAGAATATGGAGCAGGTGGCCTGGACAGTGGGGGCAGGCTGCTGAAGGGACAGGGAGGTGGTCCTAGTGTCTCTTTGGAAAGCCTATATCCTTTGTTCTTTGATACACCAGGATGTAACTAGTCAAGGAGACCAAGGTGGACACAGGCCTGTGAGTCCAGGGGTCAGGTTGGACACTCAGACTATGGGAGGTTGGCTGGATCAAGCATCAGTCAGAAGTTACAAAGGCCAAGGTAGACTTCTGCCATCTTTCCTCCATGCAGAAAGGACTATAAGAGACCACATTTTCCGTGGTATCAATCCTTGATACATGGTAACTTTTACTGTGTAGCAACTACAGGATGATTCAAACTCCTTTACTCAGACCAGCCTCTGGAACACCCAAGCCCTGAGGATGAGAGAAGGCAGGACAAGTCAGGGAGTTGGATAGAAGAGGTACAGTCTGAAGGAGGCAGGGCCACTCTACAGGGAACGCAGGCAGCTCCAATGATCTAGGGCATAGAGAGAGAGAGAGCCACAGTAGTGCAGGGGTCTGGGCTCAAGCACTTCCAGGAGTCCAGTACAGCACAACGTGTAGAAACAGACTCTAGGTGGAAAACAGGGTCAAACAGACCTCAGTCGTCCCTGTGTACCCATGGCCCTCTAGGGCAGGCAGCAATGTAATGACAAAGCCTTCCTGTGGCCTCTGTCATGCCTCCGGGTACCTCAGAGGAGCTGGAGCAACAACAATACTGGGTTTGGAGACAGAAGACAGGGCTGAAGGTCTTTCAGGGTGGAATGGCCAGATCAGGAGCAAGGATACTTCTAGGAAACCTGGGGCTTCATCTCACTTCAGAGAGCAAGTGAGAACCAGAGACTGTGCATTGATAATCCCTGGCTATATCCTGTCTATTCCCAGCACCAGACTCAGGTCAGAGATCACCCAGAAACTTTGTTGACTAAAGCAACATGTCTAACTGGAACAGGACAAGGCCACCTCCCTCTGTAAGGCTGCCTAGGGGGAGATATCCACCCAAGCCATGCAGTGGCCACTCACAATTCTGGGCCCTTCTGTAAGACACGATCCTGAGTGAGCTCTCAACCTCTCATTTTTAATTCTTCCTCTGCCAAACAAGGATGCTCTTCATCAGGAGTTTCACGAGGCTTAGAAGTCATCATGTGAAGAGCTTTGGAAATGTTGAACTGCCCTCTCTGAATGTCAGACAATATTATTTTTGAATCAGCTTCAGGACATTGCTTGAAGAAGTATTGGGAAATTGATTTTTTTCCCCGAAATGTTCTTGTACCTTGATCCTTGAATGTGCTGTCAGTTGCTAGCAGGCATGATGTCCCCTGTGACTCGGGGAATCTGGAGCCACACCTGCCCCCACAAGAGGACTTTGTATATGATCAGTGGGATGAGAACAAATGGACAGTGGCTGCCATGTGCCTTTGGTTCTTCTCCAACCCACCCTCCTTCTTTATCTCTATGAACTTCGTATCTCCTCAACTGGGGCTTCTTGCACATGATATCCAATTGGAGTCTAGGTCCAGAGGGTATCTGAGGATATTTGAGTCACCATTGTTCTAGCCAAGCCCCAAGCTGAAGAAATCACCTGTTCTGGCCAAGGACAGAGTCTCAGAAGCTCTATGGACCTTCCTCACTTGAGATCTGGTAGCACACATCACCCACCTGCTAGCCCTGTCTGTGTTCAGCTTCTTGTAGGCTCTTGTGTAGCATTATTCCCAGATCACACTCTTATTCCAACACCAGTCCAGAGTAATGCTACCATTGAAGTTAAACTTGGTGAACCAATGAGTTTACTTGGATTTATTGGGGCTATACTAGTAGTATGGATGAGAGGTGACACTGATGGCTCAATGGCAGCTGCATTGTGGAAAGTCCCCTCAAGCTTGAGTGATACCTTGTGAGAGCTGGAACCATGGAGGTCTCTGCATGACTTACAGCTCAGCAATCCAAGAAACTCCTGTCCTTGTGTAATCTTGGGAAGGAGGGCTTTGTGAATCTCATAAGTTTTAGGGACTTCTGAGACTTGCATGTTGTTAACTTCCTAAGTCTTATGAAGCCTCCTTTCATGATAGATTTTTCAATTTTGAGGAAATTGCTACACAACATGTACATGGTCTATCTCCAATCAAGTGGGTGGAGTTCCAGGTCTTACACAACTGTTCTAGGTTTGTGTTCCATTCACTAAATTTAATTTTGCCTGGGATTCTTGACCTTCCCTGGCTCTTCTTCCCAGGGCATGGCAAAAGTACTCCATGCTTCTTCTTTGGAAATCAACACAATACACATAAACTTTGCATCAAGACCATTTCAAGTGTGTCCCTTAGTAGGATTAAGCATATGTAGCCATCACCACCATCACTCACAGAACTTTGCTTATCCCTCATAATGGAAACTCCACCACCTTGAATACAAACTGCCCCTCGCAACTCCATTCCTTCTGTCTTTATGGATATCAGTCCTGTGACTTTGGAGAGACACCTGTTAGTCTCAAGCAGGGTAGCCCTTCTGTGACTGGTCATGCTACACATCATGTCTGTAAGATTCAGCCACATTGGAACAGACACCAGAATCTCTTTCTTCATCTAGGCTATATGTCCTATACTAGATGCACTATATTTTGTCCATCTACCCACCCACTGATGGACACTTGAGTTGATCCCTCCTCTGGCTATCAATGATAGTGCTAGTCTGAGCTAAGTTACAAAAGCATCTCCTTAGGATTATACCCAGAAGGAGGTTCTTGACCCAATGGGTCTCTCAGTTCTGTTGTTCAACACCCCTTCTCCTAAGATCTGTAAGAAAACCAACCACTCTGGCCCCAGACTATTGTAAGTTTACATTTCTGTGGTCATGGTCATTTGCTTATTCCTGCCCCCCTACCCTATATGTCTATATTTCTCTTCAAGCCTCTATGGAGCCGGTCTTATTGTCTTATTGCTATGAAGAGACACTATGACCATGACAACTCTTATAAAGGAAAACATTTAATTGGGGCTGGCTCACAGTTTCAGAGGTTCAGTTCATTATCATCATAGTGGGGAGCATAGTGGCATGCATCAAACATGGTGCTGGAAAAGGATCTGAGAGTTGTACATCTTAGTCCATGGCCTCAGGGAAATCCACACTGGCTATAACTTGAGTATTGAAGACTTCAAACCCCGCCCCCACAGTGACATACTTTCTCTAACAAGGCCTCATGTCCTAATGGTGCCACTCCCTATGGGTCAAGCATTCAAACACATGAATCTATGGGGACATACCTATTCAAACTACTACAGAACCTATGCCCCAAAACAGTATAGAGTTCAAGCTAGTCATGCACCACTGCCCAAATCTTTCCATTCCCTACAATCAAATTATGCAGTGTTGCCTAACTGCCCATAGCTTTTGCACTTAGCCAAGTGCTGAAGCTGGTTCTTCTTAGCAACAAAGGTCCCCAAACCAGCCTTTCAGTTTCCAGTTAGCAGTTGAGTCTCACATTGAGCCTGGGAGATGCCCATAGCCCCCAGGGAGTGTCTAGACTTTGAGTCAAACCCACTGTTCACACACAGTTATATGGATTGCTTGTACAATGAACTGATAGAGATTGTACAAATATCTAGAAAGCCTATGTGTCTAGTTACCTGGCCTCCCTGTCTGTCTCTGAAGTCACCCAGCCCTCCAGTAGCCAGGTCAGATAGTAACATCATCATATTGGCTGAGTTGTTGGCCTCAGTGAAACAGGACCGCCTTATCAAGAGCCCCAAAGACAATCCTATGTGTCATCCTGGCAAAAAAGGAGAGCTAATTCACTGACCCAGCTAGGTCCCTGTTTAGCCGCACATCCTATATGCTGGAACCATGAATCTGTAGAGAGATTTCCACATTAAAACAGTTCACATAGGGTCGAGATGGGCACAAGCTTTCCTTCTAAATCTGGCCAAGTGATGGGCCATTATGTTTTCCCCTGGGATAGAAATGTCCTTAGGCATGGTCGTGGATCAGGGGTCAAACCCTAAGTTGAAAGCAGACCCTAGCCTATGCCATCCCCTTTACTCTGCATGCTGGGAACCAAACCATTCCTGGCCATCTATCTTGCTTCCTCCAGCTCAGATAACAGCTTTGGGGTTAATGGAAGTCATCATGGTAGATAGGTCATAGCACTCAGACAAGGAAAGCCACATTGTGACTATGTTGCACAAAGGCACACATAAGCTCAGTCCTCCATGGCACTAGACTGGTGTAGACTCACTCTGAGGGTGTCTGGCCTTACAAGAGCACAGGTTTGTTCATCAGTTCTCCCAATGACTCATAGGCACCGTGTGCAGTGCTGGTTGGCTATGCTGGGGCTGAGAGATAGGTGGTAAAAGGCCAGAGACCCTGACTTCTGTCTGGTCACTGGTCTCTCCCATTTCAGATGATGAAGGTTTTCTCTGTACATGTCACCACAATACATGAAAATTGTAAGTGCCTGATTCTATGGTTTCTCTAAGCAACTGTTGGGCTAGGGACCTATATTCTAGCTGTCCCAAGTTCCTCTCCCTGAATTCTTTGCAAGTGGGATCTTCATACCTGTTGTCCAGAGCCCAGCTTCCAAGTTGTCTCATGCAGTATTCTTGGATTCTAAGCAGAACTGTGCAGGCAAACCAAGTCACTAGAGGCCACTGAGGAGGCTTCAGAAAAGGCCTTCAAAGAGCTGTGTCCAGGAGTACTTGTAATCTAGTCCCCTTGGGGGCATCACAGAGAAGAGAGGGATTAATAGTGCCTACATATCATACTGTTCCTCTCCCTCCCAAACCCTTCATACTCAGACCTCAAGCAAATTCATGAGGATCCAGGTATAGTCAGCCAGCTTCAGGCAAAGATGGGAACCAGGCATATGGTGGGGGTGCTCCTAAGTTTGTGACAGGCCACACGGCTCAACTACAATGTCTGTACCCATGTGGGATCGTGAATGCGTTCTGCCCACAAAGAGTGTGAATGCATTCCTACCCACAGGGAGCAGCAGCCCTGGCCGAGTTCTTGTACTCTCCCTGCTTCCACTCCCCAGGGGCTCAGGTTGCCGACAGCCTAATGCGCTGGGCCACACTCCACATTAAACAAACATAATTTCTCACAGTGGCTTTCTCTCAGCTGGGCCACTTCAGGCCACGCAGGGAAAAACTCGATCTGCGGGTCCTGGAAAGAATGCAAAGCAGGGAATGGTTCTCTTCCCGGACCCCACACAGCAAGGCGTCCATAAATACCGAGCACCAGTTTCATGAATTCTTTATGCTATTTACTTAGAACTATGTTTATTAAACTGGTCTCCTTCCAAAACCTCCTCATAGATTTCTCTCTCTCTCTCTCTCTCTCTCTCTCTCTCTCTCTTAAAAATAAAAAGTAAGTTTTATTTCTCCAACCTACTCCGAATTAAAAATGGATCTTTGATGCATCCCGCAGATCTTACCCCTTGAAAGCTGTTATGGACTTATATAAGGAATAGAACAAACAATACCCAGCTGTGGGTCACACACCGTGCTTGCAGCAGTGAAAGCCAGAGGCATCCTCAGAGGGACCGTCTCTGTGCTGTGTCTCCTTCTATCTTTGTGAGGGTGATTGAGACCCTCATGCATCAAGATGGCTTCACGTCTTCTAAGCCCACCCACACCGAGCCCACGCGGTTTTGAAGAGTAGCTGCATATGAAGGAAAGCACACAGGGCCCGGAGTTTTCCAGGACACAGATGGAGACAGCTCTGCGCAGGATCTCTTAATCCTTATTTCAAAGGATGGAAGAAGGATCCTGAGGCGGGGTGTCAGGAGACTCTCAGGTAGCTGGGTCTCCAGGCTCATAAACAAAGTGTCCAGAATGTAAATTAACAAAGTAATTATGGGAGTGCACATTGAATACAGATGCCCAAAGTGTTCAGAATGTAAAAGGCATGCACTGTCTTTGTTCTGTAAATTAAAAAAAATAAATACGTGTGCGTATTTGAATATAGATGACCATAGAGACAAGAGAACATTGGAGTTGCAGGTGGTAGTGAGCCACCTAATATGCGTGTTAGAGCAGTATTTTTCTTCTTCTTCTTCTTCTTCTCCTTCTCCTTCTCCTTCCTCTTCCTCTTCCTCTTCCTCTTCCTCTTCCTCCTCTTCCTCCTCTTCCTCCTCCTCCTCCTCCTCTTCCTCCTCCTCCTCCTCCTCCTCCTCTTCCTCCTCCTCCTCCTCTTCCTCCTCCTCCTCCTCCTCCTCCTCCTCCTCCTCCTCCTCCTCCTCCTCCTCCTCCTCCTCTCTTCTTCTTCTTCTTCTTCTTCTTCTTCTTCTTCTTCTTCTTCTTCTTCTTCTTCTTCTTCTTGTCTTCTGAGTTGTGGTAATTTTCTTTTAAAATTGGTTATTTTATTTATTGACATTTCAAATGTTATCCCTCTTCCCAGTTTCCCCTCCACAAACCCTTATCTCCTCCCCTCCCCCTGCCTTTATGAGGGTGCCCCCCCACCCCGTGCACCCACTCCTGCCTCAGTGCCCTAGCATTCCCCTACCCTGGACCATTGAACCTCCACAGGACCAAGGGCTTCCCTCCCAGTGATGCTTGATAAGGCATCACTGCTACATAATCAGCTGGAGCCATGGGTTCCCCCATGTGCAACTCTGGTTGGTGGTTTAGTCCCTGGGAGCTTTGGGTGTCTGGTTGGTTAATATTGTTGTTCTTCCTATGGGGTGGCAAAACCTTTCAGCTCCTTTAGTCCTTGCCCAACTTCTCCATTGGGGTTCCCATGCTCAGTCTGATATTTGGCTCTATGCATCCACATCTGTATTGGTCAGGCTTTGGCAGAGCCTCTCAGGGAACAGCTATACCAGGCTCCTGTCAGCAAGCACTTCTTGGCATCAGCAATAGTGTCTGAGTTTGGTGTCTGCAGATGGGATGGATTCTCCAGGTGAGGCAGCACAACCCAGATGTCCCTTAACAGAGGAGTGGATACAGAAAATGTGGTACATTTAAACAATGGAGTGCTACTCAGCTATTAAAAACAATGGCTTCATGAAAAATTGCAGTCAAATAAGTGGAACTTGAAAATATCATCCTGAGTGAGGTAACCCAGTCACAAAAACCACATAAGGTATGTACTCAGTGATAAGTGGATATTAGCAGAAAGGAAGCTCGGAATACCCACGATACAACTCACAGACCATATGAAACCCAAGAAGAGAGAAGACCACACCAAAGCCTATGTAGATGCTACAGTCCTACTCAGAGGGGGAAGAAAATAATCTTGGGAAGTAGAGGGAGAGAAAGATCTTCGAGGGAGAGAGGAGGAAAAAGGGGGGAGGTTCAGATTTTGGAGGAGATGGGGGAGAAGTACAGAGGGTTAGGAATTTGAAAGGAGGAGAGTATCAGTGGGGTAAGGGGAACTGGGGGTAGCCACTAGAAAGTCCCAGATGCCAGGGACCCAGAAGGTTCCCAAGATCCAACAGGGAGGGCATTAGCTGAAATACTTAATGAAGGGAAGACAGAACGTGTAAAGACCATATCTAGTGGATAGGCACAGCCCCAGTTGAGGGATGGGGACACCCACACACCTCAAAAATATTAATCCAGAATCACTCCAGTGCACACTCTTAACCACTGGACCATCTCTCTATCTCCCCCCCCACCTTTGCCAAACTCCTTCTTACTGTACTTCTTGTTAAAATGCTATTCCTCTATTTCTTTGCAGAGCATCCAGGAATCTTACTTTTAAGGAACCCCAAGTTCAGGTCCAATGTGTATTTTACCAGGCCTATGAAAAGGGCAAATGAGAGGCTCTTTCATTCAAAAGCAGAGAGTGCCAACATTTCTCATAAAGCCCTCTTTTGAAAGTGTTTCCTTCTATGTCATGGAACAAGAGTGACACGGAGTTGGCAGCAGGAACTAGCACATTGCAAACTGGTATTTGTGGAATGGTATTTTTTTCCTGTAGGTAATAATGAGCAAGGCCTTATTAGTAGCATCTTGGCTGTTGTACCAGTTTCTGACTGCAAATTCATCATTAAGTCAATGAAATCCATACTTTGAGCACCCCCACTTCAATTGAAAATGATGCCAGTTGCTCCTGGAAGGCTTAACTTTTTTCTTGCCCATTTTTGCTATGAAGAAGATCTCCCTGTTGATGTGATGTCACCAAGCACTCCTCCTCCAGTCTGTGAGCCCTAGGACATATCTCTGGTCCCCAGTCTGAGCATATCAACAGTTGTGGATGCTTGATCATTTTAAAAATACTTTTTGTATCACTGTATAATTATTGTTCAAAAATGGTGGGTTTCAGCTATCCAAAGGTATAGTGAACTTTGGCCACGGTCTTTCCCACCCCATCTCCTGTTCCTTGCTTTCTATAGGACTCTTCCTGTCCCAAAAAGTTTCCCTTCCACTGTATGTCATATGTGTGTGCACATATATGCCTATGCACATGTGTCTATGTGTGCATTGGTGAATGATGCATCTTTAGATGTGTGTGTATGCCCACATGTGCATGGAACTATGTGTATGTGTGTGCACATGTGTTTATATGTGTGCATGGATTTATGTGTGTGCATGTGACTGTGTGTGAATGGATCTCTGTGTGTGTGTGTGTGTGTGTGTGTGTGTGTGTGTGTGCGCGCGTGCATCTATGTGTGTGGTTGTTCTCCAAAATCTGGCTTGTTTAGTGCAGTGTGATGACCTTGTGAAATCACAGATTGATTTCAAATGTAACTTTTTTAAGAGAGGAAAGGGTTAATTGTCTTACACTTCCACATCACTGTTCATCACTGAAGGAAATCAGGATAGGAATTCAAACAGGGCATTCAAGCAGCCCAGAACCTGAAGGCGGGAATTGATGCAGAGGCTAGAGAACTGTGCTGCTTATTGGCTTGCTTAACCTTTCTTATAGGACCCAGAATCAGCCCAGGGATGGCACCACCCACAGTGGGCTGGGCCCTCCCCCATCAATCACTAATTTAAAAAAAATGTCTTACACCTAGATCTTGTGGAGGCATCTTCTCAGTTGAGGTTCCTTCCTTCAGATAACTCTAGTTCTTGTGTCAAGTTAACATAAGACTAGCCAGCACGCCAGGCTAGCTTTCAAATCATCTATAGAAAAGAATAAACTTAAACTTCTGATCCTCCTACCTTACCTCCTAAAGACTGAAAGTTTAGTTTTGTGCCATCATGCCCAGTTTATTTGGTTCTGAATTCAAACTCAGGGCTTTGGACATACTAAGCAAGTAATTTATCAACTTAGTCACAGTCATGATCTAGGTTACATAAAGCTGGTCTTCTGTTTAGAGTAAGGATACAATTTCCTTTGGACACTAAAGGGCTTTAGTGAAGGGGTTGTCTTATTTGGTTTACTGGGGTTTTTGTTATTGTTGTTTTGTTTTGTTTTGTTTTGTTTTTCTATATGAGTTCACTGTAGCTGTCTTCAGACACACTAGAAGGGGGCACCAGATCTCATACAGATGGTTGTGAGCCACCATGTGGTTACTGGGAATTTAACTCAGGACCTCCAGAAGAGCAGTCAGTGCTCTTAACCACTGACCATTTCTCCATCCCTATTTAGTTTAGTTTTTAAGACAGGGTCTTGTTATGGAAACATGGATGGCCTAGGATTCACAATGTAACCCAAGTGGCCCTCAAATGTGAGATCTTCCTGCTCCCGCCCTATATGCTGGGATTACAAGTGTGTCTTAAATAGTTTGCTTTAAAGTAGAAGTTTTTGACCTGTGGGTTGTGATCCTTTGGGGGTCATATGACCCCTTCACAAAGGTCACCTATCAGATATCCTGCACATCAGATACTTACATTCTGATTCATAACAGTAGCAAAATTGAAGTTATAAGAAGTAGCAAGGAAAATAACTTTATGATTAATGGTCACCACAACATGAGGAACTGCATTTAAGGGTCACGGTATCAGGAAGACTGGGAACTGTTGCGTGTAGTTTTACACTCTACTCACCTTTAGCTCTGGGAAGTGACCATACTGCCAGCCCTACCCGGCTTCCCTTGAATCCTGGGACAAAACACACACATAGTTTGTTCCTTTTCAACTTGCCTTAGGACACAATTGCTGGGCACTACTATCTCCCGCCTGGAAAAGTGTGCTCTTAACAATATTGTATCTCCTCCCACCTGTCCTAAACCTCGGTGGATAGTGTCACCTAGCCCCTGCCAAACATCCCTGACCACCCACCTGTAGTAGCAGTGGCCACAGCTCCTCCTGAGACCTCACACATGGCTGCTGGCTTCTTCTCCCTCCAAAGCATGGCAAAACAAAACAAAACAAAACAAAACAAAAAACAAAACAAAACTCCTTCAAATGAAAATCTTATAAAGGTGAACCACTGTCTCCCCTGGCTTACCTTATAACTGGTGGAATTTCGCAAGAATTCTAACCTGGCTTTGTGGCTTTTGCACAATTCCAATACCTATGTCTGTCTGCATCTCAAATCGGTACCTTGATCTGGGAGAATAGATGTAATTTACAAATGATCTTAATCGTGAGATCACCTGAAGCTTCATATGAAAAGAGCCCCCTTTCCATCAAGCAGGATGATTTTTAAAATTTAATTTCTATTTCTAAGCCTCTGGATATTTTCTGTGTTGTGGCAGCTTTCAGAGCTGCTGATGCTAAATTCCATGATGAGCACATGTAACTCCAATCTATTTTATTACAACAACGAAATACTCTTTCACTGTGGTAATTTACTGGGAAATGACTACTGAGCCCTGAAATTCCAGATGCACACACACACACACACACACACACACACACACACACACACACACGTATGCATACACACATATATACATAGATATAGACAAATGCATGCACACATAAACAAACACACACACAGCCACTGAGGGTACAGGCAGCGACAGCGACAGGGCATGTATTCCACGGTGGTGCAGAAGAGAGGCTTGGTAAGAAGATTGCAGTCTTTTCCTGTGGGTCAGACCCACCCCCCGTGCATAAAACATACAGGTACCCTTCAAGGGGATATCAGAAAGACTTAACTAAGTTAGTGTACTTAAATAAGTAACAAGGAAAATAATCATTTTTTCTTCTTTCTTAAAAAGTCTGATTCTTCCCCCTAAATAGTTAACCTTTGCTCTGGATAAATTCCACTCTTAGCTTATGCTGTACCTGTTCATAGCACGGTCCTCTGAGCAAACACCCAACAGCAGCACTGTACACCGGTCGCTGTTGACCAATACCCAGCATGTGAACTGGAAGCATGAGCTCTGGGAATCTGGATAGAGAAGCTCCTGCCTCTGATGCTCAACGTTCCCTCACCTGAGAATGAGCTACCTGCTGAGGTAGAGAAGGAAAAGCTGGCACCCAGCCGTACCGGTCAGTAGCTAAGCGCCAAGGGGCTTAGGCTGTAGAGTGGGCGTGGAGATCGTGGGCACTGAGCTGATCAAGTACATCGTCCAAAGCAGATGAAGGATCTGATGCTTAACACACCCGCTCACCCTGACCACACAGAAGGGCTTCTCCCATCCAGTGCCATTTTAATGAAAGATACAAGGCATTTGGTGCCCAGGTACTGGGTTTGTGTTATAGGATATCATTCGGCCCCTAGCTGTTCCCAGACACAGTGGATTGAATGGTTCTCACTATAAGCAGAGGGTCCTGACTTCATAAACTATGTGAACTTTGAAGAGATCTTTATGACTGTGATTAGGGGGCTGGAGAGGCAGCTCAGTGGTTAAGAGAACTGGTTTCTCTTCTAGGGATCCAGGTTTATCTCCTGACATGGCAGCTCAGAGCTGTCTGTAACCAGTTCCAGAGGATCTGGCACCCTTACACACACACACACACACACACACACACACACACACACACACACACACACACACACACCTAGAGAGATGGCTTAGTACTTAAGAATGCTTATTGTTCTTGAAGAGGACATGGGTCTGGTTCCCAGCATCCAAATGGTGACTCAGAACTGTCCCTAATTACAGTTCTAGGGACTTCAACACTCTCTTGCATACACATGGGGCACTTACACAGAGCAGACAAAGCACTCATACACATAAAATATATACTTTAAAAATATCAAAATAAACTGGTGAAATATCCCAGCCAAAATTGGTATGGATGTTTCTAAAAAAAACTGAAAATAGTTCTAACACATGACCCAGTCACACTATATCTGGGTATCCACCCAAATGCCTCCAAGCCAGCATCTCCGTAAGACACCTGCATGCCAGTGTTTATTGAGACGCTATTCACAATAGCTGTCTTATGGGACCAGACCAACCCAGGTGTCTATTAACAGAGACATAAATAAAGAAAATGTGGTATACATGCACAGTGGATTTTTTTTCAGCCACAAAGAAAAATGAAGTTGTGTCATTTGCAGGAAAGAGGATATGACTCTGAGATATGCGCATTAAGCCAGTGTCTCTCATTGTGGTTCCTGGAGGTGGGGTTGAGTGAGAATGCCCCCCATAGGCTCATATATTTGAATGCTTAGTTACCAGGGAGTGACACTATTTGAAAGGATTAAGAGGTGTGGCCTTGTTGGAGGAGACACATCACTGAGAGTGGGCTTTGCCGTTTCAGAAGCCTAAGCTAGGTCCAGTGGCTCTGCCTCTCCTACTCTCCCTTTCTCCTCTCCCTTTCTCTGTCTGTCTCTGTCTGTCTCTGTCTGTCTCTGTCTGTCTCTCTGTCTCTGTCTCTCTGTCTCTGTCTCTCTCTGTGTCTCTGTCTCTGTCTCTCTGTCTGTCTCTGCCTCTGTCTCTGTCTCTCTGTCTCTCTCTGTCTCTCTGTCTCTGTCTGTCTGTCTCTCTCTCTTTCTTTCTCTCTCTCTCTCTCTTCTCTCTCTCCCCCTACTGCATTTGGATCTGGTCCTAGAACTCTCAGCTACCATGTCTGCCCACATGCCGCCATGTTCTTCACCATGAAAATCATGGACTGAATCTCTGAAACTGTAAGCCAGCCCCAATTAAATGCTTTCTTTCACAACATTTGCCTTGGTCATGGTGTCTTTTCAGAGAAATAGTGACTAAGACACTAGATTTTATAGATACATAAAATCATATCTATCTATCATCTATCTGACACCAAAAAGAAGAAAAACTGGTAGGACAAAAGAACTCACAGGAAAGGGAAGCAGGAAAAGGGAAATCAAGAAGGAGAGAGGAAATACGCTTAGTGTACAATTATATACATGTATGAAAGTTTTTAAAAAGTAGAACAGATATTGAAGTGAGACCCTCTTGAGACATCGAGGTGTCCTCAGCACAACAGCTCACATATGTATGAAACACAGAGAAGAGAGAAACAGAAAATACAGCACAACTTACAGACAAGCAAAAAAGGGCGTGCCAAGGCCTGCAGTGGTCTGAATAGCAATGGCCCCAATGCTTGTTCAATGATTGGTAGTAGAACTGTTTCAGAAGGATTAAAGGCTGTGCTCTACTTTTGGAGGAGTGATGTCACTGGGGTCGGCTTTGAGGTTTAAAAAGTCCGTGTCATGCGTGTCCTCTAAACATGTAAGCTCTCTGCTCTCAACTACTACCCCAGTTCTGGGCCTGCCTGCCTGCTGTTGTGCTGCCCACCATGATCGTCATGGACTCACTCTCAGAAACTGTAAGCAGGACCCCCAATTAAATGCTTTCTTCTATTGGTGCCTTGATCATGGTGTCTCCTCACAGCAACAAGAAAGCAACTAAGACAGTTTCTTAGGCCATGAACAGGGAGATTTGGGCGGGAGCTTCCTGTTAGAATGTGTTTGGAGAGGAAGCACAGCCTCGCTGACACCATGATCTCAGATTTGTGTCTTTAAGGACTCCTTTGTGTGTGGCACTCCATCAGCCTGTGGACTTTGTCATTACCTTGCTGTACCCGGTAGCCATCTTTAATTTACAAATGCTTTTCCTCCAGAGAAGAAAGTGGTGGACTTTAGAGAAGGCTGAAATAGGTAAGCACTCTGCAGGGAAGCAAACCCCATTGGCAGCCCACTTTCTCCTGAGTGGAGAATTGTTCATAAAGAGCGCCAGCCTGGCCATCACCTGGTCCGGCATCCAAGACACATCAACCAGTGACCTGACTCTCCCCAGGGCCCTAGCCTTCCCTTGGGTAACTTGTCTCTTTCTTCCTTGTTGTAGATGAAACAGTTTGAGTCTCCTGTTTGGAACTTCAGATTTAGCTCCCTTTATGCAACTTCTTTTTTTAATCCTTTGGTATGCTCCTGTGGGGTTAGACACTCAGGTTTAAGTTGACCTTGTGGTCACATCTGCCATAAAAAAAAAATCAGGTTTCTCTTTGGGTACAAGTCCATGCCCATGGGGATTTAAGTGTAGATGGGAAATCTCAGGGGAGAGTTCCTTAAAAGGAAACTACACCCACTCTTTCAAGGTCATAGGCCCTAAGCTGGTGGCTCTGGAAGAGAGGGCTCAGGGTCTGCCTGAGTATCTTCATCCCTACAAAGCAAAGCTGAGGGGAGCCCGTAGAAAAGATCTCTACTTTAGGAATGTGCACTTTGACCCCCATACCTGCAAAGTGGATAATGAGCTCCTGGTTTCTTCACTTGCCCAGCTTACTCTTCCTATTTACATAAAGAATCCTGACTCTGTTTGTAGGTGGGGCAGAGCCAGTTAAGAAGCCTGACCTCTAAGGTCCAAGGCAGCAATCACTTCCTGCTGTCACCCCTAATAAGGGAAAGTCTCCACTTTCCCCATGTCCATTTACTCGAGGCAGAATTTGATCTCAATGACTGTTATCTTTCACACAGTAGGACACACTGCCCCAAAACCCAGCCTAGAAAGACGCGTCCCCCAGTGCAGGAGGTGGCTTCCTCTCCATGCCAGCTCCTGCTTTTCCTCTGGCAACTCGAAGCTGTTGTACACAGAGCTGATCCCAGGCTAGCCCTTTTGCCTGCCTTCACTGGGTGTACCCCTGCACCGTACAACCTGCAGAGATGGCCATCCTGGGTCTGGAAATACCAGAAACTTCCATATGGGGGCCACTCTATTGGGATTTCACCAACTATATTTTCCCTCTAGACCTCCCTCTCTCTCTCAGACTTAAAATCTACACAGTTTTCCCCAGCTCTTGAAATCAGTAAAGTCAATGACCGCAGTACCTCCATGCAAAGCCCAGCTCCTAGATAAGAAGTATGCTATGCCCAAGGACATTCTTTTTGCACACTCCTCACTCCTGGAACTCCTTTTAGGTCACATGGGAATTTCATGAGTAACTCCTCATGTCCAGGTGTTAATTTCAGTACATTATTTTAAGACTTACTTATTGTATGCATGTCTATGCACACCTGCATGTATGTGGTATGCATGCTATGCGTACAGTGCCAGAGGAGGCCAGAAGAAGGAATTGGGTCCCCTGGACCTGAAGTTACAGCAGTTGTGAGCCACCAAGTTGGTTCTGGGTATTGAACCCATGTCCTCTGCAAAAGCAGCCAGTGCTCTAACCACAGAAATATTTCCATCCCCCAGTATCACATTATTTTAAAAGCTCCTTCTGATTACCCCATGAAGAAACAGAGTTCTGTGTAGACAGACAAATTTTTACACACACATGTATACATGATCACTCATTCTCGTGAACACATACGCACACTCACACATATGTATGTAACCTACACATGCATACACAGATATCATCACAGGAGTTCTTGGAGGCACAATTGTTAGTTATATTTCATATCCATTTAGGATTATTGCCCCCTTGCCCATGAAGCAATGGACTTTGGGAGTCAGGGGTCCTCCTCTGTTCTACCCAGACTCCAGTGCTGTTGAGATGTTCCAATTGACACTCAACCTATGTCCTAGAACTCATTGAGAATTTCCCACAGGGCAGCATAAACTAAACAGTGAACCTTCCAGCTCCCGGCCAGCCATGAGATAAGGCAGCTCCCAGTGACTCCTGAAGTCCTCTCCCTGGGAGTCTACAGGAAAGGCTTGTCAGCTCAGCCCTCCCAAAGCACTGGGCAGAGAAGATCATGGAAGGGAATAGATGTTGGGTGACTATGCTGGATAATGAGAGAGTGAGAGCTAGTTTTTATTTCCAACTTGTTTGAAGCACTCAGGACACTAGTGAGCTGTGTGCGTGCACATGTGCTTCTAGAGAGAATTCACTGAGTAGGGAAGATTATCCCTGAAAACAGGAGGTACCTTCCAAACTGCTACTGTACCAGGCTAAAAATAACAACTAAAAGAAGAGAAAACCAGCTAAATACCCTTCTCTCTGCTTCCTGGTTTTCTGAGATGCAACCAGGCTCCAACCACCATAGTCTCAAGCCATTTCTGTCATCTTGATGAACTGTATCCTCAAGTCATCAGCCCAAACCAACATCGCCTCCTTCAGCTGCTGCTTGTCAAGCATTTAGCCAACAGGACAAGAAGTTTACTGCACCAATAACTGAGAGCATTCCTGTAGTTTCCTTTCCAACTCCCCCATTAGGCAGACCTCCAATGAGAAGCAATTGGAGAGAAAGATCCAGAAAGACAACAGACAAGAACCCCGAATCTCAGCTTTCCAGTTCATGCCCCTGTTAGAGACAGAAGTTTTCTCAGTTAGGGTTTTATTGCTAAGAAAATATCCCATGAGCAAGGCAACCCTTATAGAGGACATTTAATTGGTGCTGGCTTACAGTTTCAAAGGTTCAGTCCATTATCACCATGTGAGGAAATATGGCAGCATCCAGGCAGACATGGTGCTGAAGAAGGAGCCAAAAGTGTTAGATCTTGTCAGACAGCTAGGAGGAGGGTCTCAAAGCCTACTACCACAGTAATACACTTTCTCCAACAAGGCCACACCTACCTCAATAAGGCCACACTGACTCCAAAGGCCACACTTACTCCAACAAGGCCACATCTCCTAATAGTGACCCTCCCTAGGCCAAGCATATTCAAACCACCATAGCAGTCAACTTCCTATCAGCAAAGTGACCCCTGAGATCATACTACTACTACTACTACTACTACTACTACTACTACTATTATTCATGCACACAAGATGATGTCATTTCTTGATACCACAAAGGATTCTAGAAAGTGACTTTGTCCCCAGAAGATCTGAAACATCCAAGATACAATCAATTAAACTAGATTAATACAAAGTGCACACAGTGTGTTTCTAATTGTTGCTGGGCAGATAATTATATGATACCCTGCTTTCTGGTTTTTGTCGTTGTCCTGTAATGTCCTCAGAAAAGAGTGATTTGGGCAAAGTAGCTTTATCTAATCATTAGAATCCTGTGAATATGAGAGGATGACCCTCTGGAAGTCAAGTTTCAAAGACACTACATACTCCATCTTGGACTTGTGTGTTTGTCTCCTCTTTGTTCATTAAGGAGCCACACTCAAAGCCTGCAGAGAGTCTAGTGTGTGGTGGAGCTGAGGGGTATGTTGCCAAACACCCAATAAGGAACTTAGGTTATCCAATGACCAACCCTGAAGAAACTTACATGAGTAAGCTTCTTAGTCTGGTTGTCACATGACACAGAAGCTGTAGTAGACACTGCAGTAGAATCACTGCTGGAACGTCCTTAGGGACCTTGAGCCAGAGGATGCATAGTAGTCACCTGCGTCCATCCCTCAGACACTGTTAGATCATTGTTATACAGGGTTTTATTGCTTTGACAAAACAGCATGACCAAAAAGCAAGCAGGAAAGAAAAGGGTTAATTTGGCTTACAATTCTAGATCCATCATCGGAAGAAGTTGGGACAGAACTCAAACAAGGCAGGGACCTGGAGGCAAGAGCTGATACAGAGGCCATGGAAGGTGGTGCTCACCAGATTGCCTCCCATGGCTTGCTCAGTCTGCGTTCTTATAAAACCCAGGACCACCAGGCCAGGGATGGCACTGCACACAATGGGCTGACCCCTCCCCCTATTGATTAATAATTGATAAAGTGCTCTTCAATTGGATCTCATGGGTGTATTTTCTCAACGAAGGCTCCTTCCTTTCTGATGACTCTAGCCCATGCCAAGTTGTTACACAAAACCAGCCAGTACAGCCATGAAGGCCCATGTGGGCTGGGACCCTATGTGACAGAGTGGCAAGTCCATACTACTCTCTGCCACCCTGCTGATTCATCTGTGACTACCCCTCTTTGGCTCTGTAAAGAAAAGTACAGACGATGTGCAGATATTTCCGTAGCAAAGTGCGACAGAGACTCAACGGAATTTCATAATAGAATGCTACAGGCCTACAGAGCCACGGCACAGGAATGCAAACCTTCTACAATAAGGAGCATGCCAGGGAAGAGCTCATTCTAAAGATAAGATCTCCTTGCAAGGAAAAGTTCAAAGACATTAAAGCCCAAAGGGATCTGAGTCCTTTTGCTCATGTTAATAAACATTCAAAGACTCCGGCTCTCCCCGCTCTTTTTACTAATCCCCAGCCAGGCCGCCCTTGATGCCAGGGTAGAGTCCAGGCTCTGTCCATCACCAGCTCATGCCTGGGGCTGATTCTCACTCAGAAGTGGTATTAGCTCAGCCAAGTGTCTCATTAGCTTAATGTCTGAAGACTCCCAAGTGTTAATGGGCCGCGTTGCTGTAAAACCCGCCAGGCTCTGACGGCGAAGCCACACTTGGTTCCCCTGAGCAACTGTCGGACAAAATGAACTTGACAGAAGCTAGGATTTCGTTGATGAAGTCTCCCTTGATGTTTTAAATATGAGAGAAGAAGGTCAAAGAGGAACCCTCTTCTGCTTTATTTTGGGTTATTAGCCAGGTGACAGGTGCTGCGTGTCCACTCTCCATGTCCAGGATGACAGACCAGATGGGTGTCCACCCTGAGAATGGAGCTCTGCTAAGCATCAACTTCTCGGAGGGGCTGGGCACAGTTCCTATGTGGTGGCTCAGTCCCCACACCGTATGAAGTGGCCTATACATTGACTGACTTGAGCTTCTTGAGTGGAGTTTTTCCAAGGTGAGGAACCAGACTTCCTAGGGGACCATCTCTCACTGTACCATCATGCCAACCAGGGCTATGAGAAACTCCAATTCTGGATAAGGTCCCTGCACGTAAAACAGAATGGAAGGCCAAGGCAGTGGAGTATGGGATACCTTGAGTGACTCCTGCACTCTGCCAACTTGTCCTTTTAATCTTAGCCTGAGAAGTTCCCTCTGCTGACTATAGGCCTCCCTAACCCATCACTGGGAGCAATTCCACAGGCCTGGCCAGTTACAGACTCTCTAAGAACAAGGAGAAACACTGAACACTGCTCATTGCCCCATACCAAGTGGCTGTCCAGAGTGAGCGGTGCATCTCACATCCCAGGAAAGTAAGCAGCCTTGCTTTTGAGACTGATGCCTCTCCGTTACACACCACAGCATATGCTCTAAGTCCAAAGCCTTCAGGAGTCCCCCAGGATGACCTGCATTCTTCTTTAAAACATTCAGTTTTCACGGTTGGTGACAAAATAACTGTTGCATCAAAGGAACTCTTCCACTTGCAGTGGACAAAGGGAGGGCTTGAACTCAAATCCCAGGAACGTGGGGGTTATAAGGGATGTAGGGCTACAAGCACTAAGGAGAGGATGCAGCCAGTGGAGACCTGGCTTGGAGATTGTCCACATGACTCTTCTTCTGAAGTCAGGAGAGGGCATGTGAGGTCTCAAAGCAGGTGGCTGAGGCCTTCTCCATTCTGCTCTCATACCTATCTGATGACAGCTCACATCTATGCCATGGCTGCCCTTTGCTACCCAGAGGGGCTAAGCTAACACAGGAATACACTAGATAGGACTTGGCAAACTCCAAACACCTAAGCAGAAGCTCTGAGCCTCCAGACATCATGGCCTTTCCCCTCCTGCATGTCAGGTTGTGTCTGTGCCCCACCTTGTAATCTCACCCAGGCCTCTGCCTTCAACCAACTCTTCCCTCCCTCAATCACCTGCCTCTGGTGTCTTCCACACACTCTGACTTCCACCTCCAGCTATCTTGGAGACACCCAGGATGTGACAGCTCAGGGTGACAGCTATGGCTGTCACATGACACAGTTCAGTTTTTCTCTATCTTCATCCAGTGCCCTGGCTGGAAAGCCTTGGCACCCATTTCTTCCTGTTTTCACCTCCAAGGGACTTTGATTCCCATCCCTCTGAGGCTGATGCACATTGGCTACTCAGGGCAGCAGGAACATCTCAGATGGATAAGCAAGTGCAGATGAGGCAGCCATGTTGATACGGGAGGAAAAGGACAGGTTGAGGTGCAGGTTCAGGTCTGTGGGTCCAGTCTCTTACAAGACTGGGGACAGGGGACTACCCAGCAGTAAGGGGAGAGCTTGACATTGTCATACCCTCTCTACAGAGATCTCTGCAAGGAATGTGGCCAGTGGCAGAGTTCATAGGTAGCTGAAGAGTAGATGGGCACTTAATGATCATAGGACCTGGCCATGGTGATGTCAGCAGATAGGCAGCAAAGTCAACAGCCAATGAGAAGATCATGAGCTCGGTTGTGGGATCATTGAATCAAAGGGCAAATGGGCCACAAGTTGTAGACACATCCGGCAGTTGGGCACATCTACTAACCCTTTCCTACCACATCTGACCTTGACAGAGGGTAACTACAGAACAGCCATGATGAGACGAATGCTCTAACACTTGTGGAGAGGTAGAGCAGTAATAACCCTGAATCAGGGGTCAGTGAGGAAAAGACAAGAACCCATCACAGAACAGTTCTGACTCCCACAGAAGTGACTGGGTCCATTGTGGTGTCTCTTCTTATCTTTCAGCAGAACAAAGCTCTCCACAGGCTAGCTCCACATTGGTCATCTCAGGGAGCTGAGTATTACACCCCAGAGTGTGCTTCATCCTTGGGACAGGAGGAACTATTGTTTATGTGTAAACACCTTTATGACTTGGGCCTGACCTTCATCAAGGAAGAGGTCTGGGGCCAGACAAAGCTGAAGATCAGCACAGAAGAGGCTCAATTGGCCAGAGGCTTGAGAAGGTAGGGGATGGGTCAGCTCCCAGAGCCTACCCTGACTCCACAGGCTTAGTCAGTGCCCTGGTACAGGATGCTATCCTTCAGATGGCTGTTCTCCTCATAATATGCCCTCGGGATCCTGCTGTCCCTCTGAAGTGGTTGGCTTGTGAAGCACCTCTTTCACAGATGACCCCACAGGAAGCAGGAGGAATACAGTCCGCACTCAGCCTGCCTTCATAGGGAGAATGAATCTGACAGTGTTCCCACTTTGAACATCACTCCGCACTCCTCACAGAGATGAGCAAGTTAGGAGATGTCCACAGAGGTATGAGTTCTGAGGTTGCCGCTGTGCCTCCCCCAGGGTGTAGGTGTGATGCCAGCCCAGGCGGTACAATCCATAGTCCTGGTCCAGAAATGGAGTTCATTAGATCCTGTGTCCCGGAGCAAGCAGTGAACTTAGGCAGGCCTTGTCTAAGATCAGGATTGTCGACCACATCCTTCTGACCAGCACCCACTGTCCACCTCTATGGTTAGCTTTGGCTCCTGCTGAGCCCACTCTGAGAAGGACCCAGAGTGGGGCGTGGCTAAGGAGGAGTTGGAGGAGCAATGTATTCCATTCTGTCACCAGTGCTTTGGTGCAGGGCCCTGACAACACGCTCACTCTCTTAGAAGTCACCCTTGCCAAGCAAAGATGTCCCCAAAATATCCTGGTTGCCCTTGGTAACCAGTCTTGCATCTGCCACCCATTCACTTATTTAAACCTTCACTGAGGGATGCTGGCTGCTGTCTTTTCAGCCAGACTCACCTTCTGGATCTATGCTTTGCTCTGCTGGGCTCTCACATGGGAAGGAGTCTTCACTTGGCCCTCTTAGCTGCTGGCCAGGTATAGAGGGGCTCAGAAGTCCCAGGGGGACCCTGTTATCCTTTGCCACTTGGAATGGAATAGAACAGAGAAACACTAGGTTCTCTTTTACCTGGGTAGGAGACGGCAACAGTACTGTGTTCCTCCCTAGAGCTTGCCTCCTTTGTAAAAGGTTCCTCAGGTGTACTGAAGTGCAACTGAAGCTCCAGGCTCCGTCTTTGCTCCTCAGTGCAATTGACTTTAGCCAAGACAATCTTTTCCCTGTGGCAGCATGGAGTACCTGAAGCCCTCAGGAAAGGCCCTGTAGAGTCCGAAGACTCTGGTGGGTCTGCCTTTTTCTCTCCTGCCCTAACCCCATTACTTTGGGTTATACTGCAGAGCCAAAGAAAGGCCAGCCTATGAGTTGTAGTAGCATAGGAGGGACCATGCCTGTACCCTACCATCTCCAATGACCTTTGCAAGCCCAAATTCGCAGGAGGCCTCAGGGATGCTCTGAGGCTTCTAGACTATGTCAGTTTAGAGCCGGTGTCAAGCATTCCCCATTCACCCCACCCCACACAGGCCTGGTTATGTCTTGTTCCCAGTGTGTGATGGCACCATGCCAGAAGCATGCTAGGCCCAGGACTCAAAGCATAAGATATGAGAAGGGGTTTCTGCCAACAGAGGCATGGGTCAGTGTTCACTGTGCAAACTGCAGGCATGCTCTCAGCCAAGCCTTATGTTTTAGGCTCAGCCTTTCACTCCTGCAGAGGATTCTGAGATCCAATATCTTTAGGGTCAAACCAGGAGACCACGGAGCAAGTTCACTGAATGCTGCAGCCCTGGAGGAACTGTGTTGTAGTAACTGTGTCTCTGCATCTCTCTATACAGACAAGTATACATGCATATGTGCATGTGCATGCATGTGAGTGCGTGCGCAAGCACACACACACACACACACACACACACACACACACACACACACACACATTTCAGAAGTATTGCTCTGGCTCCTGCTTCCCACCTACTGCCCTACCCCAAGCCCTGACTTCCTCAGTTTACCCCATGAGCTCAGCAGGGACCCGAGGTCCTCAGAATTCCCCAGATACATAGCAGTGCTGTTGGATCACACTTTTCTGAGAATTTTTCTCTCATAGAAGAGGCAAGCATGAAATAATAAAATGTGCTTGCCTGCAGCCTTGGAGAAGCAGGGCGCGAAGGATGTCGCCACACAGACTCTGTGAGGAAACCTCCTTATGGCCTCGTGTTCTGGCCTAGACAAATCCATCAGAGAAGCCAGGGGAGATGACAGCTCTCTTAATTGGTCTCCTTCAGTTCAGGCCAATGACACAGCCTGGCTGGGAGACCAGAGGTTAAGGTGGAGTCACCAAGGCCCAGGGGGGCTTGGTTCCATTTTCCAAGACTGGGCATTCTCACTGGATCATCAACATGGCAGGCTCTGCCCTGAGTGGGGTTTCCTCCAATCCAGTACCATTCCCTCTGTAACTTGGCAGCCAACCTCTGGGCAGCCTGAGTGAACTTTGGCTGCCTTGAAGCTTTGATTTCCCCCCTCGAGCTGGGCAGAAGAGTATTAAACATCTCCTGTTTGACTCTGTCGCCTCAAAGCCTGTGAAAGGTACATATCAGTCAGGAAAGTAGGACTTCCATTTTCCAGACTCTATGGGTAGGTGACTGGGCCAGCAAGGGAGGCACAGTCAGTTAAGTGGTCCCATTTGTCAAACACAGATGTCTGCCAAGCCCTCATGGGTGTCTGACACTTCCTTGCAGCACACTTGGGCCCCTTTCTCCTCACCCACCTCACTGCCTTGCATCAGGAATACTGACCTTCCTCTCACTGGGAGGTCAGGGTGTTGAGCTGTGGAGAAGGGTGCTGTGAGTGGGGACACAGAAGGAGTCAGTTCTGAGCCATCATGCAGATCATGAAATGCCTCAAAGTCCTTTTGGTTCCAGTCACTTGGTTAAGCCAGGGGTAGCTTCAAGTTATGATAGCAGTTGTGTCTGGTGAGGATGGCTGTAAGAGTGGCAGTGGATTTGTCCATGTGAATATATATATGTGTGCATGCTATGTAGGAAGAGGCAGAAAGGCAGAGAGGGACAGGGACAGAGACAGGGACAGATACAGAGACAGAGAGACACACAGAAGATGCAGAGACAGACAGACAGACAGATGTCAGAAATGATTGAGAGATTCTAGGAAGACGGCAAGGGGGTCTAGAGAGAGGAGATAGCACACTGAAGGGGCATTTTCCTCAACAGCAACAGAGGGGGAAAGCCAAACTCACCAACACTACCTCTATCCCCAACAACCAAGGACCCACCCCACCACCCTGGATTGCACCCTTGTGTTCACATGACTATGGACCCCAGCCCTCATTACTCAGGACCTCACTCTTGCACCCTTGCCATCTAGAATTTCACAGGCATTGTGCAGAGTAAAGGCTGGGAGATGCTAAAGTTAGGACCAGGCAAAAGCTTCCCTGGACTTGGGCAAAGCAGGAATAGCTCCAAGCCTTGGTTAGAGGTATGGAGGGCGTCCAGAGGAGCCCCTGGTGCAAATGACCACAGGAACTGTCCCTACCAGAAGGCAGGCTGGGAATAGCTTCCTGTGTAGTCTGCCTGCCCCGGGAGTCTCCATAGCTGTCTGCTATGTTCTACAGTACAGGTCCCAGCAGGAAGCAGGCTGCAATCCAGGTAGATCAGCACATCCTCCAGGATAGGATATGGGCTTATTTTTGCCAAAGAAAAAGGGACCTCAATGTCCTTTCTTAGAGGAAGGGAAAAAAATCACTGTCCATAAGCTCAGGGCTGCCCCCTAACCCCCAATTTGTAGCCAAACCTCCAGAAGATTTCTACCTGTCTCGTTCACATACTCTGACTCTTGAGAGAGGTTGCCGTGGAGATGGTACAAGGAGAACTGGTGGTGGGTGGGTTAAAAAGGAGAGGGTGAGGATCAGAATATTCCAGAACAGGAATCATAAGACAGCACCTAGAATAGGGCCGGGGATTGTAGATTGTTAGACTAGGGCAGAGAGCTAAGGAGTTTTGTTAAATCTAAAATTTGAGAGGAGTAAGACCAAATCTACCATTGTTCCATTAAAACTAACTTTATTATATAATACTAGCTGTATTAAATCATCCAGGAAGATGGACACTGGACAGATCCATACCTGGGATTCCCAGAGCATAACACTGAATTATATTAGTCAGGTGCTCATAAAGGTAGAACAGACAAGGCTATGGCACTTCCTGCTGGTGTCCAATGAGGGCAAGCATACATCCTCATGGACTTCCTGCCTCAGTACCTCCCGCTGATATGTGATCAAACACATCCTGTGTGACTGGGGCAACCAACCTGTTTATTGAAATAAAAACATGTGGCTTATCTTACAGGTCAACAACCTCCAGCATTCTGGGAAGTTATCTGTCCTTGAGCAATTGGGTCTTACAGGCTGATTTTAGCCCTTATAGTTTCTCTATCCTGTGAATGAATAGATGAGCTCGGCATGGGGAAGGGCTGGCATTGCCTATATAAATCATTTTGGAAATGACTCCTGACACTTGGTACAGACCCTACATTCTTATACCTATCATTTCTTAGGCCCCATGACAATTCACTGGCTGCCACCAATCTCCAGGTCCCATTAGTGACCTGAAGACCCGGGACTGGGTGACCTCTGGGGCTAACCTATGAAGCTGGCAAAGAAGCTAACCTGTTGTTTCATAGATGGAACCCACCCACCTACCTCTAATCCTACCCCTGTCCCAGGAAGATCACCAAGAACCAGCTGCAGAGTCAAAGGAGCTCAACCAGGAAGGGGGAGAGCCACAGCTCTCAGGGCAGAGTGACCCCACAGACTTAGACACATCCTGTGCCCTTCTGTTCTCTGGGCATATGGAAACCTATGCCCAAAATTCTCACCTTTACTCTTTTGTGGGGCATGGGCCATCTCTCCCAGGCTCTGTTCTTACTGCCCTATGGCCAATCTGTCCTGATCCAGATCCCCTAAGGATGGAGCGCCCACGTTCTGAGGCCCCTTGCAGAATGAGGCAGTTTGAGAGGGCAGAAGCATTATTGACAGTTCATCTCAAGACAAAACCATAATATTAGAACTCAGTCATTCTTTACCAGCATGGTGGCCACCAAAGATGACCTGGCCTGACCCTCAAAGGAGTCCTGCAGTATTGCTGATCTGCATGTTCCCACAGGAGTGACCATCCACACTAAGTCAAAGTCCCATGGCTCACTATGATCTCAGAGCCCTGAATACTAATAGCTTTGTCCAAGAGACTTTCTGGAGCACAGCTAAGTCCAGAGAAGTGAGTTCAAAATTGCTGGCTGTCCATATTCCTTCTATCTAGACTTATTTTGCCCCAGCAGGCTTGTGCTTGACAGTAAGAAGGTCTCATGTGACCTGTCTGACAACGTCAATCTCCTCTTCCTCAGCCATCAAACACTGTGCCAGAGAGCCTTGAGAGGTGACAGGTGGCTGTCAGTGGCCTTGTCATACAAGACGGCTAAGCTGTCTAGATCTCCTGACTTGTCATGGGAGTCCTTTCAGAACAGATATGCCTTCAGAACCATATCCTCAATTGCCAGGGCCTCCTGCACATGGATTCAGTGACACACAGCAGGTCTGAGAACCAGTTTAAGGGTAGAGGACAGTGAGGCACCAGGGGTCAGCATCTTTTGTCTCTGCTTCAGGAAATTCTGGGTCTATGCCCTGGGGAAGCATCATGGGAGCTCTGTATCTCTTGGCCTGTTTGAGAGATTGGGAATGAAGAGTGTCGGGTGCACAGCTGACTCTGGTTAAACTTCGTTACGTGGGGGTAGGGAAAGGGCTGAATCAAGTAAGCGTTTGCCTTTCAAGTTTGATCTCCAGAACATACTTAGGAAAAGCAGCCATGGTAGGTAATACTAGCCCTGATACGGTGAAGATAGGTGGCTTCTAGGGCTCACTGGTCATTTTTTAACCTACTTGGTGAGCCCAGGACAGTGAGAGATCCTGACTCAAAAATAAATAGAATTAAATAAAGGTGGCCTGGTTGAGTGATGCCAGCTGCCTTCAGGTCCACCTTTGGGACTGTACCCCGGTTTGCTCTTCCTCCTTGAAAAACCTGGTTCCCTTCCTTCTCTCCCACCTAAGTGGCACCCAGAGTCTTGCCTGTACATGTGTGCTGAATTACTTTTCAGAGTCTAGGGGCTGCAACCAGGATGAATGTATGCATGGATAAATGAATGAATGAGAGAACTGGTGAATGGAAATAGAGTAGGTGAGGAAAGACTTGTCACTTTTTGACTAAATAGAATAAAAATGAGACTCAGAAAAGATAATTCATTTGGTCAAAGAATCACCTCACCGATTAAAGGAAGTCGTTAGAAGCTGTCCTCCTAATTACAGGATGACTCCAGCACACATGATGAAAAATTGGCCAAGATGGGGACTGTAGGGTGACTGTGCCAGGTGAGCGTCTGTAGCTGGGCTCTCCAAACTTCTTTCCAAGGAGTTAGGCTAAACTAGGTTCATCCTCCCTCACATACACGGAACCTCAGTATTGCCTCCAGAAAGCTGCAATAAGAATCACTACTTCCCCCTCCACTCCTCCAGTCCTCCACTCCTCCACTCCCCCCCCCCCCCAGCCTGGAGTAGGTCTTTTATCCTTCAAACCCACTTTCACTAAAATCCTCAGAGTTGACAAGCTGGAAGTGTTCCATACCTTCCCAAGTCACAGGCAGCTTCTCCCCTGACAGCGACTCCCACGGACAGACAGATCTCTCTTTGGAACTCTCCTCTGGGAGAGGGCTGCGGGTCCCTCATTCGCCTTGCTTCTTCCTTCCTGGGTTGAATGCACAGTTCATTAACATCCTTGGTAGTGGCGGAAATGTTACCGGGGAAGAAAAAGCCGTTGACAACTTTATTTTTAAAAGTAACTAAGAATAGGATGAACTTGGTAAAAATAGCAAGCCTGCAAACAGGATTGTGTTCGAGGCCAAGTTTTCTTTCTAAAAACTTGAATGTGGCATGGAAAGAAAAAAATGGGGAGATGGCTTAGTCTCAAATATATCTGCACAGTCATGAAGGTTGGGGATATGAATGAAGGCAGCTGGGGGTCTTGAATAGCCACTCTAATTGCTATAATAATGGGTTGGTCAGACTGCCACAATCACACACACACACACACACACACACACACACACACACACACACACTCCTACTAGACACATAGAACAAACACCATGACATCCCCTGGATTTGTCCTATCACCTGGCAAAGTGGGGGTCTTGACATTGAGGTCATTTCCTGTGCCCAGAGCATAGGAAAAACTTCCAGATGCCTCTGAAGGCTCCCACCTGTGGGTGAAGGGACTTGGGTGGTCCCATGAGAAAGGGAAAGTAGGGAAGACAATTGTTTGTTCTGAAATGTTAATGACGGGGAGAGTAGCCATAGGCCAAGGACCTGTGCATAAGTGGCATTAAAACAAGAGATACCAGTGACTCAGTGAAAATAGAAACTCCAGCCTAGAAGTAAGAGGATAAGAATGGAAGATGCCCCAGGTTAACTGCTGAGTCACACTGGCTCAGGTCGTCATGGCCTCTCAGAAGCTCTGGAGTCCCTGGTGTTTCCAGCATCATGTGTTCTGTGGCTTCTGGTTCTCAAAGTTCTACAGCCAGGTGCTCCATCAGTGAGGAACTAGCCTAGATCAGCTCCCCACTGGAGGACAAGTGAAACTCATCCCTGACTCTCTGGTCCTTCAAAACAGCAGCTACCACTGAATGAGCTACATGGTCCTTGGAAACTGCAAAGGCCAGAGCCAGGGATACAGGAGTGTCCTTGGTGTGGTACACACACACCCCAGCGTGCGCACATGTGCGCACATACACACACACACACACACACACACACACACACAAGTGGGCATGGTGTATAGATAGCCTGGTTTATAGCTTTGAGCACACAGCTATTGGACCACGAGAGCTGGGAGGTAAAGAACAGCTAGAAAGAAAGCCTTGGTTCACACAGTAGAATCTTAGAGGATTTCAATGCCAGGAGCTAAGGACAGGGAGATACTAAAGAATCTGATTGCCAAGAAAGGGAGTTGGAAGGAGAGAGGAGTTCAGAGGCTTGGAAGGGACAATGTGCTTGCTGCTAGCCTGAACCAAAGGCCAGAGTCCCCACCCTTAGGTCCTGACTCTAGGCCCTGAGTGCCAGCCAGAACTCTGAGTCTGAGATTAGCTAGGCTCTTAGTCGCAATCCAGTGTCCTGAGCCCCAACCCTGAGCCTTGAGCTGCAGCTCTGGGCCCTGAGCTCCTAAGGTAGGTATGCACCCTGTCTTGAGGGAGTGTGTTCTCTACATTTGGGTCATGGATGCATGCAGAGGCTGCAGAAAGGTCCAAGGCCTGAGTTTTGTCATTAGGCACACTCACAGCCACCCCTTGCTGGGTATCCATTGAGTACCTATTATCTACTAACGTTCCGAGGTCACAAAAAATTGACCTGGGAATAAGAGGGAGAGGTGTCAGCCAGCCACAGCAATGCCTTGTGTTCTGGGCTATAAACCAGGCTAACCTCATGCCTCTGAGCTCCAGAGCAGAAACCACTCTGCCATCCCAAAACTCCAGAGCAAACAAAATCAGTCTGCCTAGACCCTTCAATAGGCATCTCTGGCCTGGGGCATGGTGAATCTACCCTGGTGCACATTAACAAGACACAGATTATGAGCTTGAGTGGGTATGGCTTCCAGAACCGTTTGAATGCTGTCGGTCCTCAGAATCTGTGGTGCTGATGAAGTTAACTTCCAAGAGGCCCAGGCAGGCTGACATTCTTATTCTCTGTTCCCCAACTCAGAGACTGTGCCCATATGTGCTCTGTCAACCTCCCTACTTGCCTTTGCAGAGCTGGCCTGAGATTCCCCCTGCTCAGGTACTTAGTAAACTGCACTCACAAGCTGGATCTCGTTGGGCAGCACCCACTCTCTGTAAGCTTGTGTGGACAGAACCAACTCCACCTCTGGTCTGGACAGAAGTCCCAACCTGTCTGTCATGTTGGCAGACAGCTGAGCCAATGGAACTGCAGAGCAAAGCCCTGGTTCCCCTCCCTGACCAGGAACAATGAGGCCTGTCTCTGTGACTTCCAGAGGTCCTAATTTCCAGGGGACTGAGGCATCTGAATGGGTCACTTTGTTCCTCCAGATCCTTTCACATCACTTACCCCAACCTCCCTTGCTCCGTGCACCCCAACTCCTTGCTCTAAACTGAGTGTCTTTCCAATGTGTGACTGTCTTAATCTCCTAAGGTGGTGTGTGATAAGCAAGTGTGGGCTCTTCCAGACTCCCTAGGAGTCCATCCCTCATTAACAGACAAGGCTTCTGCACACCAGACGACAGTCACACCAGAAAGCCTGCCTTCTATACAATATTCATGTGACCTCAGGCATACCTGAGGAGCAAATAATTAAGATGGGAAAAGACTCCACCAATATCTACCTGGGCTGGACAGGAAGGCACGACAATGCCTGTACAGTTTACCATACATACAGGAGTGCAATAAGTAAACTGTGTGACCCTCCCAGCTAGTCCATTCCAGTGCTGGTCTGGGTGTATGTTGGGGTAGTGGTAACTAGACTGCCTCCATGTAGTTAGCATAGTCATGTAGAAGCAGAAATCTCCACTTGCAGAGATGATTACTCTTAACCTGTGAACACATGCATGGTGAACGCTAACTTTGCTTCAGATACTGGACAAATGGTCCCTCTGGCAGCTACGGAGTCAGCTGCACAGTACAGATAAAGAGGATGAGGTCATCACCACTGTCAGGAAGGAGAGCTTGGAGGCTCCTCAAGAATTCTAATGGAGAATCTTCATATAGCCCCACAATCCTATTCTGTGGGTACTCTCAACAGAAATTATGCCAGCCTCTTGTGGAGATGCCCATATTTACATGATTACTGCAGCCCTTGGGTGTGAGAACGGAGACACACAAACCCCAAGCTATCCATCTACAGGTGGGCAGGTAAAGGAGGGAGGACATGGGCCTTATTGTTCAGCTCTTAAACGGGATCTTGCTACTCACGACAGCATGGATCAACCTAGAGAATATCATGTTAAGCGAGAGATTCTAGATGCAAAGTCCAAAGCACTACGTGAGCTGTCTTTACACAGACTCTGAAAGAAAAAGACAAAAGACAGAGAAACAATCAGAAATAAGAAGCAGTGGGGTACAATGGGTGGAGATACACGTTCACCATTACAAAGTCACTCATAAGGAAGGTGAAAGGGTGCACAGCTTTTATGCACAATATGAGACTATGGTGATTAATATCCTATTGTAGGCTGAAATTTTCTTTAACAGGGAGGATTTTAAATGCTCTTGCCAGAATAGTGCATGCACACACAAAAGGTGGCTGAGGACATGGGCCTTCATAGTAAATATGTAAATAGCATGTAAATAAGAACGTCAAAGTCAGCCACACACCTGCAGTTGAAGCAAAAACAAGAGAGAAGCCCGAGGTGTCAAGAACTTCAGAACCTGCCTGAAATCACACAGATGAACTTCAAGAACAGGGCTTGGACCCAGATACTTTGTCACTGTAGCTCAAAGTCTTAGGTGCCCTGCTAGGTGTCCTCAGGGTTCAGTTGTATGCTTGCCAGTTCAAAGAACACTTGAAAGCCCAGTGACCAGGGGGAAGCAACTCGATGGAAAGCAAGCTAATTCCTCTATTTATTGAGAGCACGTCTCAACTGGGGTATTTTTAGGCAGTCTGGCATTCCAACGCGCTAACATAGAGAACGTATTAAACACAGTCCTACTTTCCAAAAATAACTCTTCTGTCCATATGGCCTCTCACACTGCAGCAGGGGACTATTGGGAGCAACAGGGTAAGATTCTGGCTTTTTAGATAAGAACTCAGCTATGTAGAGACCCCAGTCCAGAATCCTAGAAGGGGGATGTCCTGGTCACCCCTTCTGCACCATAGATTCGGGCAATTCTCCAAGCCCCGATTTCAGGAACAATCCTGTCTTCCTCTTCCAGGATCCAGGCAGAGACTCCCACACAGGTCAGAGGAAAAGGAAATGGACACGGAGTAAGGAAAGGAGAGAGAAACTGAGAGTGCCTGATGCCCTTAAGAAAATAAGAAAGTGGAAGATGGGGACACTTAGGAAGCGGGACCACTAGGTTTCAAATCGTGAATTATAACACAAAGGCTGACAGTGAACAGAAGGTTCAAGGTCTAGGGCAAGACATGATGAAACGTGGAAGGGAGTATGAAGTATACCTGTAGCTTGTGTGGTGTCTGCTGTGTCCACTCCAACATCAGTCTCTTCCCACCCTCTCTCTCTGCCCTGCTGGAGAAGAGGTAGCTGGAACTATACTGAAGAAAGGAAGCGCATACCTTCAAAAGACGGAAGGACTTGCAAGAACGTGTGCTGGAGCCACCACAACATAACACGTCCAGGACCAGTTCTTTGCTCGAGCGCCTGCTACGCTAGGCTTCCCTCCAGGACAGAGGAGTTGGGATCCAGTGGAAAACTTCCACCGTAAAGAGAGTTCCAGACTATGATTGAGTCAACACAGTGTGGAGTGTGGAGCAGGGCAAAAAATTACCTAGCTGCATGCTGGTCAGCTTTGAGTTCTGGACAACTTTGAAGCATCACTGGGGAGCACAGGCCCTTAGGACTCTTCTGCAAAGGATTGTAGGTTTGCATTGCCTATTGGTGGCTATCCATGGTGCTGGAGCAGGAAATGAGCAACTGAAATTAATGGATTCCAGGCTAGTGCCTGAAGTGAAATGTGAATATCTTGTGCCTGGGGAAACAGAAGAGGCTTAGCCAAGAACAAGCCACGAGAGTCTCCTAACTCTACTAACTGCCTGATAATCATTTAGTTCTATTGCTTGCAAGTGTCTTGTGTCACTATGTCTCTGCATCCACATAGCTCCTTTTGTGAGGTGTACCTACAAACCTGCTCACTTCTTTTTACAACAATAGTCTATTAACTCATTGAGGATTTCCAGCAATGCATTTTGATCACTCTCACTCCTCTAATTTCTCCCATATCCACTCTCCCCACCCTCTTTTCTCTCCCCACCCTAACACCCAACTTGGAGGGTTTTTATTTCTCCTTCTCAAGCCTAGTTTGTGTTTCCAACTAGTCTTGGGAGCAGGATATGTTCTGGTATGAGGTCTACCTACAAAGGATCAGCATTTAAAACCCAGTCTCTCTCCTTCTCTTCTCTTCTCTTCCCTTCTCTTCTCTTCTCTTTATCTCTCTTTGTCTCTCTCTGTCTCTGTCTCTTTCTCTCTCTCAGCATCAATCACATGTCAATAGCCCCTCATCTAGGGATTGGGGTTTTGTTCCCCTCTCCCGTTCGCCATGTTGGGGTTTTGTCTGGCTGGATTTTTAGCAGGTCTTATGCACGGGGTCATGATCCCTAAGTTTGTATGCAGTTGCCTTGCTGAGTCCAGAGAAACTGTTTCCTTATTATCATCCACCACTCTGACTTCTACAATCTTCCTGTCCCTTCTTGCTTGAAGTTTTGCAAGCCTTGGAGGAATGGATATAGTACACCGCTTCACTTGGGAAGTGCCTGCTTCCTAACTGAGTTGTTTTCTTATTGTTGGTTTTGAGGGTTCTAGTCATGAGCTATTTGTCAGACGTGTGCCTTGCAAGCACTTCTCAAGTCTCTATTCTGTTTTTTATGTCCTCTGAACAGCGTTCCACTGAGCGAGCTTTAATTTTAATGAGGCCTAGCTTATCATTCTCCTCTTTTCTTTCTTCTTTCATGAACCATGCCTTTTGTAGTCTTTCTAAATCCTTGAGGCAGAGTCCAAGGTCACTTATAGCTTCCTCTGTGTCACCGGCTAGGAGGTTCAGTTCTGCATAGTACATTCAGGTCTGTGATCCACTTTGAGTTAATTTTTATGAAAGGTGTAAGGTCGGCATCTACATTCACATTTTTTGCTAGTTGGTGGCCTTGGTGAATACTTTTGCAACCATTAAATGTTAATTATGAAGACTACAAAGAGGCTGGAAGTTATTAAGATCAATGTTAAGTAGAAGGCAGTGGGTAATGGATTCTGGTGAAGAAGTTATATCTGGGTTGATAGGTAGGGGAGGAGTAAGGATGACAGAGAAAGGGATAGAAAGAAAAAATGTATTGTATTTTTTATTTGTCTGTTTTATTGGGGGAATTGGCTTTTTTTTGTATTTGTTTGTGGCAAGAGCATCCTTACAGTACCTTGGGACCAAAATGTGAAGGCATCCTTACCTAAATGGAGTTCAGAAGGGGACCTTTCTGCTAATATATGCAGAGGTCTCAAAACCCTAGTGTCTAGAGAAAGACCAGGTCCTCTCTGCCATTGCAGGATGACCCACAGGTAGAGATGAGGACTTTCTATACAAGCTGAAGTTGGGTGATAAAGATTCCCTCTGTAGTCCAACATCAGTCAGGGTTCTTGGATCCTGATCTTTGTCCTTGTGTACCCCACTTTCAGCAAGAATCCTACTAGGATCGGTCTCTGATCATCTTCACTAGATGGTACGTTCTTCTCCTACTACCTATAGATGACTCTGGGCCCTGGCTACCTTTGCCAAGCATACTGCTGGGTAGGCTGGGCAAGATGTACTTATCCCTGGTCATTACCACAGAGGCCATGCTGCTTCTCAGCCCTAAGTCCCCATACACTAACAGTGGTCTAACTCTAGTCTGTTCTTTCAACCACTGTTTCCAAAACATTAAAATGATTGGAGAGATGAAGACTGCCAGGTCAACTTGGTAGGCATTTTTGCTTTAAGCTTGTAAAGTTAGCCCAGCAGGCACAGCCAGCAGAACTCTAGCCACAATGGCATCCTCTGTTCTAGGCCTCTGAGCATCATGCTCCCTTCTGCTAGGGGGATGCAGTATCAGGGTGAAACCCCAGGACAGTGGGGGGGGGTGCAGGAAGTGCAGCCTCTGTAGTCAACCCTTGACAGGGGCTGTCCTCTGATCTTGTGGTGTTCCAATACCATGCTGTCACACAGCCTTACTCATGACATTTCCTTGGGTAGCCAACATGGCTCCAGGGAGCTGAGACCCATCTTGCCTTTCCTCTATGCCCAGATCAATCTCAAAAACCACAGTGATACAAACAATTCAAGACAGAAGACTTAACCCCAAGGTCCTATGCAGCCTGCTGCCTCTGGGGCTGCATGTTACCCTACTGATACCAATCTTCATTCCTGGGGATGCAGCAGACAAGACAGATGTCCCACCCAGCCTTTCTTGTAGAATTTGCCTTCCTGGATCTGAAGTTCAAAGCCACACACCAGCTGACTTTCCCTGGCCGCTTCTTTGATCTCCTTTCAGTCCCTACCATGGCTTTTGTCCTCAGACTCTAATAGGAAGATCCGAGCAGTGGGAATTCAGGTCTGACCACATTACCACCTTTCCATCTCCCCTCTCCCCTCTTCCCTCAAACTCCACAAAATGACTCCCAGTAATAAATCCTTCTGAATAACTCCAAATTCATGGAGAAGCAGAAATTTTCTTAAGATTGTTGAAACCCAAATGTCTACCTTCTATGACAGCTAAGTAAACAGTTATTAATAAAAAGAAACTAAGATCACATGCTGTGTAGGTTCAATGTAGCTAAACAACTTCCTTAAGGGGAAGGGGGAAGAGGGGAAGGATCGTGGGAGGAGCTGACCAGGAGGAGGGCAGTGAGTGGGATGTAAAGTGAATCAATTGAAAGACCCGAGGTGGAAACAGAACTCACCTGCTTTCTCTCAGGCTTTCCAAGAGCCCCATTCCCCAGTGTCTGAGTCGCTGACAGATGACAAACCTAGGTTCCCAGGTGGGTCCTGGACATCTATCCACAATGCAGAGAGTGAAGACAGGGTTCCTACCTCCTGCTACATGATCTCATCAAGGAGGGCCAAGGTCTGGCCTCCAGCTTCACTCACAGCATGTTCAAGGAGAGCAGTGTGGTGTAGTATTAGTTAATAGCCCCTGCTCTAGGTGTCCCAAATCTCAAAGTTGAAAGCACCGTCAAGTCACATTACCTAGGCAAGAACATATAGACAACTCCTTCCTTCAAGACTTCCCACAGTTCCATGAAATCCTAGGATCCCTAAAACTCCATTTGAAGCCACTTTAAAGCCTCTTATGGACCCCAGCCCCACCCCTAAAGCCTCCCACAAATCGTTGGATTCCTAGCCTTCCTGGGACTCACAGCCCTTTGCCTGTGAGCTGCTCCCACAGTGACAGCCCCCTGTCTTACACACTCAGAACCCATTGTCCTCAAGCTCCATCTGCCATCGCTGCATCTGTCCCCTTCAGACAGTCACACAGAACAAATCTGTTTCTTCATCAAGAAAGGAGACCTATCCTTGGCATTTGAAAATAGCTCCCAGCTCCTTTCTGCCTGCCCACCAGACCTTAACCACAGGAGGTGAGAGCTGCTGCAGGGACCAGAGGACAAGGTGGGGGACATCTTTGTTAGCCGAGTCTGGAGGAGGTCATTTGGAGGTAAAGAGACCATGACTCAGAGTTTAGGCTTACCCAGGATCATGCAGACAACCAAAACCTTGTTCCACATAGCTCTAAAGGCTGCCTCGTCAGTCTCCTCCACATTCAGTCCAGTTTTACATGGCTGTCCCATTAGTCCTAGTCTCATAGGCACCTCTCATACCTGCCTCGGGTAGGTCTTTCCACTCAAATTGTATCCACTTGGAACGAGTCTGGGTGACATGACAGAAGTCTGATACAACATCCTAAACAGGGTTATTCTGTGGTCCAGATAAGTGGTCCAGGAGCAGTGCAGGGCCGAGAAACCACCGTCTTAGAATCCCAAGCTCTTTTTGTTCCCTTTCCCACTATCTGCAGCTACATTCAATCCCTGTGTTCTCAGTGACAGCAGGTCTGCAGAGAGCATTTTGAGTGGCCCTGCTGAGAGGTGGGAGGAATGCACACCCGTGCTTTATTTTCTTGTGGCATCAGAAGACTCTGCAGCCTTTGGCAAAGTCTCTGCCTCTCTCCATTCTTCCTGAAGGTCGGCATGCTGGAAGAGAGTCAGCCACTCAGAACATAGGGAAATGAATGTGGTTGACTGAGACCAATTGTGTCTCTGAGTGAGAGGGACAGGATCCTACCTGGACCACACTACTAACAGCTACCTTGTGACTTCTTGTTGCTGTAAAATTATGAAAAAGAAAAAATGCTGTCTTTTATGCTGCTCTAGGTCTGGCACCTTGGTGCCTCAAGACATCTGTTGGATGTTTTTGTCTCATTCAGTAAAGCCTCTCACCCGCTTTGCTCCATCCCATTTCACACTGCTGATGGCCACTCTCTGAGCCTGGCAACAGTCTCTCTACCCATCTAATTCTCAAGACAGGTTGCCACCATGCCAAACATACACATCCCAATTTCATGGTGGACTAGAGTGTCTAGCCACCACACACTCTCTTAAACTTAAACTGCCACATGAAAGAACGCACACACAATAACCTCCAATCCAATTGATAATATATAACTTGCTCATCTAGACATACAAAGCCCTATACACATTCATCCCTTAAAAATATTTATAACAACCTGTAAATGTGTAGAGAGGAATCTTAACATTTGCCTCCATGTTCTCATCGCTGCTTCTCCCTTCCCTCCAGTCTCCTCCCCTCTCTAAAACTTTTCTCCATCCCATCCTTCCTTTTCATCCAATGACAGGCCTCATTCTATCTTGTACCTGCCTTTGCCTTTATAATTACATCATCCTACATCTTCTATGTGACAAAGTAGGCATGTATATACTAGCTATTTAGGAACCAAGAAGATGCTGGCTTACTTTTAAATGTAATCAGTCTGAAACAAGAGGGCCTATGAATCTGAAGATTTTTACTGTAAGAGCAGGGGAGGTCACTTATTAGGTTGAATGCTTACTGTGCAAATATGAGGATCTGAGTTAAGATCACTAGAATCTACTCAGAGAGACAAATACAGTAGCACATGTCCCCAACCCCAGTGCTAGAGGAGCAGGCTGAAGCCTAGGTCTTATTGGACAGTCACTGGAGCTAAAATGGTGAGCTCCAGGCCCAATAAGAGACCTTATCTAGTAAATAAAACACATAAAAATAAAGGAGAATATCTGATATTGATCTCTACACTCCAAAGATGTATGCTTGGAATGCTAATTCATGTGTACATGTGCACACACACACACATATACACCACAAACTCCCATGTGCACACGCACTTAAAAATTATAACCACAAAACACGAGAATGTCAGGTGTCACATAACAGGAGGTCATGATGACCTGTAGAGTGGCAGATGAGGACATGTTATACATATGAGTATATGAATATGTATGAGTATGAATATATGAGGGAAAGAGAGGACAGGATTCATGGAGACGTGGATAATGAGTAGACAGATTTGTGAGTGGACGAGTGGGTGGATGGATGGGTAGGTGGATAGAAAAAGGATTGGTGGGTGATGGATGCATGGATGGACAGATGGGTGGATAGATAAGTGAGTAGGTGAATGTATGCGTGGATATATGGACAGATGGATAGGCGGGTGGGTAGATGAACAAGCAGGTAAAAGGGTGGGTGTGTGGCAGGATGGGTAGATGAGTAAGTGAATAAGGAGGTGGGTGGATAGATGACTGTATAAATGAATGGATGATGGATGGACAGATAGATGGACAGGTAGTTATGTAGGCAGATGGATGCATAAATGGGTGAACTAGTAGGTGGGTGGAAAAATGGATAGAAAGATGGATAGATGGATAAGTGGATAGGTAGGTGGGTGGGTGAATAAAGGCAAGTTATTTTAGGACAACCATCTATAAAATGCTTGCAGTTTTTCTGAATTCCAGTGCTAATGCATGGGTTTTGAAAGCCACCTCAGTAGACTGCCAAGACTTGGCATTCACTGTCTTGGTCTGATCTGGAGTTATCTGTGCACGGTTCCCAGCAGGGGAGCGAGGGCTGGCAAAGTGCCTGTTCCTTTGTCATGCTAAGCAGGTGGGTGGACAGCAGTGATCTCTGGAGTGACCTTTTCTGCCCACTTGCACTTCCTTTGACTCCACCAATGAGGACCCTTCACTTGTCACAGAATTTCAATTGACCCTTCATCATCTCCATGGCAGGTGTCAGACTAGATGGCTCCCAGAGAAAGACTGAAGGACCAAAGCATCTCAGAAAAAGGCTGCCTATTCAAGGTTACATATGCCCACGAGTTCAGGAGAGCTCAAGCAGCCTGGGCTTCCCATTCAAGGACCCTGGGTGTCCGGCTTAGCATCCCCCACACTGTAGGAATCATCTGGGAAGGAGCCTGGAGGTCTTTGCTCATGACAGTTGCAAGCATTTGGAAAAGTCAAAACATGGAATGGATATGAAAGCAGTGGCCAGAACAGGCCTTTCATGGGAAGGGAGGGGATATGTAACTTGGTGACTATCACCTAAAGGGATTTGAGCCCACTTTCCTGAAAAGTGAGTGTCACTGTCTTACCCAAAGCCAGGCTCTGAAGCTGAAATTCAAGCAGTCAAGTAGAATCAGGCAACCAACCCAGGCTGGGGGCTGGGGATGTAGCAGATCAGCACATAGAGTCTCCAAGGTCGCCCTGTGCCTTCCCTGGCAGGCTGAGAGCAGAATCTGCCTGTCGGGAGTGGGTTTATTTCTGGGCTGTGCACTGTCTCTGTGGTTTTTTTTTCTTTCTCACTCACCCTCAGATCTCAGCGATGCTCTTTTGGAAAATTCCAGCATGGCTCAGGCATACCAAGAGGAGGGAAGGATGGACTCCTACCAAAACACACTTGGTTTTCAGAGCACAAGGAGTGAGGGGGGAGACAGCCAGGAGACTAGCTTCCTTTCGGGAAGAACTCCAGAAATCATTGGGTGGGGTGGGGCTTGAGGGGCTGTTCATACCCTTTCCCCTGAGCTCTCTGGACAAAAACTTTAGAAATCCAGGAAGGTGTGCAGGGTTGTACAAAGACCCACTTTGTAGGAAGCTAAGAGGGACCAGAGATTGTTGCCTGGGAACAAAGAGTGAGTGACTTGTGCACAATGTTGTTCTGACAGGAAATCAGGAGCCAGCTTGGACTGCATTTTGCCCTAGCTAAGGCACACACATGTATGTTTGCTGCTGCACATATGTACAAGATTGACTGATGGTCAGAATTCTCACTGACCATCACAGACCGCAATGATATGTAAAGGTCAAGATGGAAATTTCCAGACTAAGCCAACAAACTGAGAATAGTCTGACATAGAAGTCAAGTTCTGGGAGCAGGATTTGGGAAGGGAGCTTTTGGTATTCTAGATATCTGAGCAAGAGAAACTCCTTCCACATCACAGTCAGAGAGACAACAAGAACTTCACATCCCCTGCCTGCTAGACAGACTCAGCCTTGCCAAGGGACACACAAGACAGGTATATGTGGAATCTAGACTCTTCTTCCTAGCACTAAATGCTTCACATTCCCAAACAAAGTCAGACCAACATTCTGACTATTTGTACAACACAGAAGAAACATATTCCTTTCTCCATCTTTCTTGTGAGTAAGGGGATCTCTCAGTCCTTGGCCTTTCCCCGGTGATTAGACTGTCCATCACTAAGAGTGGGTAGAGCATACCTGACATTGTACGATTGGTTGACTCCTATGTGCTAAGCAGCTGGCTCTGGATCATCTCTAACACCAGCTGTGCAATGGACTCTGAATCTAACCTATTTCCCACTGCAGTAAGGAGGTGCTGGCAGAGACTCAGTTCCACTCTCTGCCCATCTATTTAGTCAACCTGGCCACACTGTGTACCCCAAAATCACAGACACAGAAGCTTCTAGATGTGGCAGGTTGGGATTTGGGGCTAAAATTGGGAGTTTCAAGACCCTTCATCTGTCTCTCTGTTGCTGGGTCTAACTCGTGCCCTTTGGCTCTACAAAATGAAAAAATAGGGGTAGAGCTTAATATTTTCTTAACTTTTGTCATAGTGACTGATGGAAAACAGAGCCAGGGAGTCCATGGGCACTGAAATTTGTAGCCAGCTAGTAAAAGTAGGGTTGTATGGAAATCTCTGTGTGAGTAGGCTGTATCTGACATTTACAAAGGATGGTATCCCCAAGCCCTGGAGTATGGCCCCACAAAGATTTTTGGAGTTACAGTCACATGTACAAACAACACAAAATAATGTACAAATGCTACAAATAAAATGTTGTACAAGAAGGAATTAAGTGACTTAGCACCAGGCACCATGTTTCCCCACTTGTGACCAGAGTAGAATAAGGTGTCATAGCAAGTAACTAATGTCTTTGCTCTAACCACCCTCCGTCCTGCAGGTCTGAAAATAATCTAACATTATTGGAAAGTCCTAGAGCATGAAAGAAGTGAGTTAGGTGTTACAAAATTCCTACTGTACTTCCCAAGTCCTCTCAATCCTTAGTGGGATGTCAAGAGCAGGGGCACAACTTTAGTCCATTAGAGTGATGCACTCGCGAAGCAAAACATCAGAGAGGAAGACAGAGACTTAGCATCATCTTTAATAAGATGTGAATTAACTGCACAGGAGTGTATATTCCTTCGTGGCTCGTACATTCCCGTGCGTTCTCGAAAACAGAAGTAGGTTTGTGTAGAACTCATCCTAACGCCCAGAGTAGGATTTGTAACAAGAGCAAGCACAACGTACAGTCTTCTGTTCAACACTGGGACAAAGCTTGTCCTGTGTCCACAGAGGCACGTTCTTAATTTCTTCATGAAGAAGGAAGAAAAAGGGAGAGAAGAGAGGAGGAATGAGGAACATAAAGGAGTACAGAGAGACAGGAAGGAGTAAGGAGAAAGAGAAGGAAAAGGGAAAGAGGGGAGAGAAAAGAGTGAGGGGAGGGAAAGAGAAGAAGGACACTAAAGGAAGGAAGGGAGTGGAAAAGAGACAAGGAGGGAGGGAAGCCAATAGAAAGGAGAGCGAAGTGCTCTGTGCCTGCCTCAAGGACACTAGAAATAAAGGACAGCAAGATGTATTGGTCACTATGTGGCCCTATTCCATGCTAGACCTCTTTTTGGCAGTCTACCCACTCTGACCCTCTGCCCTATTTCTTCACAGTTTCATGTGTCCTTCACATGTGTGCAATTTGCACCTTTTCCTGGTCCTATAGGACCAGCATCTCTGCAGACTCACAAGCCTTCTAAATCATGCATACTTGGTGTCTTTGGGGACTGCTTTCTTATCTCAGGGCTCTGACTGTCTTAATTGATGTCAACTGAAGCCATCTATAGACCTTGCTAGAGCCTAGTGTTACTACCAGCATGCCCTGAAGCCTGAATGACCACTGAGAGCCTACCCCTGCTTTATTCACGAATGTCAGCCAATGAAGAGCATGGCTGTCTGTACAGGTCAAGTGCTCAGAGAATTATATCTGGTAAATTAAGGTCCAAACACACAAACTAATTAATTAGAATTGTTAAAAATGAGAGATCAATAAATCATTGACGATGCGTTTCCGAGGACATGAAAAGAATCCTTGCATAAAGTAGACAAACTTCTGCCTACTCCAAGATAACAAAGCAAGCAAACAAACAAACAACTAAGCACAAGAAAAACATATGAGGAAGAGGAAGGACTATGCCCACAAATATTTTTGAAATATAGGAGAATTAGCATGTGGACACAGTGTGGCTTTAACCATGTCCCTGACATGGAACTCAGAGGAAGTACCAGTCAGCCCCATGGCTTTAGGAAGGAAGGAACTGGAAGAGGCCAGTGGCACTTAAAGCAGGAAGTGTCCCCAAATGGCTTTCATCTTACAAGCTTGGTCCCCAGCTACTAAAGTCATTTTCAGTTGGTTCTAGGAGCTTTAGACCTATTCCCTGGTCTCCGGTCCCTGGTCCCTGGTCCCTGGTCCCTGGTCCCTGGTCCCTTCCTTTCTATTTCCTGTCTGGCATGGGGTGAGGAGCTGCAGTCATACACCCCCATCAATACAAGGCTCTGCCTCGGTGGAACTAAGGATGATCTACTGAACCCCCTTGAACTATGAACCAAAGTCTTTCCCTTTGGAAGTGTTTCATTAAGTATCTAGCTACAATGACAATAAAACTAAGTGACCAATGGTTGATGGAGCTGGGACACTGGAATAAACATTTCCAAGAGCTCTTGGGGAACTCTTTGCCTTATAGCTTGAGGACCTAAGTGTGGGCCACAGGACCCAGGCATGGTGGATGGTTCTTGGAATTCCAGAACTAGGGATATTCAGGCAAGATGACTCAGGGGGATCAGTCTAGCAGAATTAGTGAGCCCGTGAGCCAGTGGAGGATGCTGTCTGAAATATGAGTTTGATATCCTTCAAAGAACACAGCCTCCCTGTTCCACATACAGATATACATGGCATGTGCACATGCAAACAGACAAACATGCACATGTGGGAATACAAACATTTACATACATACATACAAAAATTTATAGTAAAAATTTTAAAGAGACACTTCCAGAATTACGCAGGTTTTACAAGTTCTCTGCCTTCCGTGGGGTGAAGTGTCCCTAGACTCCTGTGGTGTGCAGACCTGTCAGAATGTGGAGAATGCAAACCAATTCACACTTTGCCAAGGAGGGGTGGTTTTATACTATATTTTGTTTTAATTTTAAAACAGTCTTCTTATATGACCCAAGGTGGCTTCAAACTCCCCATCCTCCTGCCTCAGTTTCCTGAAAGGAAGGATTACAGGTATGCCCCAAACCTCTGAGAAAATCCTTAGATGTTTTTCTCCCAGAGTGACCTTGGTCCTGTTACCTGGTGGGGATGGTGGAACAGAATACATCCAAACCCCCGTCTCAGTTACAGAATCAATACCACTGAAGCTCACAGAGGCGACAATGACACAGACTGAACCTTGAAATAACTGCCCTTGGAAATTAAACCATAAAATCAGCCCAGGATTAAATGACAGTTTAATTTCAGAGGAGAGATAATGAAGGAGACGGGGAAATTGGGCCCCTTAACTAGTAGGAAGGTGGGAAGCCATCCTTTGGCAGAGGAGCGGAATGCTGTGGGGTGGGGAGGGGATGTAGGGAGCAAGGCGCCATTGTGGACTGAAGGCACAGTGTGCTGGATATGTTTGTCATAAGATCAGTTGGGATCACACTTCAACTGGATGGACCAGGAGGGAGAGTGCCTGTGACCTCGGATGTGTAGCTTCACCACCCATGGGACGAAAAACCTTGAGTTTTCTTTTTTTATTTTATACTTTCATGTCCCCACCGCAGTTTCCGCTCCCCCCCAGTCCCTCCTCTAGAACTCCTAAGATCCACCCCTACTCCTCCATTTTTCTTCATGGGTCCCATGGATCTCGACCAAACATGGCATATCAAGTTACAGTAAGATGAGTTGCCTCCCTTTGTATTAAAGCTGGACATGATAATGCAATGGGAGTAGAAGGGACCCAAAATTCAGCAAGAGAATCAGAGACAGCTCTGCTCTCACTGTGAGACGTTTTCACCTATAGAAGTGGTTCTCAACCTTCCCAATGCCGAGACTCTTTAATACAGTTCCCCCATGCTGTGGTGACCCCAGTCATAACATTACCTAGTTGCTACTTCATAACCATAATTTCTGCTGATGTTACAAATTGTAATATAAGTATCTGATATGCAGCATGTCTGATATGCAACACCTGTGAATGGGACGGCAACTGTGAATGATTGGGAACCAAAGCTCTGTAGATTAACACAGAATCCTCTGTGCTTGGGAATAACTGGAAGAGCAGGTTTCCTTTGGGAATTCCAACACACTAAGCTGTAGGGCACATTGGTCCCTGTGGTTTGGGTACACAGGAGTCTGACACCCAGCCTGGTATCACTATGTCAGCCCAGATCTTGATTATACTCACTGCCATACTAGACAGAGTCTTATTTGCCTGCCTGCCCAGGCATTGGATAGAAACAGGCATTCTTGTCATGCTGGGTACTAAGGTAGTAGGACAACTGGCTGGTCACAGAAGCTGCACCCCCAGCTACTGTACCTGCTGCTCTTATCCCATCGCAGTGTCTTATCTCTCCATGAGGAGGGGGTACGCTCCCCATGTAGAAGTGTCGCAGTTCCACTGTGTTTGGTAATGAGGGACAGCTTCTCTATCTTGCTCACTCCTTGTTAGCTTCCCTGAACTTCCAAGCCTTGGAGACCCTTCCTCAGCATTGCATGGGAGGCCTTTCCTTCCCAAGTACCACAGGGATCTAATCACAATGGGAGGCTTCCTTGCAGGACCATAGCTCACATTCAGGGATGGAAAGACTCAGTAATAAGTTCAAGCTGACTCAAAGGGTCCTGACCTAACACAGTCTCACAGCTTGGGTGCAGAGCACTGTCCAGGCACCCGGTGAGACCACCTCGGGATCCCAGGCACCTTCATGTCTATTGTGTGCACCATGATCCAGGTTCAACCTTCTGGTCCTGAATCTGTTAGCAAAAGGGGGGTTTGGAAGGTAGCTAGAACTTGCTTGGAGGGACTTGAGGTCTTAAGACTTGAAGCCTCCCTGGAGGTCTATAATCTGGCCTTCAGCTAAAGAGCTCTTCTGTCTGACATCCGTGGCTGCTAGGTAGTCTCAGTCCTGTACAGGTATCTCCATGGATCCTTGAGTACACCATATTGGAACAGTGACCCCAACCCTATGCCAGCCTCACATGTTCCTAGTGTGTATGGCTCAGTGGAAGAAAGCCTGAGGCAAGAAGAGGGAAGCCAGGCTCTTCTGGTCCTTTCTCTACTTTTCCATTCCAATTAATTCCAATCACTTGAGCACAGCCCCTCAGTATGCTAGGCATAGAGTCTTCCAATGCTGTCTCAGTCCTTGGCCACTATAACAAGACACCAGACTTAGTGGATTACAAGCATCAGAAAGTTAATTCTCATAGATCTGGAAGCTGTAAAGCCATGATCAGGGCAAAGGAGGCCACTAGGATAAATCACATTGTAGAAGAAAAGCTCACCTAAGTCAGGACCCGAGGAGACAGCACAGGGACCACTGGCATCCCTTACCAGGCCCCCAGCAGTAGTGTGGAATCATCTGCTGCCCCAGTTGACTAGGCTACAATTGGTGTACACTCTGCTTGACTCCCACTCTTCTGGTCCTCATACTGTGGGTCATGGTCCTCTGCAAAACCAGTGCATGTGTCAGGAAGCTCCCAGGTGCCTTCATGCCTGAACATCTCTGGTTACAGGAAGTGGCAATGGGAAGAAACTGGTAGGGGGCAAAGCAGTAGGACTGGGACACGGAGTCCAGGAAGCCCCTGTGTTACCCCTCTGCAGAACCAGCTTAAACTTCCTAGCTGCCTGCTCTGGTTCTGTGGGTAACAACTGCACCGGACTGCTCACCCTCCACACAGGAGCACTGCTCTGCTAAATGCGCTTGTCATCCCAGGAGGAGGACTCAGAACTTCACCACCTGTTTCCTGCTGAGGCGATTACCTGGGATGCCTGTCTTGGGCTCTTTAAAAGCTAGGAGAAGTCATGGGAAAGACCTAGAGACAAACTGGCATGTTTTTTTCCCCAGAGACCTTAGAACAGCTCAGCTTTGGAGATAGAATTGAGTACTATGTAAGGGGAATACTAGGGTTCAGGTTGAGGCTGACTTACCATTGGCAGAAGTAATCGGACACTGGCTTCTGGGTTGGGTTCCATTGCAGAACTGTCTGAGGGTGGGGGCTACATAGAACCAGATTTTCAGCAGTTGACTATGGAGTGTGTGGGTACCAATCCCAGCCCAGTGGCCTTCACTCCTCAGGCCTTCACTCCTCATCTTCTCTCGTGCTCTCACCCTAAAACCTGGCACCTGAGGCAGAGGTCTAGACTCCTTCCTATGCTTTCCAAACAGCAAGCCTGCAGTTGCAGGGGCCTGACCATGCTGTTCTCCTGAGCAGGGCAGGGTGTTATGTGGACCTTCAATGAGACAAAGCTCTCAAAGAACAGTGGTGTTTATCTGGTGTAATTTCATTGGTGGGTGGAGTAGAGGGAAAAACTGAAAGCCGAAGCGAAGGGGACTTCAGCTTCGCCACAGTGACCCTGGACTCCACCTTCCGTAGCAAGGCGGTTTCAGAATGGATGACTTTGCAAAAGTATTTTCTGTGGAACATCCCTGTGTTCATTGTGAAAGGCTGTGGTTCTGGCAGAGTCTGCTCTGAAGGCACTTATTACCACATGTGTGTGAGGTGCCTGGCTTCTTCATTCATCCCCTTGTTAGGATTTGACACATGGGTGACTCCACCTGGATTCCCACTGGTTCTGCAGCAGCACACTGGCCCATCTCCGCCGGACTCTTGTCTTTCCCTCACCTCTCCTGGACCTCATGTTTCAGGCTCAGGGGTAGTGAGATATCCCTCAGGCATCAGAAAATATACTATGGAACCATGGTGCCCAGCCAACCCTTCAGTCCTCCTCGGTGTGTTTCCATCATCCTCTGTGCTCCCTCCTCCAAACCCTCACCTCATGCACATACCGAGCTTCCATTGAAAACATAATATAATTGTTCATACCCTCATTTTTCTAATGCTTGACAATTTAAGAATCACTTTCAAATATAATAATTCATTAAATAAAGCAACCTTTAAGGTAGAGTCCTAAGCTAAGAACCTTAGTTTGTTCTTTAGAAATGCCAGGGCTCAGAGAGACCCTGTAACTTCATCAAAGTGACTTAATATTAAAGGAGAAGCAAAAAGGCATCCTTGGCCCCAGGCTGTTCCCCGGTGCTTACTACAAATATCCCAAATGCTTTTTAAGGCAGCATTCAGACACCCAGCAGAGCTGCCCCAAATAAACTTTCTTCTCTGTTCTTCAATAGCGTCATATTCCTCTTGGGAGTCAGTGAAGGCAGGAATAGAAACTGAATTAGGCTTTGTGTTTCAGACTCTAGGGGACAGCATGGCATACCTCATCTTGTTTCTCCTTTCACTTGGATGGCCAGGGAGCTCTCTTTTATATCAATGCAGAAGTCCAGGCTCTGCCGCCTACATATGGCACTGTTTCTGCAGTTTGAATTCTAAGTCCTTATTTTCTCCTGTCCTCGTGTCTCACACATGGGTGGTGGAGTCTGTCGTACAGATGGACTTCCAGAGCTGGGGCAGGCACAGACCGGCTGGACACTGATGGAACATGTCCCAGTCCATTGTACTCCCCAGCCTAGGCGCTTGGGAACACGCCTGCAGAGCACCCTGTGAGGGGCATTGTTACCCATGAGAAAAGGAAGGCCCAGCTTCCAGTGAAGCAACTTCCTACTCCCTCTGGTCAGGGCTGGGAGTCATGAGGAGGCCCTCATCCAAGGGGACATACCCAAATGTGGCCTTATCAGCCTCTCAGGTCATAGCCTGTCTCCATCCTCCACACAAGGCAGTGGGTCAACCCTGACAAGGTAAAACAAGACAAAGTTGCTATGTCATGCCAGCCAAAGAAAGCTTCAGATCTGACGTGTCAGATGGGGGAGCAGAATGGTTATCATTTGTGAAAATGGGGTTGGTCTGCTTCAATACGTGGGAATGAATCATCATCGTGATGGTGGGCGGAGCAGGGAAAACATCAACACCTACAATACATACCTTTCTCATATGGGCAATATGGGACGTCTTTGTCTCTCAGGAAGAGATTACCTCAGATTCTCTGTTATGTGGCCATTGGCTGGAGCATAGGAACCAAGGCCTCCATAGGAATATAAGAAGGCAGCAAGGCAGGCACGGGAGGAATGGGTCCTAGTCACTTGGCCTTGCAGCCAGCAATCCCAGTCTGCTCCTGGAAAGCTGTGTGCTCTAGGGCTAAACACTTAGCCTTTCTGTGCTTCCAACCCCTTGTCTGGCTTGTGAGTAACTTCTCATTACAGCAGGACACAAAATTCAATCCAACTCAAATGCTCAGCACACTGCCCAGCCCTGGCAATCACCTCAGTATGGGAAAAGGGGGAAGCCACGAGCCTCTGGGGAGCCATGTGGTAGTGCCCTGGGGACTGGCTGCTGACCTGGAGATGCCCGGATACTTATATAGTTGTTTCCCTAATGGACCATATGGCTGAGATTCCCTTTTAGACCTGGGCAAGCTTCCTGTGTGTCTGGGTGGGTTGTGGTTTCCGTCTAGCCTCTGCCCTTTCTCACTTGCTCACCACAAAATGTCTTTTCCTCACAGAATTAAGAAGGCTTGAAGGAACTGGATACTCGTGTGGGTAGAGAGACTTCAGCAGCTCACCGAGAAAGGGCCAAGACCCTTGGGGTCTGTATGACATAGTCAAAGAAGCTGTCTGTCGGCACTGGATCTGGCTTGCCTCTGTGGTCTCAGCCATGTAAATAGATCTGTACAGGCTCCTGACAGGAAGGATAGGCCGTGAGGGGCATGAAGCGTGGTGCACACTGGGAACTTGTGAGGAGTTTCCTGTCCTGGAGCCAGGACTCCATTAAGGTGATATACATCTTGCACCCAGACCTCGGAGCTAGCAACAGTTAGGTGAGGGTAGGGGCTAATTCCCAAAGCTAAAAAGTTGATACTTCATGCTCCTTACTGCAGACAGGGGTGTGGAGAAGTCCGCCATGCATCTTCCCAGCTCAGCCTTGAAGGCTCATGAAATAAAGAAAGTTAAAATAAGGAAAGGGGGAGTCGCCGGAAGTTTAAAAAGAATGATCCCTATGAATACAGCATCGTTCCAACGTTCCCCAAATTAGTCTCCGGGACAATGTGGCATTTCCATTGTTGTAGAAACAGTCATTTTAGAAAATATTTCAGGATATTAAAATCACTTACGGTGTGTCACAGAGCCCTAATTGCAGTGATTAGGCCTAATGAGGATGAGTCACCATGAAAGAAGCGGGAGCATGGTTCCTTCCCTGGGAAAGACTGTCCTTGGAAGCCGACACGACCCAACCTCACCACTGCAGCAGTGTCTCTGCACTGTGAATACAGCATCTAATGAGCCAAAGAGGAGGAACAGCCAAGGGAGACATCAGGCTTGCCTAATCATAAGCATGTGAGTGGTCAGGAAGTGAGGAAGCACTGTGACCCAAAGGGAAGCCACGAGCACTGAGAATAGGCTGGAGAGATAAATTTGCAAATCTGAGGACTTGAGTTCAATCCCCTAGAGTCCGTGTTAATAACAAGAAAAAGCCAGGCTTGGACACAGAGGGTATCCATATTTACACACATTTGCACAAGCATGAGAACTTGAGTCTGGATCCCAGGAATCGCTTACAAAGTGAGGCATAGCAGCACATGGCTGTAATCTATGACTAGGACCATCTGTGGAGCATGTTGACAAGCAAGCCTAATCCAGGTTCAGTGAGAGACCCTGCATCAAGGGAAGAGTTGGACGGTGATAAGAATAGAACATCTAACATCCTGCTCTGAACTTCAAGGGAGCGTGTGCGCGTGCGCGCGCACGCACACACACACACACACACACACACACACACAGAGTGATGTAAATGGGAAATGTCCCTCTATAGTCTCAGATGTTTGAACACAGGGTCTCCAGTTGGTGCTGCTGTTTATGGATGTTCTAGAACCTTGAGGCTGTGGATCCTGGAAGAAAGAAATACTTTGCTGGCTGGGGTGTGTGTCTCTGTTTTACATTTATGGTTGAAGATGGTATATTTCAGCCATCCACAACCACCATGCCTCGCCCTTGCTACCATGCCTTCCCACCACAGTGAACTCTTAGTCCTTTGCAATCTTATATACAAGCAAAGCCTTCTTTCTCCCATCAGTTGCTTCTGGTTGTGGTGTTTTAGCCCAGTAACAGAAAGGTAACCAATACAGAGACCCAAATTTCATGCCTCCTGGTTGGGTCTGACTTGCAGTATAAATTCAATGTCTTATTGTGGATGTGGTAGAAATGTGGCCTGGGCCATCATGTATGTACGAAATTATAGAAAAATACAAATGGATCATTTTAACACAGTAGATTTTATTTTAGAAAAGTTTTATAGATACAAGCAGATAAAAAAAAACAAGCACAAAGTATCCTCATGGCCCTAAGCATGTGTACCCTGTCCATCATTTGATTCATTAGGGTTTTTTTTTTTTGTCCCAACTCAAGAGCTGACCTATGTGAGCAGAAGTTGTAATCCACACTTTCTGCTGAAATCCTGAAAATCTGATCCAGAACCTGCTCCTAGCAACCAAGGTCAATGCCCACTAGGAGGCTCTTAGCACATGTGCAACTCAGTCGGGGCCTCTAGTCACAGCCCCAGTCTATCCAGGACCCCCCCACCTCCCAACAGATTTCTCATATCTGTACATAAAAGTCCACTGCTCTAAGACAATAGAACTGACAGTACAAGATGACCTCCATTCTAAGAAAAAGATATATCTTCTGCCATGTGTGCCTCTAGGAATAATTTATGGGATGACTCAACATGGCAACCACGCAGAGTAGTGATGTCGGCTGTATTTCACATCGTGAGCCCTATCATCTTCACCCCGAAGCCCCAGCAGTTACTGACATTCTGTGTTTTTATAATTATTTATTTAACCCACCAAGTCCACTTGGTGCTGCCTATGTGCTTGTGAGCATGAGGTCGTCCACTGGGGCCTACACAATTTTCCAGTGGCCACACACCTAAAGAAAAGTGACTCCACTCCTCCAGCAGCCATCAACTGCCAATGATGCCTCAACTAGGGGTGGGGCTCAGGAGCTCCTCCCAGCTCTGTGCTGGGTATTTTCACTGGCTTGGTTTGGGTAGTTAATCATAGCCAAGTCATGCGCAGAGGGAGTGATCTCACCTTCCTGGTGCTTCATCTTCTAGAGGGTATCATCTTACATTCTTGCCGACTCATCTTCCGTGATGTTACTTGAGCCTTGGTGAGGGATATTGATATAAGTAATCACCATTGATTTTTTTTCAGCACTTAAGACAGTCTCTTGCTAACCCATTGCAGTCAGAAGCTTGGGAGCTTAAGCCTATGGGTGTAGACATGAACATTTCCAAGGCATTTGATAGCATGACCATTGAGAAAAACACGATCAATGTATCTCTCCCCTTGGTCCTATGACTTCTCTAGGCATGGATTTTAACTGAATCTATAATACCAGCTATGAATTTCTTCCTGCCATCTCGATATACTCTTATCTTTTCCAGACAGTCCTATCATTTGATTCATGGGAGACGTGGACTTCTCAGTCTGGTATCTCTTCCACCTTCCCTACCCCCATCGTTTCCTTCTTCACCCCTTCTCCTTCTATAGGATACGCCTTCCCCTCTTACTCTTGGGCACATGCATTTTGTTAATCCACATGCCTGGGCACATCCATTCTGTATTAATCCACACGCTTACCTTACTATATGTCTCATTTGTTTTTATTGCTTACCAACATGCCATTGTCTGACCATGTATGCTTGCGCTCATCAGGAAATCTGGCTGTTCTTGGCCTTTGGTGGTCACTGCATGTCAGATACACACATTTAGAAGCTTACACATTTGTTGTGCAAGGTTCTCTAAGTGGGGCTTTGGAGTTTCTTGATAAAGCCCTTTCTAGTATTAAAAAAAGTCTCTCAGATGCCGATGCACCTCACATTGCCTCCATGTCCCCACCAGCACTTGCTGTTTCATTGCTGGGAGGGCTGTTTTTCCATGTTAGCAATTCTAACAGGCATGCACTTGTAGCTCACTTGTTAATTTAATTTGTAATGGTCTGGTGAGAGATGACACTTGACACCAGCATATCTTCTCTTGGCAAGGCAGCTGTTCAGACTTGTCTGGTTTTTCTAGCCACACTGTTTCTGTCACTGGATTCTAATCTTTCTTTGTATACTTGGGATAGAAATCCCTTAGGAGTCATGTATGATAAATACTTTTGCCTGGTCCGTGGCTTATCTTTTTATTGCTTTGACATTATCTTGTGCAGAACGGTAAATTAATCAGGGACCAGGTTACCAGTTTCTTTGCAGATTAGCTTTCATAGTTTCAGCAGGAAATGTCTCTAAGCCCAGCCCCCTAGAATTCCCAATTGCTTCTAGAAGGCTTACAGTTTCAAGTTTTACATTTAGAATGATGACACATATTTAGTTAACTCTTCTGTCAAGATTCTCCTTTTCTTTTTACACCTTTTCCAGCTCCCTGTGATGACTGACTACATTTTTCTCATTGAATCCTGTATTCTCTTCTCAGGGACCAGCTCACTACTTCTGTGATGCTCTATTTATGGGCTGTCTGTCCTGTTCCCTGGGTATCTCTGCCTGTTCTTATAGCAGCTCCACCCTGGCCTGATTTCTGGTGTTTTCCCTGTAGTTCTGGGCATTGGGAAACACAAGTCTCCAGTTTTTCTCTCACATCTTGTTGGCTATATTTGGACTTCTGCCTCTACATCAACATTAGAGTCCCTTCATTAGAATCTTAAAATTAGAGATGCTCTTCATTTGCTCAGATCTTGCTCTAAAGTTCTATCATATGTTAGACCTGGATTCTATATATTTCATTAAGCATAGGTAAGTATTCAGGGGTCTTAGTACTCCACCCTTCTATGGAGATTCATTTCAAGAACCTCTGTAAGTACCTGAGATTTCCAGTCATTTCAAAACCCTATGTCTGTTATGGCTTTTCCTGTATGTGTACAGCTAAGGTCAATTATAATTTGTAAACTAGGCATGATGAGAGCAGCTCAATATGATGATGAGATTAGCTACAATAAGTAATAAATCCAACTATCATCACATCTCACTGTAGCAGAAGCCATGTGGCTATGCTCTCTCCAAAGAGCCAAGACAGGTGTTGATACTTTGGACGACGGTTGCCCCGGATAACTGTGATCAATTGATTATGCTTGGCCCATGGGAAGTGGCACTATTATGAGCCGTGGCCTTATTGGAGGAGGTGTAGCCTTCTTAGAGGAAGTGCATCACTGTGGGGGTGGGTTTTGAAGTCTCCTATGCTCAAGTTCCACCCAGTGTGGAAGACAGACTCCTCCTGGCTGCCTTCAGATCAAGATGTAGAACACCCAGCTCCTTCTTCAGCACCACGTCTGCCTGCTTGCTGTCATGATGATAGTGGACTGAATCTCTAAAACTGTAAGTCATTCACAATTAAATGTTTATCTTTTTATGAGATGCTTTGGTCATGGTAATGCTTCACAGCAATGAAACCGTAACTGAGACAATAACTGAGCACACAGAGAATAAAAATCAAGTCTCAGATAAGGAGACAGCTGTGTCTAGTATTGCTGAGCACATGGCTCTGTGTTAATTTTAGTTTCCAGATATTCAGAGCTGGTGTATAGAAGCCAAGGGAGTTTAATGATGTTACTGATGATATCAACCCAGTGTCTGCAGCATGCTATTGTCTTAGCATGGTTGTTTTAAACAATGGACTCTGTAATCCCTGATAGCCTTCCATGCTTTCAAGTCTTTTTCTTTAATATTAATGTGCAGGCTTTGACTTTCTCTTGATTAGTGTTACCATGGTCTGCCTTTCTCCATCCTTTCCACTGTAGTCTGCCTTCTTTACCGTGAAATTGTGCTCTTGTACAGAGTGTGCAGCTCAGGTTTATCCAATTCTCTCTGTTGTCCTTATTCTAACTGGTACACTGGGCCATTCCTCCTAAACATGATTGTTTATATGGCTGGATTCACAGTTAACATGGTTGTGATTTTCATCTGTGGTCTGTTATTGGCATTTCTCCTTGCCTTTCTCTGTCTACCTCTCTGGATTCAGTGGAACATTTTGAAGTATTCACCATTCTATCCCTTCTGAAAGCATCAGTCAGCCTCTTTCTCAGTTGTGATGGACTTCCCCTAAAGTTTATAGCATGTTCTTACAGCCCACCCAAATCTTCCCAACCATGATGGATTTCCTAGGGTCTGTAGTACATGCTCACAGATGACCCAAGTCCATATCAACATCTGGCCACGAGGCATACACTCGTTACAGTAGTGATCATACAGCTGGCCTCTAACATTTCAAACATAGCCTCCTTCCTGTTTGCTCTCTATAGGTCCTACTTACCCCTTCTGGGATCTGCAAATGACTTTCCATATCTATTAGATCAATTAATGATGAGTAATCAGAACTCCCACTTCTTGTCCTCTCTTCTTCTCTAGTTCCCTCCTTCCCCTGCAGTCCTGAGTTTCCCGAACCAGTGACTTTCCTTCCTGGGTGGATGGTTTGAGAATGTTT